>NC_139164.1:2598120-2923120 GCF_964270905.1 Leucopleurus acutus
TTCTCAAAGTGTGGCCCTCGCACCTAAAATGATTCTTTAACGTTTTCTAAGCAGTACAGTCATGTTTAACCTCTAGAAAAGTCATTTGCATGTTCCTACAAAATACAACATGAGCCCCATACGTCCTGGCCACTAGCTTCTGCCTCTGCCATGTTGTCTATTCCTAGCTCCTTCCTTATTTGAGGTTCCCAAGTAATCCAGCTGTTTACACTGCCTCAAGCACACACGGCCCTGCAGGCTAGGTGTTCCCACCCTTCCTTAGAGTGTGCCTGGTGGGAAGCTAATTTTTCTGTCAATCCTAGGTCACATGCCACCTCTTCCAGGCAGCCTTTTGTGAGCTCTCAGGTAGACTGAATCACTCCCTCCTTAATCCTGTGTGTGTAGTTAAGTCTCCTCTGGGGCTGTAGGGTGACTGGGTTATTTCATGTGTGTTTCTCTCCTAACGAAGTGAATTCTGTTAGAGTTTTGCTTACATTTCTCTGTATGGGGAGGGAGGGAGGGAGGGAGGCAGGGAGGGGAAGAAAAGAAACAAAAGGGATTTTTTCTTTCAATGAAGTGTAAGTGATATAGAGAATGAAATAACCATAGATTGCATAATGAAAATTAAAATAAAATGGTTATGTCATCACCCAAGCTAGCAGAAATGATCCAACACGTTGGTAGAGTCTAATACTAATAGATTTATGAGGGAATTCAGCCTCATTTATTTTATTTTTAAATATTTATTTATTTATTTGGTTGTGCTGGGTCTTAGTTGCAGCAGGCAGGCTCCCTAGTTGCAGCTCACATGCTCCTTAGTTGCGGCAGGCATGCAGAACCTAGTTCCCTGACCAGGGGTCGAACCCATGCCCCCTGCACTGGGAGTGCGGGGTCTTAACCACTGCGCCACCAGGGAAGTCCCAGCCTCACTTGTTTAAAGTTGAAGTAAGTGATCATGGTCATGTAATACTGAAGGTGGCTGTGGACACTTATCTCCCAGCATCTTCCTCATGATAGGTCCAAAGTGACAAGAGTTACTTCTACATTTTTTTTTTTTCCTAATTCCTCAGCTTCTCACAAACCTCCGACACCATCCTTTCTTACAACCCAGGTTCTAACTTCTGACCTCTTCCCACCTCCTAAGGTTTGTATCTCTCCGCTCAGCCCTGCAAGTGGCATCCCGTGATTTCCAAAACCCTTTGGTATGAAACTTTACTCCTCAACTTGCTTACATTGGTGAAACAAGCTAATGAATTTCTGGTGAAATGAATACTTCTATTAGAAGGAATTTTTATTAGAAGGTTTTATAACAAGATCTACAAATCACTGTTATGAGGGGTCATTTGCTGGGGTGCAGAAATAGCTCCATGATACAGAAATGGATCTCATAATGATATCTATTCAAATGATGCTGAGTGTAATATTTTATTTCTACATAATCTCTCTCATTGGAATGAATTTTACTTGCTTTATGAATATAAAATGAGGAAGTCTGACGGCCAAAGGGCACGAACTTTTAAAGTCTGATGAACAAGTTCAATCCTGACTCTCTCTTCAGCGGATGATAAACTGTTCAAGACCAATGCTCTGAGCTTTAATGACTCCATCTCTGTGAAAGGTGAGAAAGCTAGTTATCTCAGAGAAATTATGTGACTGTTACATGAAACATGATTACAAAACCCTGGTTATTCAGTAGGGTTTATTCTTCTTCCCCATGCTCCCTAAATTATAACTTTACAATAATGTGGTCATTTTAATCAGCTCTACCCACAACCAACATCGTAACGTTTCTTACTGAGTCCCCTTTGTATTATATGGCTCTGATCATTGTTTCAATTCCTCAGGAATGTGTTTTTATTAGTTTTCTAATTCTAACTTTATAAACAATTTAATCATCCTTGCATATTTTTTGAAATTTAAATAAGGAATGATTCCCATCAAATTGCTGGTATACATGTATACCTGTAGACAACATGTAGACGATTTCATAATCGATCTTTTCAAATCCCTGTTGTTTTGTGTTGCCGATGTTTCTCTGTGGGTTTTCTGTCTTTTAATTTATTGATTTCTGCTCTACTTTATATCACTGTTTTTCTTCAATGTGCTTTAGATCCAAATTCATCTTCTATGCTTTCCTAAGACAAACACTTAGGTTATTGTTTTCACATCTTTCTTCTTTTCTAATATATGCATTTCATGCTATAAAATTCCCATGAAGCATGGCTTTCACTGTACTGTGCATGTTTCAATAAACTGTATTTTCTTCCACGTGTTATCCACGACTGTGTTATTTAATTTCCAATGATTTGGGAGTTCTTCATCTATTTTTCTGTTATTGAATTCTAATTTAGTTCCACATGGGCTGAGAATATATTTTGTATCATTTCTATTCTTTCGCTGTGGGTATGTTACGTTTTATCACCCAGAATGTGTTCCCAATTCCACGTGAACTTTAGAAGAACGCGTCTTCTGCTACTGTTGGATGAGGTCTTCTGTAAATGCCAATGAGATCAAGCTGATGGATAGGGCTGTTAACTTCAGTGATGTCCTTACTGATTTTCTACCTGCTGGCTCTATCAGTTATTGATGAACGTAACTGGAACCCTGGAACTAGAAGAGTGAATTTTTCTATTTCTCCTTTCAGTTCTACAAGTTTTTACCTCATGTATTTTTATATTCTGGTGTTTGGTGGATACACATTTAGGATGCATGAGTTCCCATGGAGACGTGTCCCCTTTAACATGTTTTTTATCCTCAATAATTGTCCTTCTTCTAAGTCTGATTTGTCTGAAATTAATGTATCTTTTGGTGTTTTCCTTTGATTAGTGTAAGCATGATTTCTCTTTATTTTAACCTATCTCTGGTTTTGTATTTTAAATGGGTTCCCTTTAGACAACATATATGTCCTTTAAAAGAAAATTAAATATGCTGTTACAATCTCTTTCAATCACTATGTTTAAAAAACGTTAACATTTAAAGTAATTATTGATATAGCTGGATTAATATCTAAGATATTTGTAACCACTTCATTTATTGTATTTGGGCATTTTTCTGTTTTGTTTTTATTTCTCTCATGTTCAGCTTTCTGTTTTTATTTGAGGATCTTAAATAATTTCACTGTCTCTCCTCGGAACATAAAAGTTATACTCTAATAGTTCCCCAAGCATTATCACTATGCATTTTTATCTAATATAACTCCATCTTCAAATACTACTGTACTGCATTGTGAGTCACACAGATACCTCATAATACAGACAGGCTGGGATACCAGCTTTTGCATAGCAAAGATTTTAATGTTGATGAAATCCAATTTATGAATTGCTTCTCTTATGGGTGCTTCTGGTGTCACCTTTGCCTAACTATAGATCCTGATGATTTTCTCCTTTTTTCTTAAAAAATTATAGTTTTATGCTTTACATTTAAGTTGATGCTCTATTTTGAGTTATTAGTCTTTTCCCCTGGGGGAATGTAATTTTATTTGGAATCTACATTTTCTACCAATTCTTTAAAAACACAGAACTGATTCTTCTTTAAGACACCACAGTTTTAAGATATCTTGTGAAATAAAATTCATTTTCTTTCCTGTTTTTTCTTTTTAAAAAATTTATCAGAATTTTTCTTTAGAATTCAAGATTTAAAGGAATTATGGTGTGAATGCTTTTTGGGAGGGTGGGACATCTTTTGAAGAGTGAAGTCACTTTTTAATGTGTCTGTTTTTATAAAGAAGGACACTCGTTTCAGGGGAAATTTAATTATGCTTGTCTATTCAAATCACTATTGTGGGTGATGTTAGCTATATTTTTTTGTGGTCTTCTTTCTTACTGTATAGCTGATTTATAATGTTGTGTTAGTTGTGGGTGTACTATTTTCTTTCTCCGAATTCTTTATTTTGGTGTGGATATTTAATTTGAGATCTACCATCTGAACAGATGGTTTAGTGTACAGTACAGTATGGCTATCTGTAGACACAATATTGTACATCAGATTCCCTTCAACTTATTCATCTTGCATGAATGAAATTTTAAATGGTCTGGTTCGTAAAATCCTTTTCCCCTTCCCTCCAGGCCCTGGTAACCATCATTCTATTCTTTGTGTCTATCAGTTCGACTATTTTATATTTTGAATATTTATTTGGTTGTGCCGGGTCTTAGTTGCCGCATGCGAACTCTTAGTTTCAGCAATGTGGGATCTAGTTCCCTGACCAGGAATCGAACCCGGGCCCCCTGCACTGGGAGCGTGGAGACTTGGCCACTGCGCCATCAGGGAAGTCCCTAGTCTGACTATTTTAGATACTTATAGAAGTGAAACCCTGCAGTGTCTGTCTCTCTGTGACTGATTTATTTCACTGAGTATAAAGTACTCCAGGTTCATCCATGTTGTCTTTTTTTTTTTTTTAATTGAGGTATAGTTGCTTTACAATGTTGTGTTACTTTCGGCTGTACAGTGAAGTGAATCAGCCACACGTATATATATATATATCCCCTTTTCTTGGATTTCCTTCCCATTTAGGTCACCACAGAGCACTGAGTAGAGCTCCCTGGGCTATATAGTAGGTTCTCATTAGTTATCTATTATATACATAGTAATGTATATACGTCAATCTTGGGTTGCAGGATTTCGTTCTTTTATAGGCTGGAAAATATTCCACTGTATGTATAGACCACACTTTTTTTTATCCATTCATCAGCTGATGACGTTCATGTTCTTAGGACATCTTGCTATTCTATCATTTCTAATGTACTGCATTTATTTTTTTCCTAGCATCATGGGTTGTGGCTGAGTCCACTTAGAAAGTCTTTCTTGGGTCTAAAGAATCCATTTTGATACGTATCTCACACACTTTCATTTGCAGTACTTTTGATGTCCTCTCTCTTGATTTCCACTTTAAATATTGAGTAATTACCAGTACAGGTTTAGAATCCAAACAGAAGGTGGTCAGGTAGATTGGGTTTCTTGTTTGTTACTTTATTATGTTACGTGTAGTAAAGCTGATGTACGTGGTGTGATTATACTGCAGGCACAGGGGCTAGAACCTGGTCACCTGGCATAATACATGTTTATTTACAATAAAAAATCCTTACATCATGTTTATTTATTATGCTTGTCAATTTCTTTACACCCTTAGTCTTTGACCTTCTGGTATTTACGTATTATTGTGGATTTTAAATTTCTCCTTGTAATTATTTGACCTTTAAAACTTTAATTCTTTTAGTTATTCCCAAGGTTTTCATACATCAGCATAAAATATTCCTCTTCATCTACGATCAGTTCTTTTCGTGTTGGATTCCATTTATCTTATTTTAATGCTAAATCAATTTTCTTTTTGATAGACTCATCTAGGAGATATATATTGATAGCTCCATCTTTATATCTTATATCTATCGATCAATTGATAGATATATACGTCTATCTCTATCTCTATATACAGTCATACCTCAGAGTTGCTGCAGGTTCGGTTCCAGACCTATGCAATAACGCAGATACGGCAATAAGCAAGTAACACAATTTTTTTGGTTTCCCAGTGCATATAAAAATGATGCTTGCACTACACTGTCATCTAGTAAATGTGCCACAGCGCTATGTCTAAAAACAACGTACAGACATTAATTAAAAACAATACTGTATTGCTAAAAGTGCTCACCACCCTCTGAGCCTTCAGCGAGTCACAGTAACATCAAAGATCACTGATCACCATAACAAATAGAATCACGATGAAAAAGTCTGCAGTGCTGTGAGAATGATCTCATGTGCCACAGAGACACAAAGTGAGCAACTGATGTTGGAAAAATGGTGCTGACAGACTTGCTCCAAGTGGGGTTGACACAAACCTTCAATTTGTAAAAAACACGGTATCTGTGAAGTGTAATTGTACCTCTCTATAAATTTCCTGTATAATTTTGCTTAAGGCCTGTCTCTTCCAAGTGGCACACATTTGAATATAATTTGTTACTCCAAATATGGATATACTAAACAGAAGAAAAATATTGATTACAGAAGACTACATTACAGTTTAAAAAATGTGCTCACCAAAAGACAGTGTTAAGTCAAAAGCCCAGTTATTTATCAGTGGAAGTAGATATTGAAAGCACACAAGACTGACAAAATTTGTTCCCGAAGTAGGTAAAGAAAGTAAAAAATTTTCATTAAGCACCTTTTTGATGTAGGTCCCCACTCTGAAACTCACAATTATACGTTCAGATTAGATTTTTCTGTTTACACAAAAGGTACAAAATCTATGTAATATTCCTTTTTTTTTTTTTTTTTTTTTTTTTTTGTGGTACGCGGGCCTCTCACTGTTGTGGCCTCTCCCGTTGCGGAGCCCAGGCTCCGGACGCGCAGGCTCAGCGGCCATGGCTCACGGGCCCAGCCGCTTCGCGGCACGTGGGATCTTCCCGGACCGGGGCACGAACCCACGTCTCCTGCATCGGCAGGTGGACTCTCAACCACTGCGCCACCAGGGAAGCCCCAATATGTAATATTCTTGATGTTTATGAGAATATTTAGCTGTAACTGAGTAAGTAGTCACTTTTTTAGCAAAATATTTTTATATAAATTTTAATTTTTATAAGAACAGGTAACTTATCTGTTACTGAGTCAACCGTCACTACTTGCTTTAACTAGCTGGTTTACAGACTCCTAAGACATCCATAGCAGGGAAGGATTTTATCATATTCATCCTGCCCATTTGCCTAAATTAAATGCCTTTCAATTAAATTCTTTCATTATTTCAATCTCATTTAAAGAATAACATGTATATTCGTCATTTTTCTACGTATCAGGGATACAGCAGAGGAGGAAAGACATTGACAAGGACCCCTGTATTTATGGAAATTATATTTGAGTTAGTAAACACAGATAGTATAATAAATGAATTCTCATATTGTGAAAGGAGATGAGAGTTGCAGAAAAATCTAGACAGAGTGTGGTATGAATAATTAGAAATGCCAAGATGGGGAGGCATCAGATTTTAAATAGGATGATTAGGACACAACTCTCTGAAAATGTGATATATGATTGGAGACATAACAGGTGAGAAAGCTGAGTAAGATTCTACTTAGAGGGGTGATGTTCCAGGGGAAAGAACTAGTTGGGGTACAGCCCGGAGGTGTAAACCTCACAGGCATGAGAGTCATAGCTGGGAGGTGAGTGTGGTTCAAATCCAGTGGCTACTAACGTAGGTTCACAGACAAGAGGGACCAGATGACATCAGCCCTGTGCTCATTCAGAGGACTTTGGCTGTGACTCCACATAAAAAGTGGGCCATGGCAACATTCTGACAAAGGAGGGACACAGACGGCTTCTCTTTTCCCAAGAGTAACCCTAGCCACCTTGTTGAGAAGAAAAATAGGAGAGAGTGAAGAGAGAGAGGCCAGTTAGGTTGTTCAACAACAATATAGCACATTGGAACTGATGGATGGTCCCACCGAAGAAAAGCAAGAGAGGGTCTGTCCTGGCTATGCCTTGGGGGTGTGGATAACAGGAGGCAGGGGGCAAGAGAGAAAGAGAGATGAACCCCAAGGATATTTTGGCTTAGCCACTGCAATAATGAAATAAGAAAGCACAGAGGATTTTTGCATCTATGTTCATCAGTAATATTGACCTGTAATTTTCTTTTTTATGGTATTTTTGTCTGGTTTTGGTATCAGGGTGATGGTGGCCTTATCGAGTGAGTATGGGAGTTTTCCTTCCAAGACATGGAAGCTACCTAAATGTTCAACAACAGAGGAATGGATAAAGAAGATGTGGTACATATATACAATGGAATATTACTATAAAGACTTCAAAAATGGTCCACATCAGGGCTTCCCTGGTGGCGCAGTGGTTGAGAGTCCAACTGCCGAAGCAGGGGACGCGGGTTCGTGCCCCGGTTCGGGAAGATCCCACGTGCCGCGGAGCGGCTGGGCCCGTGAGCCATGGCCGCTGGGCCTGCGCGTCCGGAGCCTGGGCTCCGCAACGGGAGAGGCCACAACAGTGAGAGGCCCGCGTACCGCAAAAAAAATAAAAAAAGGTCCACATCAAAAAAAATCTTAAAAGAAAAAACACATTGATGTATTTGACTACATTTTATGCACTGCATGGGAAAAGACCATCAACAAAATCAAAAGGTACAAGGAAAACTCATTAAAGACTGATTCTTTAAATATATAAAGTACATTTTAATATATACATGTACAAATGAACAAGCCCAACAGAAAAGCCCAATAGAAAAAATTGGATCATATAAAAAATAGATCACTGACAAAAATGCTAATTTACGAAAATATATTAGTCTTATACACACTAAGAGAAATGTCAGCTCAAATGAAAACATCCACTCATTCGACTGCTGAAGATGACAAAGCTGGACAACGCTCACCAAATTAATGAGCAGATGCTGAAACTGTCTCATGTATAATTGGTGAGAATGGAAATCACTGCATCAATGCCAAGTGATGTCACACCAATCACAATTAAAAATTCGCATGCATTTTCCTCCAGTAATTCTGTATGTCCCAAATTTTGAAGTAGAAACAAAATTTCCTCCCACTTCAAGTTCATCCAGGCAAGGCGATTAGCACTCATCTCAGATCTTCTCGGAAAGGAAAACCGTTTTAATTGGTGTCTAATAAACATTAAAAGCCCTCCCACGTGGAAACACCTGAAGTCAAGCCATACTTGTTCATCAGCACGTGGGTGTGAATGTTGACTCTGCATCATTTCCCTTTTTCTCGTCCTCAGTTTCAAAAGATTTTCTTGTTTTTGGCATGTCTAACTGCCCCTCCGATCAACGAGGACATACCATGTGGAAAGCAAGAGGAAAATCAGGTTTTACCTTTGTAGATACAGTAGAAATATTTACATAGTCTTGACGATTTTTATGCATGGGAACTGGTCCCCAGTGGCCCAACGACTCTGCCTTTTTTGAACACTCTAATCCACTATTTAAACCTGGACATGGGTAAGATCTTACACTCACAGAGAATGCAAACAGGCAGAGTGATTATATTTCTATTTTATTCTCATTTTCCATCTCCAGCTGGGAAAGTTCAAAGTGTATTAAGACCTAGGAATAGAAATAGGATGCTATCCTGTGGGTAGGGGACCACTGTCATCAGAAAATTAGAGGTGAACTAGGGGTGCTGGAATGAGGAACATTGTCAGAATCGGGTTGAAATGACGACTCCACCAATTTTCAGTCATAATCCTGAGTGCGTTCACCTCTCTGAGACCTACTTCCCTGGTCTTTGAAGTGAGAAGAATTTAGCTCTGAGAAGTCATATTTATAAGGATTAAGCAAGAAATTGTTTGCAAAGCATCTGTACTCATGTCTGACAGATGACAGAGAGTCAACCAGCAATATTTTTTCTTCTCCCTAAACCACAACTGCTAAAATAAGATGGGTAGAGAATTCCATGGGACGAAGCAAGATGGTGTTGATAATTCTGTAGGTGCTGGGGGCCATGTTAACTGAGCTTATTTGAATCCCAAGTTTCCTAGGAAGAGGGTTATTGATAATGGATGGAGTGGGCGCAGGGGCAGAGGAACGGGGCAAGGTGACTTGGCAAAGCAGAAGGAGCTGGTGTAGTTGTAGAACTGGTGATTGGGGGGAGACTCACCATGCAGACTGTGACTCTATTTGAAAGAACTTTACGAGTCAAAGGTAAGCAGTGATACGTCGTGGGCGCTGATTAAAGAAAACCTGAAGCGTAAGGTGTTTGGTTTTTGGTTTGTTTTGTTAAGAAAGATACATTCTTGGAGATGTGTTGAATAATCAGGTAAAAGTTGGAGAAAACATAGGGAATGATAGCAGCTTACCCATTTGTTACAGGTTGGATTGTGTCCTCAAAAATAGACAGACTGAAGTTCTAACCTCCTAGTCTCTGTGAATATGACCTTATTTAGAAATCGGGTCTTTGAAGATGCCATTAAGATATAAGTTAAGGTGAAGTCCTATAGGATTAGGGAGATCTCTAATCCAGCATGACTGGTGTCCTTGTAAGAAGAGAAGAAACAGGGACAGACACACCCAGCGGAGGAGGCCAGGTGATGATGGAAGCAGAGGGTGAAGATGGAGCCTCAAGCCAAGGATTGACAGCAGCCCCCAGAAGCTGGAAGAGGTATGGAAGGATGCTCCCCTAGAACCTCCAGAGGGATCGCAGCCCTGCCCACACCTTGGATCCCCACATCTGTCCTCCAGACCCGTGAGAGGATACATTTCTGTTGCCCTACGGCACTTTGTCGCAGCAGCTCTAGGACTGTGATGACATTTAAAGCTAAATAATAGAATGGAGAAAGTGAGCACAGTCATCGTAAGAACAGAGAACAAGGCATAGGCTCAGTGAATAATCAGAAGTTAGAATCTGAACCTGAGAGGACAGGAAAGGAGAAGGCTGAGACAGGAAGTGTCTCCTACCAGGACTGGGTGAATAACGGTGTCTCGAATCAGTTTAATGAAGTTTGGGGAACACAGTGAGCACACCGCAGATGATACATTTCAACTCTCGGCAGGGGAACCGGAAGACAAAGCCAGTGAGACATCAAGAAAACAGAAAGGAGGCATCAAAGAGCTGTGAGATGAAATAAACTAAAAAAAGGAGCGAAGGAGAACGCTACCTGGAAACCAAAGGAGAAGGGATGCCCACGGGTGTGGGGTGATCAAAGGCCCCCAATGCACGAGGCAGCTGTGTTGGGAGACCTACATCTGATCTCCAGACCACGCAAGTCACATCCTGAGTCTCCATTCTGAGAAGAAGCAGAATCAGGGAAGGAGCTGGCATTTCCTCACTCCCAGTGCAGGTGTTCAGGGCAGCTGAGACCTAAACGGATGGCCAGTGCAGAATTCTGCAAGGTCGTAAACTTTCTATCAAAGAGGAACTTTAGGAGACACGGTTTCCCCCTCATCAGATGCATCTGTTGATGGGGGCTGGCTCTCATGATAAAAACTCTAGACCCTCCTCATTCACGTCAGCTTCCCCTGGAAACTGCCTTCTGAGGACGCTTTCATTTACATCTACCCATTATTTAATAGACAGAAAGAAGAGCGATGGTCCCCTATAACCGACTACTTACTAGGCATTGGGTAAGGTGTTCTATGAAATCAGCACTGCAAGGTATGACTGTGTCTCCTCTTTTTCCACAGGGGGAAGCAGTGATATGATTTTTGAAGATCAGGTAAATAGCAGATGGCTCACGTGGTCTTTGAAACCAAGCCCGTGTCCCAGGAAACGGCGAGCCCTCTCGACTTTTCATTCTGCTGTATTCCTACGTGACATCTAGTGCCTTCCTGAATTTTCCAAATTACTGTCAAGGTAGCGCTGTCATAGGAGTATATCCGTGCATCCTTTGACGTCATTATAAGATATTTTGTCCTCCTTTTGGATATTTTTAAGAAGGAGAAGGGTGTGCTGCCTCTTCCGGGTCCATGTATCATCTTAGCATAACTGAGTCCACCTCCTGCTTTCTTGACAACTGTCCAACTCTCAATGTCTGCTTTTGGCTCGGTGTTTCAGGTGATTCTATCAAAACTCCTTTGAGTTCTAAGAGGCTTGCGCTGCTCTGCAAAGGAGCATGGCCCCTTGTCTCCTTGTGAATGCCCAAAATAATATAACCCAGAGCCTATGCGTAATGCATGAGCTGACTTCACGCCGGGGTTATTTCTGGCATTGAGCGTGTGCCTGCAAATAGTGTATAGTATATGTATAGTGTATAGTATCGATATAAGAAAAAGCAAACGCTTTTTTTTGATGATGATGACTGAAAGATGAAAACAATGAACTGGCATTCAGCCTCGCAGATTCCGGGCTGAAATGTTACACGCATACATCTAATACTTTTAAAAACACAGGTTTGAGATGATTCAGTGGTTTGGCAGATAGATCCCTGGTTCTCTCCTGTAAGTGCGTTCTCTTTATTTAAGTAAGATGAGTAGATTTTTTTTTTTAAATAGTCTGACTGTGTGGCGGGTTTCTGAATGATGAGAAGCAATTCCCTAAAAGAGCCTCACGGCATTCTCCAAATCTTTTACTGTGGGATAATCCCCACCCCCAGAAACAGCCACCACTGATGAGCTATCCTTGACGAGAGTTCGGTTCATCCCAGAGGAAGAGGTACCTTTCCCTATTGAAGTTTGAGTGTTGAGCGGTCAAACTGGCAAAACATCTGTGGATTGCATCCAAAAATCTGTGGATAGATATTCTGATGCCTTTTGTGCCCAAACACACGTTCGAAATCACAAGGAGAAGAAAAGGTTTGGGCGTGGGCAGAGATGAACCCTGCACAGAGCTGAATACCTCGCAAAGTTACATAAAGCAGTCCTTCAGCCGATGTTGGAATATCCCCTCCCTATTCCAGAGAAGGTATCTGTCAGCTCTTTGCATCAAACTCTAATCAGCTTCCTACACTGCCGAGTCATCCTGTGCATCGTAAGAGCTTTCATTTTGAGGTCTTCTATTGCTTTGACCTTTGATGAAATACGCCTTGTCTTTCCCAGCCCCTGGTGCCTCTGGACACCCCCTGGCTTGTGGCTGCAACCCTCCCATCTCTGCCTCTATCGTCACCTGGCTTCTCCTCTGTGTCTGTGTGTCTTTTCATAGAAGAACACCAGTCACTGGATGCAGGGCTCATGACACATCGAGAATGATTTCGTCTCAAGAGCTTCAATTAATTCAGTGTGTAAGACCCTAATACAAGTAAGGTCCCATTCTGATGTTTTGGGTGGATGTGGACTTAGAGGGACATTATTTAACCCAGCCAAGCCGCCTAGAGGCAATGCTGAAGCAGGGAAAACGGACGGTCCAGAGACAAAGAGAGAGCGACTGCAGGACTGGGCCACAGAAGATGCCTGCAGCATGTATACGACTGACAGCAAGGCCAGCGGGAGTGACCCTCAAAAAAGACGGAAGTGCCTGTCACGAGGTCAGAGGAACCAGGAGAGGGTTGTTTCAGGAGCCGACAAAGGGGATGGATTGAAACAGATGAGGAGGGACCCCCAGAGGAGGGAAGGGGGGCGGTTAGTGTTTAATGGGGAAAGAGTTTCGTTGCTGTAAGATGCAAAGGGTTCTGAAGACGGATGGTGGCGATGGGCGCACCACATGGTGAATGTATTTGATGCCACTGAACTGTACGCTTCAAGATGCTTAAGATGGTAAATGTGATGCGTATTTTCCCACAACAACAACAAAAAAATACAGTAAATGAAAGAGAACGTTTTCCAAGCTTCCAAATGCCCTGGGTCTTCACTTTCTCCCGCCACACAAGTTTCGTCAGCTCCAGGACACGTGGTTACAGCACCTGCCTCGAAGTGGCGTTATTTCTTCCATCTCATCTAAACCAAGAAGACTGCAACCTTACGTTTCGGCAGTCGTGTATCTTTCGAACAGCACTGAGTTGTGGTAGCTTTTAAGTAGCCTATAAACATGATTTAAACTAGCAGGGCAGAGAAGGAACCCACAGTTTACAGAGAGAAAGAGTAGGAGGAAAGAAAATAAAATTGTCAAAGCCACTTAGAAATTAAGCTCCTTTCTCCAACCTTTGGTAAGGGAAAAAGAAAGAGTGGAAAACAGTGAAACACATGTGAACATAGCAAGAGGAATTTCAGGTTATAAGCGCTTCTCCTCTGCCATTTAAGTTAAGACAGGCTTTTATTCTTAATCATTTATCTAAAACCTACAGTCGCTCTCACGATAACGTGCCAGAAACCATTTGGAGGATGTCTGCTTGAACCTTCTTTTCGGGATAAAAGTTTAGAAAAGCAAGCATGGTGAACAGAGTTAAAGTGGCAATTCTAGGGAAAGCACTATCAAAATGAAGAATTATTGAACACTTTCCACATTTTAATTATTACCATATGCTTACTTTTCAGCTCCCATTGATATTCAATAACTCATGACCACATGTTGAGACAGATCATCTGTATCATATCCTTATTGATCTCCTGGGGACCTTGCTTATCTAGTCAGCTTAAGGCAGCTCACTCAGTGAGACTTGATTTATAATCAGGGTGTGCATTTCTAATGAGTGTGCAGACTATTTTTTCCACAACCTGAAAGGCACCCCACATTAGAGAAATACGAAGATAGAATGGTGATGGTTAATCTAATGTGGATATAAATTAGCTACAATAATCATTTTTTATTAAATATATTCAAGTGGAAAGGACCAATGTCAATTTAGGTATAGCTGGCATGATTTCTAATGAAAGAGATTAGTATATTTATTAAACCACCTTAGTTTCATGGTAACTGCATGACGACATAGGAAGTTACTTGGTATCAGAAACACAGAGAAAAGATGTATGCTACAATGAAAACATAAAATAGAAACTTGTTACTTTTTTTTGAACATGTGGAGATTTGGAAATGAACAACCAAGAAGAAATGAGCACATAACTTACATGGACTTAGGAAGGGGCCAGGTTCTGAGTCCACCATGGGTGTTGTTAATTGTGGTACCCAATCAATTACATTTAATTATGTCTATAATTGTGGGCGTTCAAAGGCATCACTTGTGGATCTATAAGACTTATGATTATAATTACTGATCTGCCCTTTTTTCATGACACAAATTACGCATTACCTCATCAAAATACTCAATCAAAAAAATCTAGAGGGCTTCCCTGGTGGCGCAGTGGTTGAGTCCGCCTGCCGACGCTGGGGACACGGGTTCGTGCCCCAGTCTGGGAAGATCCCACATGCCGCGGAGCGGCTGGGCCCGTGAGCCATGGCCGCTGAGCCTGAGTGTCCGGAGCCTGTGCTCCGCAACGGGAGAGGCCACGGCAGTGAGAGGCCCGCGTACCGCAAAAAAAAAAAAAAAAAAAAAAAAATCTACAGAGACGTTGATGATTACATTCACACGTAAATATATGTAGAAATTGTTATGTGTATATCTGATGGACCCTCGTAGAATTTTGTGAATGAGAAAGGACAACACATACCTTAGCATGTGTATCACGCACTACACGCTTCTTTCAGGATTGCACCTGTATTTCTGGGAATTGACTGGCTATGTATTGGCTACTGATGAGGCTAATGATTTAGTTCATGAATTCAAGAAATCTGGCCTAAAACGTATGAAGATAAAAATTACGTTGTATTCACCCCTGACTGACGTATTTCCTTAAGATTTAGACACCAGGCACTTCGAAAACTAAAAACTGAATATTCCCAGAAAATATAAAATGATCTGTAAAAAGAAATCCATTTAAATTGAATACAAATTATAATAAATGAATATGAATATATGATGAATATGTAATTAATATAATGAATAAATATATATCATAGTATTTAGTAATATACAGTGTATATTACATATTTCTCTATATAGCAATATATATGAATTACAGTCATGATTATAATAATCGAATCATAAAATGAAAAAGCACAATGCCATTCACGATAATACAAAATATACCATACATAGGAATACATTTATCAGGAAAATATATGAATTTAGAGGGCAAAGGAAAATGCAAAACTATTTATTTAGAGAAAGAGACTGGAAAAGTCTAGCTCAATGAGTAGCAGGACCCAGTTCTATTTATATAATGCGTTTACGTTGGAGATTGGCGTTTTGGTCCCAGCAGTCATTCCCGATACCTGTGCTACACCCACTGCTCATGTCAAGGCTACAAAAGCTCAGAAGTCGTGTTCCACGTAGAATTACTATACAACTGAGCAATGCCACGCCAACAAAAACGGAAGGATCCGCTCCAATACTTAAGCACAGCTGTTCAGAGCACCTTCATTCCTACAGCCAAAAAGTGGAAACAACCCAAGGGTCCATCCACAGAAGAATGCAAAGAGATCAGGTGGTCTATCTGGACACCGCAATCTCATTCAGCTACAAACAAGAATGAAGTACTGCTACGCTTGGATGAACCTTGAAAACATACGGGAAATGAAGGGAGAAAGTCACAAAGACCACACCTTGTATGGTTCTGCTTATAAGAAATGTCTGGAAGAAGTAACCCACGGGGATAGAAAGGAGGTGTGTGCTTGCCAGGGGCGGTGGGGTGACTGCTAACAGACAAAGTAGTGATTCTTATGGCGTATGACTCAAATCTCAATTTTAAAAACTGTATAATAAGAGAATAGATAGGGGTGAATTCAGTGGAAGTGACCTTAAAAGCTCAGGAAAGGGAGTAAAATTACTCATTCATATTGGATTCAAAAAGGAAAACAATCAGATTTTAATCTCAATAATATCCAATTAAGCAATGGTACAAAGCCTCTGTAACAAGCTAATGGACGGCTAGAAAATATGAATATGAATTTTAAGAAAGGAAAATTATTGACAGAAGGTATGATACAGAAGAAAAAGGAACAGAGTATAGGCACCAACAAAACACCACAATTTACAATACAGTATGGTTACTTTAAATACATCAGTAATTAGACTGGATACTGATGATCTAAATATTCTGATTTCTATTAAAAGAAAATATTTCTAGACTAGATTAAAAAAAAATCCAATTACATGCTGCCTACTGTGTCAACACCTGAAGTATATTCTAGTAACAACAGTGTAAGTAGAAAAACAGAAAGTGCGGCATGCAAACATTAACCAAAGTAGTCACTATTCTCATGTCACACTAGTTAGGCTCAAGGACAGAAGTGTGGGGTAAATGAGATTCTATAAAGAAACATGAGCAATCCAGTAAAGATATTAACTATCTTATTTCACATGCATGTCAATGACAGAAGTTCCAAAAAAATACAAACTGTCAAAAAAAAAATTAAAGATAGACATACCCTAACTGAGAGTGGGTGATTTTAACACAACGATCACAGAGACTGATAGAAATTTATGGGGGGAGAAAACAAGGGATAAAGAGAGTTTCAACAGTATCTTAACAAAATCAGTCCAATTGACTGAACCAAAAATACAGAGTATGCATTCTTTTAAAGTATATTTGGGGGCTGCCCTGGTGGCGCACTGGTTAAGAATCCGCCTGCCGATGCAGGGGACACGGGTTCGAGCCCTGGTCCGGGAAGATCCCACATGCCGCGGAGCAGCTAAGCCCGTGCGCCACAGCTACTGAGCCCGCGCTCTAGAGCCCGCGCGCCACAACTACTGAGCCCGCGCGTCTAGAGCCCGTGCTCCACAAGAGGAGAAGCCACCGCAAGGAGAAGCCCACGCACTGTAACGAAGAGTAGCCCCCGCTCGCTGCAACTAGAGAAAGCCCGCGCGCAGCAACAAAGACCCAACGCAGCCAAAAATAAATAAATAAATTTTTTTAAAAAAAGTATATTTGGAACAATCATGTGATGTGACAAATGTACTAGATATATATATATGACAAATATACTAGAACATAATTCACATTGATACACTGATAGTTTTACAGTGTATGTTCGACAGTCTCAGTAAAATAAGGTTAAACATCAACAAGAAAATTACAATAAATTTCCAACGTTTTGAAAATGAAGCCACGCATTTCCAAATAACGCACAGATAAAAGAAGAAATCACAATGTAAATTAGAAAAAAATTGAACGATATCATAAAAAACACACAAGGTATGAAAGCAAATGTTATGGACCTCCAACTGAATTTCTTCAAAATATAGTGACACTGGTACATATGTGAGAAAAGGAGAGACACTGGAAAACAACTTCTGAGTTACCTTTCTCACCCACGTGACTAAACAATCAAAAACACCCCAAAACAAAACAGCAAGTATAAGCCAAAGATTGCACATATAATTCCAAGGAGGCACTAATAAAATAAAAATGAAACAGTAAAGTAAATAGAGGGAATCTGCTTTTTTTTTTGCAAAGAATCATGTAATTTATAAACCTCTCATGAGACCACACCACAATAAAAGAAAGATGACACCACTACTAAAATAAAAAGTACCAAAGGCAACCTCTATCTACATACTAGTATGAAAGATATATTAAAAGAAGACAATGTGCAAATGTATGCTAATTGAATTGAAATTTTAGATGACACGGACCAATGCTTTTTACAAATTAAAAAAATTGACAGGTGAAGAATAGAAACTCAATAACCCCTATTAACTTTGCAATGATTCACTATTCTGAAAACCTCCACAAAAGAACATCCCAACCCAATGAATACAATGGTGAATTATTCTAGTATTTTATGAAGAACCGACTGGCTCAACATTAACAAATTTGCACTTAATATAAAAAAAGAAAACACTTTTCCACTTATTTTATGAGGACTATATGATCCTAATACCAAATCTGAAAACTGCATTAAATAAATTTCCTTCATGCAGAGAGACAAATATTATAGGTAAAATATTAGAAAACTAAATCCAGGGGCATATACAAGGAGCAATGCATCTTGTTTTCTGTTTTTTTCTGCATCTTGTTTAAGAAGGATTTGTTTGAGGAATGCATAGCTGATTTAACACTTTAAAATCCTCAATATAATTCTCCACATAATAGACGAAAAAATATATAATATTCTTAAGAGATGAAGATAAAACGCTTGATAATATCATCATTGATTTCTAATAAAACTCTTTTAACTGTGAATATAAGAAACCTTTTTCATCAAAGGGTATTTCCAATATCTGTACAGCTAAAATTATTCTCAATAATTCCTTATAGGTTTTCCATAAATATATGAAATGGGACAAGGATATCTGCTAGCATAATTTTATTATTTCTATTTCTCACTGTACTGGAGTTTTTTTTTTTAATTTATTTTATTTTTGGCTGCGTTGGGTCTTCGTTGCTGCGTGTGAGCTTTCTCTAGTTGTGGCGAGCGGGGGCTGCTCTTTGTTGCGGTGCGCGGGCTTCTCATTGTGGTGGCTTCTCTTGTTTCAGAGCACGGGGTCTAGGCAAGTGGGCCAGGAGTTGTGGCGCACGGGCTTAGTTGCTCCGCGGCATGTGGGATCTTCCCAGACCAGGGCTCGAACCCATGTTCCCTGCATTAGCAGGGAGATCCTTAACCACTGCACCACCCGGGAAGTCCTGTACTGGAGTTTTTTTTTTTTTAACTTGAATGTTGTAAAGCAAATTTTGACTGTGTGTGTATATATATATATATATATATATTTATAACTCAGAATGAATTATATATATACATTATTTTAAATGAAATATATTATTCATAGAAGCCATGATCAGCTACAGAGAAAATTTGCCAGAATCTATAGATATACCATTAGAAATAATAAGCTAATCTAGCAATGTGTCTGGACACAAAGCAATATAAAAACATCAATTTCTGTATGACAGTAAACCAAATTTAATGACGAAACAATCTGTCAAAACATCAAAATAGGAAATATTTGAAAATAAATCTGAGATATACTAGCCATTTACATTCTAAACTGCAAAACACCATTGTGAGAAAAGAATCTAAATTAATGGAGAAATTTATCCTGTTCACGAATTGGGATATTTCTCCCCAAACTTATAAATGAGTTAGCCTAAACTATTAAAAAAAAATCCCAAGTTTATTAAATACATACTGGTAAACTGACTGCAAAACTCATATGGAAATATAAAGGAAGATGCATACCTAAGATATCTTGAAACTTCAGCACAGTACTAAAAGATATACACTACCAGCTATCCCTAAGTTATTACAATTAAATGGTGTTTTATTGCCCCAATATAAGCTAATTGATGAAATAGAACAGATCCCACCTATGACACCAGATCTATGACTACGTTCACAGCAAACTGCAAAAAGGAATGCGGTCTTTAAAATAAATGGGCTAGTTCAGCAGGATACCCTGTGGGGGGAATACGCACCTTTATTCAACAGCTTTTATATAAATTCATTCTAGTTGTACTGTATATCCAAATGCACAATATAAAATAATGATGGTTTTAGGAGAAAACAGGAAATATCTTCATGAGACTGGACAAAATTCCTTAAATAGGGCATAATAATGATAACCATGGTGGGAAGCTCTGATAAATTGCACTAAAATAAAATTAAGCTCTTCCATTTATCAAAGACACCATTACAAGAGTGAAAGTGCAACCCACTAAGTGGGAAAATATGTTTAACAGATATGTCCAACAAAGGATTTTTCTTTCTTTCTTTCTTTCTTTCTTTCTTTCTTTCTTTCTTTCTTTCTTTCTATCTATCTATCTATCTATCATTCTGTTATCTACCTATCCATCTATCATCTATTTATCTATTTATCTACCTATATAACATCACTCAGCTTTCATCTATCAATCCATCTATCCCTGCTATTAAAACTCCAGGAAAAGATAAACATTCCAACGTAAATGTGGAAACTCAAATGCCAACAAACATGTATGAACAGGTTCTCCACATGACTTGTCATCAAGATAACGGAATTTAAAACAAAATGATGCTCATGTACTCTTACTGAAAGACTAGGCATAAAATGGCAGGAAGTACCAAATGTCAATGAGGTTGTAGATAAACTGACAATTTCTTACACAACTAGAGAAGAGTAACATGGTGCAGCCACTTGTAAAATCTTTTCTTACACATTGTGATCTAGCAGTCCCACCCTTTAGCACCTCACCTCTAGAAATACAGCCATTTACCGGGAAGCATCCCTAAGAATGTGCTTAGCAGGACGCGTTCAGAAGAGCCACGTCCCAGAAAAAAGTCAGACACTGAGGAAAACAGATAATCCCATCAATATTAGAGTGAAAACAATAGTAGTAAATTCATAGAGTGGAATTCTGTATTTTATATCCAACGGTGTAAAACAGCATGGATGAATCTTACAAACATACTGAAAGAGTTCACGTACCAAAAAAGCATAGCTGGTAAGTTTCCAATTTTATACAATGTAAAAACAGGGAAAACAATGCCTTTGTGTGAAAACTCCAGTTAGTGTCTACCTGAGGAGGTCAAGACGGATGTAGCCTAGAAGAATCCTGCACGCCGATGTCTTTGTAGGATTGTGTCCACCCACTCGAAAGAAAATGGGTAAAAAACAAACAAACAGTGCAGTGCTGTTTAACAGGAGTCAAACTGACTTTTAACTCCGTGCCTCGCAGAAGAAAAGCAAACGTGCTGATAAAAGCAATTGCTGGTGAGAGGGAAGGGAACAATTTCAAAGCCAAAAAAGGATTAGGGAGGGGAGGGGGCTATCTTTGGGAGCACCCGTATGGGGGAAGGGCCACATAAGGACACTACTCTGTTTATCGTTTCTGAAATACATCTTTTAGGTAGTCGGAGCGCCCGATGTCTTCCCAGGGCCAAAGGGGCATCGTCTCATTGTTCATGAGGATTTCATGACACTACCGGGTTTGGTGAGCACATGCATACTTGTATTCTAACATCCCCTCCTGCCCAGGAGAACACAGCGTGGGCATGGCCAGAGTGGTTAGATGGGCAGTGATGCTGTGACCCAGGGGAGAGAGAAGTGTCCTCTGTCTGTCTCTGTCTGTCTGTGGCAGACTCATCTCCCTGCTGGACCCCCAGCTCCCCATCTGCCTCTGTGTGGGACGAGACCCAGCCCACAATAAGAGGGAGATTCGGGTACCCTCATTCCATTGGGCCGTAAGAGCCGTGCCCGTGGAGAAGGTTATTTTGGAAGCTGCATTAAACTGCATGAGGCCACCAGGTGACCGTTTAGGGATGCCATTGCCGTCATTTGCCATAAAATTCCTTAATGGCCTGAAAAAGTTAATGCATCTCTCACATTGCCTCCATTCTAAGAAGAGAATCAGAGACTGAAAGAACTGGGTTCAGCGCATGCCTCCCCTGCTTCTCCCACACAAGCCATAGAAACATCATTGTCACCTGCTCCATTTAGGAAGTGCCGATGTGCAGTGCCCAAAGCTAACGCGACGGGCTCAGATGGAGCTCTGGGACCAGTAAGTGGGAACTGGAAAACCAAGCCTGGAAAGAAGGTTGGGAACACAGAAAATGAAAACAGAGGTCTGGCTTGTCTTCTCAACCCCCTAAATGGAAATTAGGCTTTCATTCCATCACTACTCTGAAGACAAAACGAAATAGTGTATTTAAACAAGTGCTGACAGACAACTATATTCGATGGCCTATGATAACCATAATGGAAAAGAATATTGAAAAAAGAAGGCATATATATGTATAACTGAATCACTTTGCTGTACAGCAGAAACTAACACAACATTGTAAATCAACTCTACTTCAATGAAATAAACATTGATTTTTAAAAGTGCTTAGAAAAGTGTATAGCACATAAGAGGAGTTTCATGAATATCTGCAACTCTTACGAATTCAGTAAGTAGTTTTAAGTACTTATTAATGGCCACAATCCCTGCTGTCCATTTTGGAAGATAGAGCTGACGGAGCATCTATCATAGCGCTTCTGGACCAAACATTATTTTTTATACAATTTTATTTATTTCTACAATTTTATTTGTTTATATTTTTATTTTTAACTATAGTTGATTTACAATGTTGTGCTAATTTCAGGTGTACAGAAAAGTCGTTCAGTTATACATACATATTTATATTTTTTCAGATTCTTTTCCCTTATAGGTCATTCAAAAATATTGAGTATACTTCCCTGTGCTATACAGTAGGTAGGTCCTTGTTGTTTATCTATTTTATATATAGTAGTGTGTATATGTTAATCCCAAACTCCTAATTTATCCCTCCTCCCCTTTCCACTTTGGTAGCCGTAGTTTGTTTTCTATGTATGTAGGTCTGCACCTGTTTTGTAAATAAGTTCATTTGTATCATTTTCTTTTTTTTAGATTTCACAGGTAAGTGATATCCTATGATATTTGTCTTTCTCTGTCTCACTTCACACAGTATGATAATCTCTAGGTCCATCCACATTGCTGCAAATGGCATTATTTCATTCATTTTTTATGGCTGAGTAATACTCCATTATAGAGATGAACCACATCTTTATCCATTCATGTCCATGTACACTTAGGGATTTGACCACTTCGTGTGGTCACAGCTCAGGGGTAGGGTCGTACTGGCATCTGGTGAGAAGAAGCAGGGATGCTGCTATAAACACGCTACAGTGCAGGGGACGTACCCTGCAAACAAATGACACTTCTGTCCACAATATTCATAGGGCCACTGTGGAGAACGCTGATCTTGCAGATGCTATTACACTCAGCAGTTTTGGAAGCTGCTGAAACAGAGGGAACACAGAGAGGAAAAGGAAAGAGTTATCACGTAGTTGAAAAATGTCCTTCTTGGGGCTTCCCTGGTGGCGCAGTGGTTAAGAATCCGCCTGCCAATGCAGGGGACACGGGTTTCAGCCCTGGTCCGGGAAGATCTCACATGCCGCGGAGCAACTAAGCCCGTGAACCACAACTAGTGAGCCCGCGAGCCTAGAGCCCGTGCTCCACAACAAGACAAGCCACCGCAATGAGAAGCCCACGCACAGCAACGAAGAGTAGCCCCTGCTCGCGGCAACTAAAGAAAGCCTGGGCTCAGCAACGAAGACCCAACGCAGCCAAAAATAAATTAATTAATTAATTAATTTAAAAAGAAAAGAAAAGAAAAATGTCTTTCTCATGCTCCTGGAATGATATTTTGACAAGAAATGCTAAGACCAAGTTAATCTTGGAAAAACGCTTCAGTTTTTTGAAATGTCAAGAGTTTGTTCAAAGGATATGCCAAGTAAGTCAGAATTCCAACGCTTCCATGGTGGTCAAGCTCACGCTTGTTGAAAGGCTCAAGAGGAGAAAAGCCCACCTACGGGCTTTAGTGCCAAAAGTTTGGTTAAATCACTGGGTGACTGTTTTAGCAACAGAGCATTTTACCGAAATAGCTCTCATCAAGGTCACTGATGAGTAAGGTCATCCTATGTCAAGATGTGAGTTTAGGATTCTGTAATAATCTGGCATATGATGAAAGTCAGCTGCTTAATGTTACGGGTTGAAGTGTGTCTTCCATAAAGATATGTTGAGATCCTAACCCCCAGCACTGTGAATGGGACCTTATTTGGAAATAAGGTCTTCGCAGAGGTGATCATGTTAAGACGAGCCCTTTTGGGGGGACTTTAAAAAGTAGTATGTGTGGTGTCTTTATAAAAAGGGGAAACTGGACACAGATATTCAGACAGAGACAATGTTATGTGATTGGAGTAACGCAGCTGTAGGCCAAGGGATGCCAAGGGTTTCCTACGGTCTCCAGGAGACAGAACAGGCGAGAAAAGATTCTACCGAAAGTCTCAGAGGATTAGAGTTAGGGTTAGCTCTGACCTCATTTTGATTTCAGACTTCTGGTTTCCAGAACTGAGGGAATTTTGTTTCAGGCAACCCAACTTGTCATATTTTGCTGCAGCCCCAAGGAAACTAATGCACTTGAGAAAAATATGTTTCTTCTTTAAAAAGCCAGTGCTGTTTCAGAATTTAATTTTATTAACACATATATGTACCCAACTGACTTCATTAAGCAAATTCAAATTTATATAGAAATTGTGGCCAATACCTAGTTTTTAAATTCTACTTTACACTTCACTTCCAGCCACAGTAATTTCTTATTTAATAAAGCAAACGCTCTGGTTTTAAAATAACATAGGTGTATTGTGAAAGGGCGATAATTTAAATCTATGACTTCAAGTGGAAGGATAAATACACAGGCCAAACAGGAAGGATGCATTAACGGGGCATGTAGCTGCACATATCTGCAAGCAAACAGAATCATGACAGAATGGCGAATTTAGGATTACGAAAAGGTTGGCATCAATGCTCCAACCCAGAACACGAAATTAAAAGTAAATAATTTTTACTTATTTTATAAGTAAATAATATAAGTTATTATTTACTTATATAAGTAAATAATATTTACTTATCAGGGAATCTAATGCAGAATAGAAACGCAGACACTTCTCAAAATTGGATTTATTTCTACGCAAGTGCAAATAAGGATAATCCTTGAGCAATAAATGTTTGCATTCTGGCCTGTTAAGATCTAAAGAAGTGAGCATGAGAACACAAAATGATAGAGACTTTCTGATTTCCGGAATCCTCCTGGAAGGTGTAAACCCAGGTACACTGCTTGAAAGACTGAACTCAGCTTTGGAAGCAAAAGTGTCAGCCAAGCTCAAAAAATTATGTTTATAAAAGAACACCACTAGGGGCTTCCCTGGTGGCACAGTGGTTGGGAGTCTGCCTGCCGATGCAGGGGACGCGGGTTCGTGCCCTGGTCCGGGGGGATCCCACATGCCGCGGAGCGGCTGGGCCCGTGAGCCATGGCCGCTGAGGCTGCGCGTCTGGAGCCTGTGCTCCGCAACGGGAGAGGCCACAACAGTGAGATGCCCGCATACCACAAAAAAAAAAAAAAAAAGAAAGAAAAAAGAATACCACTAAAAACTACACTGCGCCATGCTCAGAGGTATGAGCTATTCACTGTTCAAAGTGTGTTACATCGACTTATTTGTCTTACAGTTACTTTACAGCAGAAGCTTAAATGATATGATGATTTGATTTATTTGTATTTATTTATTTTCTCTATGTTTATAATGATGTGTGTGTGGAAAAAAATGCAACAAATCAATATTAATATAACTGGGAAGTCTGATGCCACACTAGACAATATTTTAAGGAATGCTTGCTTTGAACTTCTGATACACATGTAATAAAAACTGAAGTGGTGCACATTCCATTGTAACTTTGCCTCCTCTATATATATCTTATGCTTTGAACCTTATCTAAGTGTGATGTTTTTAATATTAGATGAAATAATGTTTATAAAGTGGCCTAAGTAATGAGCCCAGATTAAATAGTGACCAAACAAGTGGATTTCCATCTACAAGCTTCCATATTCTGCTGGTTCTAGTATCTGATTTTCTCCTACTCAATAATTAAAAGACCTCTGACCAGAGTAGGAAGTATTAAGAGGTCAGCAGAACAATGATAAATAATAATAAAGTCTCCATCTTATGAAAAGTTAGACAAGTTACATCTCCATTCACAGAATTTGTTAAACTACCTCTGATTATTCATAAATTAATTTCAGCAAACATATGATAAAGTGCTTGTGACAGTTATCTGTATGTCTCCACAAAGTACTCAGATAGTTGGCTAAACACTAGTTTAGAAGTTACTGTGAATGTATTCTTTTAAAGATGAGACTGAGATTTAAATCAGAAGACTCTGAGTGAAGCAGACTGCCCTCAATAATGTGGGTGGGCCGCCTCTAATCAGATGAAGGTCGTAAGAGAAAAAAGACTGAGGTCCCCTGCAGAAAAGGGAAGTCTGCCTCCAGACGGACCTCAGACTTGAGCTGAAACATTAACTGTTGGGTCTCTGGCCTGCTGGTCTATCCAGATTTCAGATGTGTCAATGTCCACAATCATGTTAGCAAACTCCTTAAACTAAAATAAATCTGTGTTTATATATATGTATAAATATAGACAGAGAGGTAGATAGATATTCTATTTCTCTGGAGAACTCTGACCAATATGGTTGTTAAAACTCAAATTGTTGGTACGTGACTTGCTCTATTTACGAGATTCTAGCAAAAATTCCTATACGGACAATGCTATTCTCCAAAACTGACACTGAAATCAACAGACACATCCACTGGGCCAAACCCATTTCCCTGAGGAAAACGGGCTACAGTGAAGCCACAGATGATTTTGTACCGTTTCATGACATTTTATTCTCCACATACAGCTTTGACGACAGTTGTTTAGAATTATAACTAAGCAAATAATGCTCTTTAAATAACCCAAGTGCTGCTTGGAAGTGATGGGAATTTCAAGTTACTGTTTTAATTTTTCCCATATGGTGAGGCTGGCCTAAGGCATTGTATGATGTGCAGTCAACAAACTCTTTTATCAATCAGAGGTTATTTAAATCCCGAAGTCTCTTGAAACTGCAAAAAAGGGAAAAAGTGGGAGACAGGTGAGGGGGGTTGAAGGGAATCCGAACTAAGCATGTAAACTCTTGAGATGTCCTCAATATTCTGAGCTGGAGGGCTTCCCTGGTGGTGCAGTGGTCAAGGGTCTGCCCGCCAATGCAGGGGACATGGGTTCGAGCCCTGGTCCAGGAAGATCCCACATGCCGCGGAGCAACTACGCCCGTGCAGCACAGCTACTGAGCCTGCGCTCTAGAGCCCGCGAGCCACAACTACTGAGCCCGCGCGCCTAGAGCCCATGCCCTGCGACAAGAGAAGCCACCGCAATGAGAAGCCCGCGCACCACAACCAAGAGTAGTCCCCACGCGTCATAACTAGAGAAAGCCCGCGCGCAACAACGAAGACCCAACACAGCCAAAAGGTGAAATAAATTTTGAAAAGTATTCTGAGTTGGAAAATGGAAATCTTGAATTCAAAGATGCCACACGTTGAGGAAGCTTACTGAACAGTTTACATGAAAACTGGTACCAAAGAATCATGAGTAATACTGGGAAAATTTATTTTGAAGCATCTCATTCAAAAGCCCACTACTACATAAAGATAATTAGTTGTTAAGTGGTCTACACTGGCATTCCGACACTAACAATGAAAATGATTTTCCTGAAGATAAAACTTACCAAGATTTTAGTGCACACGAAGTTCAATCTCTTTTAAAAGTACAGTGTGGGAGCTTTCAGCAAATTGATTCAGAACCACAATGTAGGTAGAGAACACTGCCTTTACCCCCAAACATTGCTTTGTGGGCTTCTGCACAGAACCCTCCCCAAGCCCTAGCCTCTGACAACAACTGATGTGTTTTCATCACTGTGGTTTCTTGTAGAATGTAGTAGAAATGCAATCACTGACAAACCGACTTGATCATAATGTAAAATACCACGGTGCCTTTGTGTCTGGCTTATTTCACTCAGCACACGCTTTCGGGATTCATCCACACTGTGTGTGCGTCCTTAGTTTGCTTTGTCTGATCACGGCGTATTCCATCTTGTGGCCACACCATGATCCATCTCTCTCCTCCCCAGTTGATGGGGAATGCGTTTTGTTCCCTCTTTGGGGGTGATTTTGCATGAACTCTGCTATGAAAAGTCACCTACGTGTCTTTGTGTGCATGTACGTTCGCTGACGTGGAGTAAATTTGAAAGACTGAAATTGCAGGATTGTAAGACAAGTGTATTTCACTTTATAAGAAAAAGTTTTCCGGTGTGGTCCTATCACAATACACTCATGGTACGAGAGCTCTAGTTGCTCCAAATCCTTGAGGATCTTTGTCTTTTTAACTTTAAACATGAGCTGTGACGTGGGGTTGATAGCACCCTCCATGGTCCTTTAAATTAGCTAGTGATGCTGAGAATATTTGTATGCCCATAAAGATCACTCATACCTTATTTGTGTGTGTGTTTAATTGGGTTCTGCTACGATGAAGCAGTCAGATAAATTAAGTGAGTCACACAGGATATCCATCTACCTATCTCCCTCCCCTCCCCTCCCCTCCCCTCCTCTCTCTCTCTCTCTCTATCTACCTGCCTTTAATAAAGTTATAACTTAGAACAGCAGAAAGCAATTCTAAGCAAACATAGAAAAGTAACAAATACAGAAAACTCTGAAAACTTTCAGGCTCAGTCTATACTCCACCCATGTCAGCTGTATGTAACAAGTCATTTCCCTCTGTTTGACAGTTTCTGTTGTTGTTTTATAATTTTATCTTTGGACCTTAACAGTTTAATGTTTCCTTTTCCTCAATCCTATTAGGGATTCATTACATTTCTTGAACTATTAATACATGTCTTTCACAAAATGACGAACTCTACTGCCATTTCTACTCCATCCTTTCAAAAAAATTTGATATTTTCGTAGGGATTCCTGAGGCCCTGTTTGTTCATTTATTTTCAATCTTTGTTTTCTTTCCGTTGTTGAGATGGAGTATTTCTATAGATCTGACCTCAGGTTTACAAATCCTCTTTCTTCTGCCATCTCCAAATTGCCATGTTTTCTATAATCCGATTTTAGGAGTGACACTCATCACCTCTGCCTTACTGTATTGACCACACAAACCAACCCCAATAAATGTACAGAGGGCATTGCACTGGGACATAAAAAAAAAGGGGGGGGGGCAGGAGGCAAGGGTCATTGGCCCCTAACCTGGAGGCTTGCTATTACACACATACACTTTCGCTTTTTACATGTGTTAAGAGTTCAAGGGCTATAGTGAGTAAAGTAGGGTCCTTTGCCTCCAATTATGCCAATTGGAACAGCAGTCACATGACAGTGATTGCACAGCAAGGATCAGGTGGTTTATTTCAAACTCCACACAAGAGACTAGGACATTTTGTAACCTCAGCTGCTGAAATGATGGGCACACGGATGACGATTTTTACTATGATCAAGTAGCGTTTTCATGAAAAGAGTTAAATATGTAAACTGAAGAACTTAAAAATAAGGCCAACTGTATAAAGTGCTGGTATGACAAAATGGGTCCTACAATGTCTTTTTATTGCGCTTTGCCAGAATTTGTAATGAATTCAGAAAGTAATACTTTTAGATGCTGGTTGGCATTTGTGTCTAGCAATAGAGACTTACAACAGAAATGGCCAAGTATCTGTCTCTTATTATGAGTTCATATATTACTCATCTTATTATAGCAGTAAAGAAACAATTGCAAACAAAAAGTAGTGGCAATTTTGACAATATACTGGGATTTTAAAAACTGTGAGTGGTGCTAAGTATTTCCATTTTATTTCGCGCTCACAAATACATCTCAGAATGGTGGTTAAAATTATACAAGTGTACCTAAATTCACAAATAGAAATTTTGATGCTATTTCTCCTTCTGTGTTCAGTGTTTGGAGGAAAAAAGACTTTGCTGTACTTATTTGCCTGCTTATTCCTCTTAATATTCTGTTTTCTTTTATTTATCTACATATTTATTTACTTTTTTGCCACACCGCTTGGCTTGTGGGATCTAGTTCCCTAACCAGGGATTGAACTCGGACCCCCGGCACTGGAAGCTTGGAGTCTTAACGACTGGACCACCAGGAACTCCTATTACCCTGTGTTCTTTTCTATTTCCCTATGGTTTCATATGTAACACCCTTAGATGACTTTGTTTCTGTTTCTGCCAAGTGGTTGAGAGATTGTACCTATCATTACAACTACAAGAGTCTGTCTTTACCCTGTGAAATTTAAACAAAATATAATGAATCTAAGCAAATAATTTGATAAAAACATGGCATAATGTGTGTAGCAGAATGCTGCAAAACTATTAATCATCCCTTTATAGTCCCAAGACCCATTTCTATATTTATATGTAATTCAACACATGTTAATTAACTTACTCATTAAAAGTTAGTAAAATTTTCTCCTTTCAGTTATCTAAGAATTCAGACAAAATATATTTTAAAAAACCTTCAATTATTCTCACCTTCAACAAAGACTATTTAAGTGAACTGAATAAATTCCTCCATAGTTATTTAAATGTGCCTGCCTTAAAAGTACACTGAACGTATTTAAAAGTTCTTTCCATATTAAGTCTGTGAGTATGGTAACGTATTCATTTATTTCTTTTATTTCTCATCAAAAATTAACAATGTTCATGTATCTTTTTTAACCCGTCACTGCTTTCTAATAAGACTTCAGCTGTGCCTAGAACTTTTATACAAGTAGGCAAGTGAGAACCACTTCACTTTCAAGTAACACATTCAAAGCTTTCATTTTTGTAGGACAGGTATGGAAACATTCTGTAATGGTATCCTTTACCTCCTCTTAAAAATGGTAATGTTTCCAATATCAAGCATACTGGCATAGATACACTGTATCAACCTAAACATGGACTGTTGGGATTTTAATTTTTGCTAAAGATTTAAAACTGGTGAATGGGAGGCGGAGTCAAGATGGCGGTGTGGGAAAATGCAGAGTTAGAGTCTCCCCAAAACCAGGGCGCCGGCCGGCTACTGGAGGGGGGGACTCTGACCCCCAAGGAGATAGGAGGAACCCCACGTGAACCGGCAGCTTGTGGGATCTTGGTTCACAAGCCCAGTGTTGAGCCAAAGCTCTTGTGGTGTGAGCTCCAAGTCCAAACCACTGGACTAACAGAGAACCTGAGACCCCAAGGACCCTTCATCGGAGTGAGGTCTCCCGGAGGTCCTCATCTCGGCACCGAGACCCAGCTGTACCCAACAGCCAACAAACTCCAGTGTTGGAAGCCTCAGGCCAAACAACCAGGAAGACAGGAACACAATCTCACTCATAAAAAGGAGATGGCAAAAAAATATGTCACAGATGAAGGAGCAAGGTAAAAACCTACAAAACTAAATAAATGAAGAGGAAAAAGGCAATCTACCTGAAAAAGAATTCAGAGTAATGATCGTAAAGATGATCCAGAATCTCGGAAATAGAATGGAGGCACGGCTTGAGAAATTACAAGAACTGTTCAACAAAGATCTAGAAGAACTAAAGAACAAACCAACAGAAATGAACAACACAATAACTGAAATGAAAAATATACTAGAAGGAATCAATAACAGAATAACTGAGGCAGAAGAATGAATAAGTGAGCTGGAAGGAAAAATGGTTGAAGTAACTGCTGAGGAGCAGAATAAAGAAAAAAGAATGAAAAGAATTGAAGACAACCTCAGAGACCTCTGGGACAACACTAAATGCACCAACATTCGAATTATAGGGGTGCCAGACGAAGAAGAGAAAAAGAAAGGGCCTGAGAAAACAACTGAAGAGATTACAGTCGAAAACGTCCCGAACATGGGAAATAGTCACCCAAGTCTAGGAAGCACAGAGAGTCCCATATGGGATAAACCCTAGGAAAAACACACCAAGACACATATTAGTCAAACTACCAAAAATTAAATTCAAAGAAAAAATATTAAAAACACACAGGAAAACCAAAAAATAACAGACAAACGGATTCCCCATAAGGTTATCAGCTGATTTTTCAGTGGAAACTGCAGGCCAGAAGGGAGTGGCAGGATATACTTAAAGTGATGAAAGAGAAAAACCTACATTGAAGATTACTCTACCCAGCAAGGATCTCATTCAGATTCGATGGAGAAATCAAAAGCTTTACAGACAAGCAAAAGCTAAGAGAACTCAGCATCACCAAGCCAGCTTTACAACAAATGCTAAAGGAACTTCTCTAGGCAGGAAACACAAGAGAAGGGAAAGACCTACAATAACAAACCCAAAACAATTAAGAAAATGGTAATAGGAACATACATATCGATAATAACCTTGAATGTAAATGGACTAAATACTCCCACCAAAAGACACAGATTGGCTGAATGGACACAAACACAAGACCCATATATATGCTGTCTACAGGAGACCCACTTCAGACACAGGGACACATACAGACTGAAAGTGAGGGGATGGAAAAAGATATTCCATGCAAATGGAAATCAAAAGAAAGCTGGAGTAGCTATACTTGTATCAGATAAAACAGTCTTTAAAATAAAGACTGTTACAAGAGATAAGGAGGGACACTACATAATGATCAAAGGATCAATCCAGGAAGATATAACAATTATAAATGTTTATGCACCCAGCACAGGAGCATCCAAATACATAAAGCCAATGCTAACAACCATGAAAGGAGAAGTCGACAGTAACACAATAATAGTGGGGGACTTTAACACCTCACTTACACCAATGGACAGATCATCCAAACAGAAATAAATAAGGAAACACAAGTTTTAAATGACACAATAGACCAGATGGATCTAATTGTTATTTATAGAACACTGCACTCAAAAGTGGTAGAATACACTTTCTTTGCAAGTGCAGATGGAAAATTCTCCAGGATAGATCACATCCTGGGTCACAGATCAAGCCTTGGAAAATTTAAGAAAATTGAAATCGTATCAAGCATCTTTTCTGACCACAACGCTGTGAGACTGGAAATCAATTACAGGAAAAAACCTGTAAAAGACACAAATATATTGAGACTAAACAGTGTGCTACTAAATAACTAAGAGATCACTGAAGAAATTAAAGAAGAAATTTACAAAAACAAAGCAACAAATGACAATGAAAACACGACAACCCAAAACCTGGGGGACACAGCAAAAACAGTTCTAAGAGGAAAGTTCATAGCAACTCAATCTCACCTCAAGAAACAAGAAAAGTCTCAAATAAACAATCTCACCCTACACTTGAAACAACTAGAGAAAGAAGAACAAAGAAAACCCAAAGTCAGTAGAAGAAAAGAAATCATAAAGATCAGAGGAGAAATAAATGAAACAGAAAGGAAGAAAACAATAGCAAAGATGAATAAAACTAAAAGCTGGTTCTTTGAGAAGATAAACAAAAGTTATAAACCCTTAGCCAGACTCACCAAGAAAAAAAGGGAGAGGACACAAATCAATAAAATTAGAAATCAAAATGGAGGAATCACAACTGACACAGCATAAATACAAAAGATTATTATAAGAGGCTACTACAAACAACTGTATGCCAATAAAATGGACAACCATGAAAGAATTTACATATTCCTCAAAAGGTACAATTTTCCAAGACTAAACCAGGAAGAATTAGAAAATATAAACAGACCTATCACAAGTAATGAAATTGAAACTGTAATTAAAAATCTTCCAACAAACAAAAGTCCAGGACCAGATGGCTTCACAGGCGAATTCTAACAAACATTTAGAAAAGAGCTAACACCAATCGTTCTCAAACTCTTCCAAAAAACTGCACAGGGAGAAACACTCCCAAATTCATTCTACAAAGCCACCGTCACCCAGATACCAAAACCAGAAAAAGATATCCCCAAAAAAGAAAATTATAAACTATACCACTGATGAACATAGATGCAAAAATCCTGAACAAAATACTAGCAAACAGAATCCAACAACACATTAAAAGGATCATACACCATGATCAAGTGGGATTTATCCCAGGGATGCAAGGATTCTTCAAATATACACAAAACAATCAATGCAATACACCACATTAACAAATTAAGGAATAAAAACCATATGATCTCAATAGATGTGGGAAAAGCTTTTGACAAAATTCAACACCCATTTATGATAAAAACTCTCCAGAAAGCGGGCATAGAGAGAACCTATCTCAACATAATAAAGGTCATATATGACAAACCCACAGCCAACATCGTTCTCAATGGTGAAAAACTGAAACCATTTCCACTAAGATCAGGAACAAGACAAGGTTGCCCACTCTCACCACTCTTATTCAACATAGTTTTGGAAGTTTTAGCCACAGCAATCAGAGAAGATAAAGAAACAAATGGAACCCAAATTGGAAAACAAGAAGTAAACCTGTCACTGCTTTGCTGATGACATGATACCAGACATAGAAAATCCTAAAGATGTCACCAGAAAACTACTAGAACTAATCAGTGAATTTGTTAAGGTTGCAGTATACAAAATTAAAGCACAGAAATCTCTGGCATTCCTATCCACCAACAACGGAAAATCAGAAAGAGAAATTAAAGAAACACTCGCATTTACCACTGCAACAAAAAGAATAAAATACTAAGGAATAAACCTGCCTAAGGAGGTGAAAAGACTTGTACTCAGAATACTATAAAACACTGATGAAAGAAATCAAAGATGATATAAACAGAGGGAGAAATATACCATGTTCTTGGACTGGAAGAATCAACATTGTGAAAATGACTGTACTACCCAAAGCAATCTACAGATTCAGTGCAATCCCTATCAAACTATCAATGGCATTTTTCACAGAACTTGAAAAAATGTCACAATTTGTATGGAACACAAAAGACCCCCCAAATAGCCAAAGCAATCTTGAGAAAGAAAAACAGAGCTGGAGGAATCAGGCTCCCTGACTTCAGACTATACTACAAAGCTACAGTAAGCAAGACAGTATGATACTGGAACAAGAACAGAAATACAGATCAATGGAACAGGACAGAAAGCCCAGAGACAAACCCACGCACCTATGGTCACCTTACCTTTGATAACGGAGGCAAGAACAGACAGCCTCTTCAATAAGTGGTGCTGGAAAAACTGGACAGCTACATGTAAAAGAGTGAAATTAGAACACTCCCTAACACCATACACAAAAATAAACTCAAAATGGATTAAAGACCTAAATGTAAGACCAGACACTATAAAACTCTTAGAGGAAAACATAGGAAAAACATTCTTTCAAATAAACGACAGCAAGATCTTTTTTGATCCACCTCCTAGAGTAACGGAAATAAAAACAAAAATAAACAAATGCGACTAAATTAAACTTAAAAGCTTTTGCACAGCAAAGGAAACCATCAAAAAGACAACCCTCAGAATGGAAGGAAATACTTGCAAATGAAACAACAAAGGATTAATCTCTAAAATATAAAAACAGCTCATAGAGCTCAATATCCAAAAAAATGAACAATCCAGTTAAAAAATGGGCAGAAGATCTAAATAGACATTTCACCAAGGAAGACAAACAGATGGCCAAGAGGCACGTGAAAAGATGCTCAACATCACTGATTGTTAGAGAAATGCAAATGAGAACTATAATGAGGTATCACCTCACGCTGGTCAGAACGGCCATTATCAAAAAAGCTAGAAATAATAAATGATGGAAAGGGTGTGGTGAAAAGGGAGCCTTCCTGCACTGTTGGTAGGAATGTAAACTGATACAACCAGTATGGAAAACAGTATGGAGTTTTCTTAAAAAGCTAAAAATAGTACTACCACATGACCCAGCAATCCTACTGCTGGTTATATACCCTGAGAAAACCATAATTCAAAAAGAGTCATGTACCACAATGTTCACTGCAGCTCTATTTACAATAGCCAGGACATGGAAGCAACCTAAGTGTCCATCGACAGATGAATGGATAAAGAAGAAGTGGCACATATATACAATGGAATATTACTCAGCCATAAAAGGAAATGAAATTGTTATTTATAGTGAGGTAGATGGACCTAGAGTCTGTCATACTGAGTGAAGTAAGTCAGACAGAGAAAAATAAATACCGTATGCTAACACATATATATGGAATCTAAAAAAAAAAAAAGTTCTGAAGAACCTAGGGGCAGGACAGGAATTAAGACGCAGACATAGAGAATGGACTTGAGGACACGGGGAGGGCGAAGGGTAAGCTGGGATGAAGTGAGAGAGTGGCATGGACATATATACACTACCAAACGTAAAACAGATAGCTAGTGGGAAGCAGCCGGATAGCACAGGGAGATCAGCTCCATGCTTTGTGTCCTGACTATACTTTTCTGATTCCTGACTATACTAAAAAAAAAAAAAAATCCATTATAGCTTAAGACAAAGGGGGAGATGAAAACTCTAAGGTCAAAGTTGCCATAAAGATAGGACACACTTTTTTTCCAGTTAGAAAATGGAGTTGGTTTGGGGGAATAAATGTATAAATTTGGGGTTGGGTTTGATACACATGCAGCTTTCCACTCGATTTTTTTTTTTTTTTTTTTTTTGTGGTACGCGGGCCTCTCACTGCCGTGGCCTCTCCCGTTGCGGAGCACAGGCTCCGGACGCGCAGGCCCAGCGGCCATGGCTCACGGGCCCAGCCGCTCCGCGGCATGCGGGATCTCCCCGGACCGGGGCACGAACCCGTGTCTCCTGCATCGGCAGGCAGACTGTCAACCACTGCGCCACCAGGGAAGCCCTTTCCACTCGATTTTGCTCTTCGTCCTCTCAGCTGGCAATCCCCCGTGGCGGCCTCACAGCACAGCTAGAATCCAGGAAGCTTTCGGGATACCACCCTTCCCACACAGAAGCAAGTGGGATTTCCCTCCAAGGAGGTTCTTCAAAGTGAGACTGTTCATAGACACCCCCTCCCCGATCTGTGCTGTCTTCTTCTGAAATTTTTTTAAACCAGCTTCATTAATCAACGACTGATGTACAATAAAATCCCTACTAAAACTTCAGTGAGAAACCATAGAACTTGAGAGGTTCTGAGAAATATACGTAAACATGTGAAAGTCATCACAACCAAGATGGGGACCCTTTCAATCCCCTCCACATTCCCAGGTGTCCCACTGCGGTGAGCCTCCCACCCCATCCTTCCCCATGATGGCTCCTAGGTTTCTCCAAGTCACTCATTTTTCTTGAGAAATTCATCGAAATGAGTCTCCTTTTTCTGCCTGGCTTCTTTCACTGAGGTCAATGTTTTTGAGACTCATTCCTATTGTGAATCTTTGTAGTTTGTTGTTTTTTTTCTTTTATTGGAGAGAAGTGATCCATCTTGCGGAAACAGGACCATCCATTGACCGGGGGACAGACACTTGGGTTGTTTCCCGTTTTTGTTTGTTATGAGTTAAAAAGGCATAGACGATGCCGTGCTGGCCGTGAGTAAAAGGGTCTTTAATTTTCTTGGAGAAATACCTGGAGAGGCATTGCAGGATGATTTTATGTCGAGCGTATATTTAATTTTATTTAAAAAACGTGAAATCGGGTCTTCCCTGGTGGTGCAGTGGTTGGGGGTCCGCCTGCCGATGCAGGGGACGCGGGTTCGTGCCCCGCTCCGGGAGGATCCCACATGCCAAGGAGCGGCTGGGCCCGTGGGCCATGGCCGCTGGGCCTGCGCGTCCGGAGCCTGTGCTCCGCAGCGGGAGGGGTCACAGCAGTGAGAGGCCCACGTACCGCAAAAAAAAAAAAGTGAAATCACTGTCCAAAGTGGCTTTCCAATATTACTTTTCCACCCACATGGAGACTTCTTCCAGGTGATTCACATCATCACCAACACTTGGTATCATCCGCCTTTTTAATTTTAGCCCCCCTAGTGTATGTGCAGCAGTAACTAGTAGTTTTAATTTGCTTTCCTAATGACTAGTGATATTGATTATACTTTAGGCGTTTATTGGTTTTTTGCATTTTTCTTTTTTTTTTTTTTTTTGACAAGAAAGTAGGATTTCTTGGTGGGCATGAGTAAGGAGGGCACAGTGCCAAGGCTCTCATGAGTGCAGGGCCCACCATTTGGCCAGAGGGACACAACTGGGGATGTATGTAACCTCACAGCCATCCAGGATGAGCCGCTTTTCTGCCACCACGTTTTCAAATTCATCCGCATTAAACTTAGTAAATCCCCATTTCTTGGAGATGTGGATCTTCTGGTGGCCAGGGAACTTGAACTTGGCCTCAATCACACGTTCCTCGTTCTGCAGCTTGGTGCCAGTGGACATTATGGCTTGGCCCCTGTGGACCCTGGCCACTGTGCCCTGGGGCTTTCCAAAGGCACCACGCATACCTGTCTGGAGCCTTGACTGGGGACAGCAGGCCAGTCATGAATATGCACGGGAAAGGGCTGAATCCAAGGTCCCTTAGGGCAACCCATACAGGCGACAGGCTGCATACACTACCGAGGAGGCTGTTGTTTGCAGCTACTGGACATCGGGTCCCCATGGGGAAAACGGCACTGTCGGCTTAACTGGGTTATTTGCAAATTTATTGGATAAAATGTCTGCTTAAACTGTTTGGCCATTTAAATCATTTTGTGCTGATCTTCTTGTTCATTTCTGAGTGTTCTTTCTATAGTCCGCTGAAAAATTTTTTTAAAAAGAAACCCTTTATTTTGTAAATTCTTTCTCCCAATTTGTGGATTAATATCACACTCTGAAGTCTTTAAAAATGGGAATTTTAAATATTAATGAAACACAACTTATAGTTTTCCTTTAAGGTCTATGTGTTTTGTGTCCTACCTACAAGATCTTCGCCTAACGGAAGGTCACCAAGTGTCTTATAATTTCTTACAGAAAAATTCTATGTTTAGCTTTTATATTTCAGTTTTGTCAACTGCCTTTTCTATTTCAGTTACTCTTAGCAAATTGTTATTATTCTTTTCACTTGGAATCTCATTTTTATTCTATGAATATGTTGACTTATCCTGATGGGTTACTGAGTGCGAAACCAACCATACATTCCTATGCTTAAACCCAACTTGGGCAAGATGTATGATAGTTTTTATACATCAGTGGATGCTACTATTCTATTATTTTGTTAAGGATTTTTACACCTAGATTTACTAGATTTATTCGTCTGTTGTTTCTTTTTATTATAATGTCTTCTTTAGGTTCTGATTCTACTAGCCTCCTAAAATGACTTAGAAAGCATTTTCTCACATTCTATTTTCTAGACGATTTTGCCTGTATTCAGTAGTTTTATTCCATAAATCTTTTTTTTTTTAGGATTCGCCTAATAAGCCATTTTTGTTTCAAGTTTTCTTTGGAAACTATTTCACTGCAAATTATATTTGTTAAATATACACAGGACTACATGTTATTTTTTTTCTTGTGTGAGTTTTAGGAATTTGCATCTTTTATATAATTTGTTCACTGATTCTTTAAGTTGCCAGATGTATCAGTATTAACCTGTTCATAAGAGTCACTAATTACTACATCAATATTTATGAAGCCCTTAGCAGTGCCCCTCGTTTATCTATTTGTGTCTTACCTCTTTTCTTCCTCCTGACTAGATGGCTAGAAATTAATCCATTTTACTGAACTTCCCAAAGAAACAGCTTTGGATTTAATCGGTTTCATCCACTGTTTAACAGTTTTGTCTCTCATTGATCTTTGTTCTGCTCTTTATTATCTCTTTCCTTCCACTTATTTTAGATTTAATTTGCTCTTATTTTTTCTGGCTTTTAAAGTGGAAGCTTAGATAGTTTCTCTGAGACTTTTTTTTAACTAACGCAAGCATCCCAAGACCAATTTTTCTGTTTCTTTTCCTGCATATCCCACATCGTAATGTGTTTTGTTTTCATTTTCATTTAGTTCGAAATAACCTCTTGCATTACAAATCCCATCCAAATGCACTCATTTTTATGAGAAAAATAAAGAAAGGAAAGTGAAACTTCCTCGTAAAATAACGGAAGAAAAAAAATCTACAAAGGGGGAAAAAAATGCAACACGTTGGTTATTTTCTATCAACCATGAGCTCCAAATCTTGTGGAAGAAAATGGGAATTGATGAGAAGTCCGCCGTCTCCAAACCGGCAGACAGGTGTGGGTGATACATTTAAACAGAGCAAACACGAGCCAGCCTCCACCAAGTGTTTAGAAACCCCTTCCAATGTCCTATTTTTACCTGTTACCTTAATTGCTGATAGTCAGAGAACAGTGAGATAAATTATACGTTGGCGTTTCAAGGTTTAAACTAGGTTTGAGCTTTGCTGCACAAAAGAAATATTTCTCCACTGGGGTCTTTTCTGCTTCATTGACTCCCTGCAGGTGAGTGCAGATTAATTTGTTCCAAGAAAGATGGTGGTAATTATACCATCCTGCTGCTTCCCTGTGCTATGCAAACAAATGCAGACAACAGAAAAACACAGAACATGGACCAGTCTGGGGCTCCTTCAACTGTCCTGTTCCCTAATTTAGGATCTCCTGCATGGAAGACGGATCTGCGAGTCTGAAGGGGAGGGCTTTCTGCAGGGGCTTAGAGACATGCTCTCCATCTTCATTTATCCCTGAGGAGTTTCTCTTTTTAAAAAAAATTGGAACCTGGGATTTTCATTGATACACAGGCTGTGACTTTCAACTATAGTTCAGTGAATATTTTTTCTAGATCTTTGTACTGAGTTAATGTTTTTTAATAGGGCAACAAAAAAGATACCCTAAGTTAAACTTGTAGACATTTAAATAAATATGTTAACCCGGGCTTCCCTGGTGGCGCAGTGGTTGAGAGTCTGCCTGCCAATGCAGGGGACACGGGTTCGAGCCCTGGTCTGGGAGGATCCCGCACGCCGCGGAGCAACTAAGCCCGTGCGCCAGAGCTACTGAGCCTGCGCGTCCGGAGCCTGTGCTCCGCAACAAGAGAGGCCGCGACAGTGAGAGGCCCGCGTACCGCGATGAAGAGTGGGCCCCGCTCGCCGCAACTAGAGAAAGCCCTCGCACAGAAACGAAAACCCAACACAGCCAAAAATAAATAAATAAATAAATTTATAAAAAAAATATATATATATATATGTTAACCCACAAACAGTTCAATCTTGCCATACTTTCAGCATTACAGAAAGGACACGTCGCATGCAGACGTCTGAAGACTCCTGATACTTGTTAGAAAGACAGTAAAGTGATAATTGCCATGAATAGCACGTGTGTGGCATAGGCTTCAGTTTCAACTTGGTTTAAAATTCCTGGGTCATTTTTAATGTGCTGTCCCTCATATATTTAAGGGAATTTTTAACGTGGCCTGGCTATAACAGCAATTTGTGATTGGAATAGATTGATAATGCCAAATAAACCTCCACATCAAAATACACTTTGCTTATATTTTCACATACGCTCTTCTCTACCTATTGTGTGCAGGATAAAATGATCATTTTAAAGGAGCAAAGGAGCAGTCATTGGATAATGAGAAAGAATGGCATTCAAAGTGCGAGGTCATGTGAGCTTGCGGAAATCATATTTATGTCTGTTGAAATAAAAAATGTTATGTGCAAAACTCGGTAGAAAAGACCTAGCAATTCCAGGCCTAGGTATAGACCCCAGAAAACTGCAAACAAGTATTTAAGCAAATACATCTACATGGATGATCAGAGAATTAGTATTCATAATAGTGAAAGGTGGAAGCAGTGCAAATGTACATCAGCAGATGAAGAGATTAACAAAATGTGGTCCATCCGTTCAATGGAATGTTCAAACACAGAAAGGGATGAAGATCTGATACTCACTACAATACCGGTAAACTTAATTTATAAGCTTTTGCATAGCCAAGGAAACCATAAACAAAATGAAGAAAAAAAACCAAAAACCCTCAGAAAGGGAGAAAACATTTGCAAATGAAGCAACCAAGGGATTAATTTCCAAAATATACAAACAAAGGATTATTTAATGCCTAAGACATCTCAGTATCATGCAGCTCAGTATCAACAAAAACAACCCAATCAAAAAATGGGCAGAAGATCTAAATAGACATTTCTCCAAAGAAGACATACAGATGGCTAAAAAGCAAATGAAAAGATGCTCAACATCACTAACCATCAGAGGAAATGCAAATCAAAACTACAATGAGGTACCACCTCACACTGGTCAGAATGGCCATCGTCAAAAAATCTACAAACAATAAATGCTGCAGAGGGTGTGGAGAAAAGGGAACCCTCTTGCACTGTTGGTGGGAACGTAAATTGGTGCAGCCACTATGGAGAACAGTACGGAGGTTCCTTAAAAAACTAAAAATACAACTACTACATGACCCAGCAATCCCAGTCCTGGGCATATACGAGAGAAAACCGAAATTCGAAAAGATACATGCACCCCAGTGTTCATAGCAGCACTATTTACAGTAGCCAGGACATGGGAGCAACCTAAATGCCCATCGACAGATGAGTGGATAAAGAAGATGTGGTCCAGATACACAATGGAATATTGCTCAGTGATAAAAAAGAATGCAATAATGCCACTTGCAGCAACATGGATGGACCTAGAGATGGTCATACTGAGTGAAGTAAGTCAGAGAATGACAAATATCATATATTGCTTATATGTGGAATCTTAAAAAATGGTACAAATATAGAGTCACAGAAGTAGAAAATAAATGTATGGTTACCAGGGGGGAAAGCAGGGGAAGCATAAACTGGGAGATTGGGACTGACATATATACACTACTGTATACAGATAGATAACTAATAAGGACCTACTGTATAGCACAGGGAACTCTGCTCAATACTCTGTAATGACCTATATGCAAATAGAACCTAAAAAGACTGGATATATGTATAACTGATTCACTTTGCTGTACAGCAAAAAGTAACACAATATTATACGTCAACTATACTCCAATACAATTTTTTTTAAAAAGATGTGGTAAATATACATAGCAGAATATTATTCACCATAAAAAGAAGGAAACCTTGCCTTTTGAGACAACGTGGATGGACCTTGAGGGCATTATGCTAAGTGAGACAAGCCAGACACAGAAGGGCAAGTCTAAATACTGTATGATCTCACTTATGTGTTGAATCTAAAAAAGCTGAACTCGTAGAATCAGAGAGTAGAATGGTGGTTCCCAGAGACTGGGAGGGTACGGAGTAGGTGGAGATGCTGTTTAGTGATACAAACTTACAAACAGAAGATGCATAAATTCTGGAGAGCTAATGCACAGCATAGAGATTACAGTCAACAGTAGTGTATTATATACTTCAAAATTCCTAAGAGACTAGATCTTAAACCTTCTGACTACAAAAAACATAATAATAATTATGTAAAGGGACAGAGGCATTTGCTAAAGCCACGGTGGTGATCGTAAAGCAATATACAAATGTGTCAACTTAACCCACTGGACACCTTCAATGTACACAATGTTATATATGTAAATTATATCTCAATAAAAATCAACAAAAAGGTAAAAAATTGTATACTTTAAACTGGTTACAATTTGAAATTATAGGTTATGGTTTTTTTGCGACAGTAAAAACTTGGAAAGATAAAAAAAAATACACATCACAGAGAATAGAGTGCTGAGGAATAAGAAACGTAATTTATGTGAATTCATGCAACAGATCATCAACAAAGCTGAATTTGAACATATTTTGTCCTGACATCGATACACGTGATCTGTCACTATACAGATGGGCAAATAATGACATAAGAGTAGCTTTCTTAAACTGTCTTTTAACAGGTACTGGCATAGAGAGCAATAAATATCCCTCTGGGAGAAAAAAAGTACAATTAGAAAAAAGTTAGCTTGAAAAATATTCCTATTGGAGAACAAGAAAATTAGCATGGTAGGTTGGAAAGGTCATACAGTTCTAAAGGAGGACATCTGAATTCTAATGGTATCTCTGGTAATTCACTTGTCTCTCCTGACCCTCGTTGCCTTTATTTATCAAACAGGGATTATTTAATGCCTAAGACAGAAGGATCCACACATATTGCCCATTTATTTAGTGTTGGATACTTTCATAATACATATAGTTAAGATGTTTTTTTAAAGCTGTGGGAACCTGCTTTAACTTTGCGACCATACTTGGATTAAATATATGTGAAAACTGTTATGGAATTTAAAACTGCAAGCAAATATTATTTCTATCATTTAATTTGGGAGAAGGAAAGAAACGATAGGCTTTTCTTAACCTTAGATGAATGTGGATACAACATTTTTCTATTATAACAGTTTTACCCTTTTAGTCACGTTTCAGTAAAAAGTTATACTTTCAAGTTTGTTTTTTTTCAAGGCATTGAATCCCCTCACGCTGGAGATGTACAGGCATAGGCTGATGAATAGTTTGGTGGAACGCTGGAAAAATGGCTGAACTAGGAGGAAGATGCTTAGATTAGACTAACTGTTCTTCCAAACCCAGAAGTAATCTGATTTTCTAAGTAACCACGTTCTCAGTGAAACAGATTTCAAATATGGTTCAACAGTTCGCGGACATTGTCTTTCCAAAGTGTATAAGTAAATCTCTTGAGAATTTAGAGCCAAAAAAAATAAATAATCATAATGTGAATAAAATTGGGAGAAAGACTGAGAGACTTGTAAACAGAGGGATATTAATCCTTTTATTAAAAATTTTCACATTAAGGAAGACATTCCTTGTGGTTCCCAATATTATAGTCAATTTTATTTTTAAAAGAGATTACGCTTGCTTTTTCTTAACTGGTTTTGTTTTTTTGTTTTGTTATTTATTTTTGGCTGCGTTGGGTCTTTGTTGCTGCACACGGGCTTTCTCTAGTTGCGGCGCGCGGGCTTCTCATTGCGGTGGCTTCTCTTGTTGCGGAGCACAGGCTCTAGGCACGTGGGCTTCAGTAGTTGTGGCACGCAGGCTCAGTAGTTGTGGCTCGTGGGCTTAGCAGCTCCGTGGCATGTGGGATCTTCCAGGACCAGGGATCGAACCCATGTCCCCTCCGTTGGCAGGTGGATTCTTAACCGCTGTGCCACCAGGGAAGTCCTGCCTTGTTTTCTTTACTGCAAATTTTTTACAAGTTATTTTTTATGAGTTATTTTTCATATACTAGTGTCTTGGTTTTCATTTGATTCCTGTCACCTGTGCTCCCTGGAAAGCACGTGGTGCTCAAATCCTGACAACCCTCCACGAGCAACTGACACTTGGTCTGAAGCCTGTGTCACCTCTATTTTATCACCACACTCAAAGGACAGTGCCTAGTCGAATCTTTTTGAACTCACCCAAAAACATGTACTTGTAAAGAATGTAAAAAAAACTTCCAGCAACGCAGCTCAAAGCAGCTGATGTGGAAAATATATTTAGTAAAGAAAACAACCGGAAAATCCCTGAAGCTGTATTGCTCTTACTACCCCGTCTAACACAGCCCGGTCTTTCACATCGTTTGGGGAAGGGACAGACCCCCACTTCCTAAAAATATTGTGCCACTCTAGCCTGTTAAAAATCGTTCAATAAAGAGGGTCCAGTAAATTTTACAACTTTGCATTTAACGGTCTCTAGGAAGATCCTGGGTATTTGGAACTCTGTCCAAGCAGATGGGATTTTACTTTTCAATGCTAAGCTGAAGTATCGGGACACTGCATTCATTTTCTTGGACGTGCATTCTCGTGTATTGCAAGCTACCCACCTTGATGCCGGACGGACCTGGCATTCCACCTAGACAGCACTGAAACCCTGGGGATTACAGTGGAGTCAAGGCAACACCGGGATGCTCTTAAAACAAGGCAGTTAGGTTTCTGTTCGCATCTCCTTGGGTTCAACTGTCCTATAGCCATTATATGCTAAAAGGGCAAAGTCTACACATAGTCATTGGCTAAGTGAACCAGAATGGGGAAGATCTCATGGATGTTTGACTCCAAACCCGCAAAGTGAGGAACTGAGGAATGTTCTCGATAAACTATAATGCTGCTCCAAGAAAGGCAGACCCTGGAATGTGGAGAGCTTCTCTCTATATTCGAACTTGTGCGAGACCATAACCATGTCCTGATAACCAGATCCACGTTTGAGCACAGAATCGAGATCTTCATCATTTCCAGTTGCAGGATAACACAGGTAGACGTGTAATCATGACGCCAGCTGCACTTCCATCCAATTTAAAGGACTGTGTGTTATAAATAATGGTGTGACGTTCTCCTCTGAATAGGACTTTTACCAAAAATGTTGTAGATTCTCAGACATTTCAGAATCAAACTATGTACAAAAGGATATTGAATTAACGCAAATAGAAGTCCTTGTGAAATAAAATCCAATGGAATTATGCATAAATAATGAATAAGTTCACCAGAGAGAAATTCTCAAGTGTTTTTGTGTTATATGTTTTCATGAGAATTCCTCTTTTATCTCATGGCTTATTCTCATAAACAGGAAAAATAATCTTACACTTTAAACTATGCAATAAGTAGTACACTCTGAAATATTCTTAAATTCCACTTTAATTAAAAGGGGACTCCTGGGCTTCCCTGGTGGCGCAGAGGTTGAGAGTCCGCCTGCCGATGCAGGGGACACGGGTTCGTGCCCCGGTCCGGGAGGATCCCACATGCCGCGGAGTGGCTGGGCCCGTGAGCCATGGCCGCTGAGCCTGCGCGTCCGGAGCCTGTGCTCCGCAACGGGAGAGGCCACAACAGTGAGAGGCCCGCGTACCGCAAAAAAAAAAAAGAAAGGGGGGGGGGGGTACTCCTGAGATTGAGTTTTTATTTACTGTGAAACCACTGGAACACTTTCTCTTGATGACCCTCTCAATATACACGTCTCTTCACTCAGCACATTTGCACTGATTTCCAAATTTTATTTTTAACATGTTCATTTTATGGAGGCTCTAAGCATTTTGTACTGTGGAAGCATATCTAATGGTTCTTAAGGCTGCTCCCAGTGCCACGTAAAAATGGGAAAAAACATAGACACTGACGGTTCCCTAGGAGATCATAAAGCCTAGATTTCATATTAGAAGATGAAATTCCCTTTTAGTAGCTGCCCTCATCTATATTTCTAATTTATGAGAAATAATTTCTCCCAGTTAATTGGCACCATGATCTCTAAATAAACTATAAAACAAATTTGCTAGGCTCAGATGGCTGAAGAAAGACCATACATACAAACTCTTATGTATAAGATAAATAAGGTACAAAGATACAATGTAGAACACAGGGAGTAGAGCCAATAATTTATAATAACTTTAAATGGATTATAATCTATAAAATATGCTGTACACCTGAAACTGTTACAATATATAATACATAGAGTTATAATAATCAACTCTAACTTTTAAAAAGCTCATAAAATCACCACTGACTTTTCCAGTTTGAGATGCTATCAGATATCCAAAGAGACATGACAATGTTTAACCTTTTGGAAAGCAATGTGCATTTTCAGGAAGCTCTGAAATGAAGACAGAAGTCTGGGAGTGGCTTTTAGAAAAGGGAGTTGAATGCACGGCATTAGAAAAGAATATTGGGGGCGCAGGCAAGAGAAGACAAACGTCATGATTCAGGAGGAACTGGATCTACCCCAAATCTTCAGGAGAAATAAGGGAGCACGGAAGCAAGAGGGTTCAATTACAAAGAAATCGGGTAAATACACGAGGAAAACAGGCTGGCACGTGTTCACTACAGTCTCTCAAGAGGACGAAAGCCAGGAGAAAAGGGAAACGACAGAAAAAGTGAGGACAGACGTCGCTCCCTGATAGCAGAGGCCTCACAAAGAATGATCCCTAACAAGGAGGTGTGCAAACTACAGGACTGAAACAAGGAATAGAGGCAGATGGTGGAGAAGGAGGTGAGGGCAGAGTGAACGTCACCTGAAATGTCTGTAGATTTGGGAACTTTGGTGTTGTCATTGTTTGCAGTTGCTATGACTGTTGATCTTGTGAGGCAAATGGAAGATACTACGTGGAGATACTGACAAATGGAGCAGAAGGAAAGAAACAAAGCAAGGAGCACGGACTAAAAGAGAAAGAATTCAGGGAATAGAAAGTCACACCAAGGAGGGAGCCCTCCTGCACTGTTGGTGGGAATGGACATCAGTGCAGCCACTATGGAGAACAGTACGGAGGTTCCTCAGAAAACTAAAAATAGAGCTACCATATGATCCAGCAATCCCACTACTGGGCATATATCCAGACAACACTATCATTCAAAAAGATACATGCACCCCAACGCTCATAGCAGCACTATTCATAATAGCCAAGGCATGGAAGCAACCTAGGTGTCCATCAGTAGATGAATGGATAAAGAAGATATGGTACATACATACAATGGAGTATTACTCAGCCATGAAAAAGAATGAGATAATGTCATTTGCAACAACATGGATGGACCTAGAGATGATCATAGTGAGTGAAGTAAGACAGAGGAATACAAATACCATATGATATCGCTTATATGTGGAGTCTAAAAATGATATAAATGAACTTATTTACAAAACAGCAGCAGACTTACAGACAAAGAGAACAGACTTGTGGTTGTAAAGGGGGAGGGGGTGGGGGAGGAAAGGATTAGGAGTTTGGGATTAACAGATGCAAACTAGTATATGTACGATGGATCAACAACAAGGTCCTACTGTCTACCAGAGGGAACTCTATTCAATACCCTGTGATAAACCATAATGGAAAAGAATATGAAAAAGAATGTACAAACATGTATAACTGAATCACTTTGCTGTACAGCAGAAATTAACACAACATTGTAAATCAACTATAGTTGAATAAAATAAACTAAAAAAAATCACATGAAGCAAAAAGCAAGGGTCATTTGCTCCAATGGCTTTTGTCAAATCATTTGTAGTAGAGTGTATCTATTTTTTCTTTTTACCCTGAGGTCAAATGAAAAATTTTAAATGTAGTGAAAGCCACACGGCATTCTCACTCTGTGCCTGCCAAATGAGCCTGTTTGTCCAGCAGAGAGGTTCAACCTCAGTACTTGATTCTGATACAGTTATCTGAGGAGGACTTCATTAATTTATGAGTCTTTAATATTTCAGTCTTTTTTTTTTTTTTTTTTTTTTGCGGTACGCGGGCCTCTCACCGCTGTGGCCTCTCCCACTGCGGAGCACAGGCTCCGGACGCGCAGGCTCAGCGGCCATGGCTCACGGGCCCAGCCGCTCCGTGGCATGTGGGATCTTCCCGGACCGGGGCACGAACCCGCGTCCCCTGCCTCGGCAGGCGGACTCTCAGCCGCTGCGCCACCAGGGAAGCCCCAATATTTCAGTCTTTAAGTCAATGCAGAAACACAAATTACATCCTAGGAAATTATCTGGCAACTACACTCAATCATATAACACATGTAATGACCAGAGAGTTTGCAGTTGGAGACAACTATATGCACATGGACCCAATCTCTCTGGTTAATCCAGGAATCTCCTGCAGTTTATTTTTCACTGGGGCAAGGAAAACAACAGTTGTTGCTGGATTGAAAGGATCTGTCAGTTTAATGTATGGGAGACCTTGTAACTGAAGGCAAAATTTTAGAGAGAATATTTAAGCTTAAACTCTAATATTACAGTTTAGTAACAAAGCTTCTTTCATGAAGGAGTAATTCAACCAGTAGTGTCTTATTTTGTAAACTACGTAAGGTTGATCCATTATTTTAAGTTATGAATTAAAATAGATTTTGCTGATAAAATCCAAAGATTTAAAGTAAATGAAACGATAAAATGTAAATGGAAATAAAACCATAGATGACTTCATTGACGCCTTTCTTTACAAATTTATTTATTTTTACTTAGTTTTGGCCGCGTTGGGTCTTCGTTGCTGCACACGGGCTTTCTCTAGTTGCAGCGGGCGGGCTTCTCATTGCAGTGGCTTCTCTTGTTGTGGAGCACGGGCTCTAGGCACGCAGGCTTCAGTAGTTGCAGCATGTGGGCTCAGTAGTTGTGGTGCACGGGCTTAGTTGCTCCACAGCATGCGGGATCTTCCCAGATCAGGGCTCAAACCCGTGTCCCCTGCATTGGCAGGCGGATTCTTAACCACTGCGCCACCAGGGAAGTCCCACAAGTGGTTATTCTATGTACTCATGCTTGTATAAGGTCAGTATGACCTGCACAAGTAACTTCTATCCTTTTATATTGGAAGTGTTCATCACAACCTGGATTATTACTGGTTTAGTTTATACTGAACACAAAAATAAGAGGCTAATTACAGAGAACCCTGTAAATTAACCCTGAATAGTTTTCTTTTTATTTGAGATATGTTTTCTCATTTCTTTGTGTCACTCTACAAATCCCTGATTCAAACTTCTCTTCATCGAAGTCATGGCAATTCTTCCTTAAATTGTTTGGGTGACATGGAGTTCACAGACACTCAAGGCTTCCTCAGTCCTTGGAATCTCAGGGAGAAGGTGGACCAGTATTTTGTTCCCTGATGCTTTTAAGCTTAGAATCATGCGTTTTGAGGATCGTTTCACCCAGGCTTAAAATCTTAGTGTAGTGATTACCAGCTTTGAGACTTTCTCAACGTTCCCAGGTTACAACAAGTGCAGACAATGTTCGAGAACGTGAAATGCAGTATATTTGTAAGGCAGCTGACAGAGAACCCTCACTCTGCATTAAGTATGCACCTTCCTGTTTACATAGGGCCCTGGATAGAGATTACTTAACTTGCTATAGTTGGTCTGGGGTGTTTTCAGCATTAGAGCAAAAGCATTCTTCCTAAAACCAATCTCATCTCCCCCACAGTCAAGTCTTCACAGGTATCAAAACCAAACTTATGGTTACCCAAGGGGAAACATGGGGGAAGTGATAAACTGGAAGACTGGGACTGACACATACACAGTACTGTATATAGAATAGATAACGAATAACGACCTACTGTAGAGCACAGGGAACTCTACTCAATACCCTGACAACCTAGATGGGAAAAGATCTAAAAAAGAGTGGATATATGTGTACGTATAACTGATTCGCTTTGCTGTACACCTGAAACGAACACAACATTGCAAATCAACAATACTCCAATAAAAATTTTTAAACAAAGACAGAATCTTCAGGAAAATGATACTGTAGTACATAAGAACAAAGCTGACTCCATTTTGGATCTGTTTTTAACTTTAACCTTTGTATCCTATTGCAGGGGTTCCCAGACCCCAGGTCGCCGACGGTTACTGGTCCGCAGCCTGTTAGGAACAGGGCCACACTGCAGGAAGCGAGTGGTGGGCAAGTGAGCGAAGCTTCAAGCGTCATCCGCCACTCCCCATTGCTCGCATGACTATTTGACCGTCAGCCCCAACTCCGGTCTGCAGAAAAACTGTCTTCCATGAAACCGGTCCCTGGTGCCAAAACAGTTGGCGACCGCTGGTCTATTGCTTTAGCTTCAAGTTAAAAATGTTGCCTAGAGCCTGAAATATACAGGAGAGCCCATTCTCAAGGCTCTGACCTTTAAGGGTGTAACACTTTTCCACTCCTATAGAGATAAAAAGTTGCAGAACAGAGAATAACATTCGTCTTGTTGGAGGTTTACAGGAACATCAAGACCTGACCTACCTGGACAGATGCAAGAACAAAGGACTCCCACACAAAGACGTCTGCGAGAACCAACCACACCCCCCGCCCCCTTTTTAGTATAAAAGAAGCCTGAATTCTGACTTGGGCACGATGGTTCTCTGGGACGTTAGCCTGCCATCTTCTCGGTCTGCTGGCTTTCCAAATAAAGTTGCTATTCCTTGCCCCAGGACCTCACCCCCCATTTACTGGTCTGTCCTGTGGCAGCAGTACGAGCTCAGACTTGGTAACGATGGCTTCTTCCTTTCTTGGTTAGGAATGTTCAATCCTCTCGCTGTCTAGTCTGTACATGGGACATACAGAGATTTTTTGGGTAAAAGATTACAATTCTGTACTATGAGTCTATATAGTATATGTAATTCTGATTCCTCAGAGTAAATGGTCAACACGCGCTTTCTAGGTGGGGTGGCCTGCCTCTGCGAGGTCAGTGAATGTGAGGTCAGGCCTCTGCTCTACAGAGTAAAAATAAATTTTCCACATCCCAGTTTCCTGCAGGCTACCATCCTAAGTCCTGAACCTAGTTTACCACAAACATACGCTGTCAGAGGTGGTCGGATGTCCGAAGATAGAAAACCTTCAGGAAGAAACAAACTTGGATCCCTTATTACTGTTCCAAGCTCTGTGTATCTTTCATGCCCGATGCATTTTGAATGTTATGGGACGGAGGCGTGAAAGATGGTAGACCAATGTGTCCCACACTTGAAAGATACATGCATCACGTTTGGTGGTTGCCGGTGGAAAACCGGCCCTAATTTTGGGAAGCTCATGCTGCTGGTTTGCAAACATCTTTATACCTATTTCTATGATTATTCTTTATACCTGTTTCTATGATTATTCTTTGTGTTGGCACGAATCCATCTGCCCAGACTTGCCCAGTAAACTTTGTACCCAGAGAGCGGCTGGGAATTCATCTTACACTTCATGGAGCGAGATATTTTATATTTGCTATGCTTTGAATTCTAGAGAAGCAAACCTGTAGGTGATTTCTGCTAACATGAACACAGATGGCTCTGAGGTGGTTCTTAACATGTTTGTTGGATTTAAAAGTACTAGCATTTTAGTCAGAAACAGAAAGAATTACCATGCAGCACTATGTACGTTCATCCAACAAAAAAGCCATCTCCTTTATAAGCCTATGGGAAAAGGAGAAATATACAGGCATGCATGAAACTCCCTCCTTTTCCATTCCTGCTGCATATACATCAAAATGCCTGGTCAATATAGAGCATTCGGTATTTCCCATCTCCCGTGACAACCTTCCCCTACCTCAGTAGACTAGTACTTTCGTAGGGGCATGGTTTGGTGTTCTAAAAAATAATTGTGAAAAAAGTTTTGAAACTAGTACGATTACATACTCTGACATTTTCAGATACAGCATAACATTTTATAAAATATGTATGTAAAATGTTTATGAACTGTCTATATTTAGAAAAAAAATTTTATAGGATGAGCTTCAATATCAAATTCATTAAAAGTCCACAGCAAAGCAAGTACTGACTGAAGAAAAACACAACATAACTGTAAATGGAGAAGCCGATATAATATCATGAAAGCAAGAAACCTGATGCTCCCAGTAGAAGATAGAGAGAGTAATTAGTTGATTGAACTCCTACAGAAAAAACAGGAAGAACGTCTTCAAATGTTCAGAACGAATAACTTGTCTGTGGTCACAAGTTTAAATCAGTCAGTGCACATAGCGCATTTATTTTTAGGATGTGATGAATACTACTTTGTATTTTGATGTAGAATACATTTTATTTTTAATGCTCAATAAATTGAAATTATCAAACCATTTATGTAAAATATATACATCACTGATCAACAACTATTCATACAGATTTCATATCTGCAATGTATGGGATTGGACGTGCATGAAAATTGAAATAGGCAAGTATGACGATTCAAACTGTCCCACCTTTGTGATCAGAAACATTTATTCAAAATGCAGATCAGAAGTAGCCATGTTCAAGTTTGTGTTGGGAATAAAATGCTTCTCTCAAAGGAAAGCCACGTGATAAGAAATAAAAGAAAACCAGTAGATAGAAATCCATACGTATCTTACTTAAAGTGAAAAATTCAGCATAAATACCTCTATAGTCTTCATACTAAAAAATACGTTATTTCCTAGTTTCTGGTAAAAAGTAAAGCCGTAATAATTTGGTTTAAAATAATTTTCCAACACAGTTTTCTATTTCTTCCTCACTGCACTTAAAAACTTACCGGTTGAAAACTCTGGAGAGGGCGTAGAGAAAAGGGAACCTTCCTGCACTGCTGGTGGGAATGTTAAATTGGTACGGCCACTATGGAGAACAGTATGGAGGTTCCTCAAAAACTAAAAATAGTACTACCATTTGACCCAGCAATCCCACTCCTGGGCATATATCCAGACAAAAACTATCATTCAAAAAGATACATGTACCCCAGTGTTCATAGCAGCACTATTTACAATAGCCAAGACATGGAAACAACCTAAGTGTCCATCAACAGACAAATGGATAAAGAAGATGTACATATATACAATGGAATACTACTCAGTCATAAAAAAGAATGAAATGATGCCTTTTGCAGCAATGTGGATAGACCTAGAGATCATCATACTACGTGAAGTCAGAGAAATACAAATACCATATATCACTTATATGTAGAATCTAAAATATGACACAAATGAACTTATCTACAAAACAGAAGAAGAGTCACAGACAGAGAACTGACTTGTGGTTGCCAAGGGGGAGGGGGGTGGGGGAGGGATGGATTGGGAGTTTGGGGTTAGCAGATGCAAACTAATATATAGAGAAGGGATAAACAACAAGGCCCTACTGTATAGCACAGGGAACTATATTCAATATCCTGTGATCAATATCCTGTGATAAACCATAACGGGAAAAGAATATACATATGTATATATAATAGAATCACTTTGCTGTACAGCATAAATTAACACAACGTTGTAAATCAGCTATACTTCAATTAAATAATTTGTTTTTAAATCGTAAATTCCACCCCATCAAAATAGAACAGAGTTGTTCAAAGCTACCTTTTGGGGGGGAAAAGATAACTCTTATTAAGAAAAAAAAAAAAAACCCCAAACAAAAACTATAGTTAAGGTGGGAATAAAATGTCACTTAACCGACTTTACTTTCTGTGGAGATAAAAATCAAAACTTCTTTATGTTATGTTGAAGGAGCTGAAGACCCCAAGCTGATAAGGAGCGAGTTCACTATTTTGTGCACTTGTTCCAGAATTTTTAATATTTTGACATTTTATTCCATATATAAAAACTACAAATGGAAGATGTTAATTAGCCCCAAGCCTTCAGAGCTAGGAGTCAAAAGGGTTCTCTGATTTCAGTTTGGTTATCTTCCAAGTATTTCACTGTCACTCCACAATGAAGCATGAACTTCTTGAACTTCTAATTTAAAAGAAAAAAAAAAATTAAGGGACTATCCTTGCACACATATATAAGCAAGCATGAGAAAACCTGAACGTTATTTTATCTGCTTCCAGCAAGGCTTCAGAAGGACAGCTTCAGCTTTCAAACATGATCCTAAGAAAAATTTTAGGAAACTAATGAAGTTACATATTTTCCCATCCAAAAATATACTAGAAGTAAAAATGCCTTCAAAATTGCATCGTTGAATATCAGAACAATATGACTAGACTTTCCATGAAGAAAAAGACATGGTAGCATAAATCACTCAGGATGCAGTATTCAGCCAAAGAGTTATAACGCTGTAATATGAAAACCTAAAAAGGCGGAAGCTCTAACAGAAAAGCTTGTCTCTCATTTTCCAGGCTGGTTGCTGACTCTGCTCCACGGAATCATGCAGGGATCCAGGCTACTAACAACTTTGTTATTTTCAACTACATAGTTATGGCTGGGGTCCAGCAGCCCCACCCAGCCGGTCGCCTACTACAGGCATACACCTTGGAGATGCAATAAAGCCAAAATTACAACAGAGAGAGTTACAGGAATGTTTTGCTTTCCTACTGCATATAACAGTTATGTATACACTAGACTGTCGTCTGTTGAGTGTGCAATAACATTAAGCCGAAGACAATGCATATACCTTAACTAAAGAAGACATTCTTGCTGAAAAATTCAAACCATCCTCAGAGCCTTCAGTGAGTCGTGATCTGAGCCATAACCTTTCTGCAAGATGATATCACAGATCACTGATCAAAGATCACCATCACAGATACACAAATAATAAAAAAGTCTGAGATGTGAGAATTACCAACCTATGACCCAAAGTAAGACACAAAGTGAGCAAAATGCCTTTTGGAAAATGGTGCCAAGACATTTGCTCAATTAGAGTTGCCCCAAACCTTGAATTTGAGATTAAAAAAAAAAAAAAGGCAATATCTGTGAAGCACAATAAAGTGAAGCACAAGGAAGTTAGGTGTACTAGGGAAGAAGAAACGGTTTTGGTAGGATGTGCGCCGTTCTTTGCCACAGAAGGGACAACCTGGATGGAAGTACTGAATGCAGAAACGTTCTTTGGGGTAACTTCCATTTTCTTTTTGGTATTCAAGTGTAATAAGATTATCATAGGACTTTGGCAAATTATGTTTTTTTGGTTTTTTTTTTTTTTTGTGGTACGCGGGCCTCTCACTGTTGTGGCCTCTCCCGTTGCAGAGCACAGGCTCCGGACGCGCAGGCGCAGCGGCCATGGCTCACGGGCCCAGCCGCTCCGCGGCATGTGGGATCTTCCCGGACCGGGGCACGAACCCGTGTCCCCTGCCTCGGCAGGCGGACTCTCAACCACTGCGCCACCAGGGAAGTCCTGTTTTTTTTTTTTAAAAAAAAAAACTAGAATCACACTATAAAATACCTGTAAGGACGTACTGGTTTATCCCTGGTTTGTGCTGTTTGCATATCTGCCTTATCTGTTTGCACAACCTACCTTACCATTGGAACAGCGGCTTTGGAAGCTCTTTTTACATTTACAAATACCTACATGGAACATCATGGTAATATTTTCCCTTTAAAATAGTATTCAGGGCTTCCCTGGGGGCGCAGTGGTTGGGAGTCCGCCTGCCAATCCAGGGGGCGCGGGTTCGTGCCCCGGTCCGGGAAGATTCCACATGCCGCGAAGCGGCTGGGCCCGTGGGCCCTGGCCGCTGGGCCCGCACGTCCGGGGCCTGTGCTCCGCGGCGGGAGGGGGCGCAACGGTGAGAGGCCCGCGTGCCACACAATAATAATAATAATAATAATAATAATAATAATAATAGTATTCAGATTAGAATGAATCTGATTTTTTTTTTTTCACCAAGCTGCGTGGCTTGTGGGACCTTAATTCCCCGACCAGGGATTGAACCTGGGCCCTTGGCAGTGTGAGCAGAGTCTTGTGCCAGGGAGTTCCCAGAATCAATCTGATATTAACCCATTTTGTAGGATTTGATTACACAAATGTTTGGCTTTATTTTACAAAACAAATAATTTGCAAAATGAATTACAAAATGATTTCCAATACTGCGATTTTACTCTTGTGGATTATTTTGTTTGACTGTACAGAGTCCAATTAAACCACTGCATTGGGTTTCCTTTGTCATATCAATAACAGTACTAAAAGCTCTTTACCAAGTTGCTTAATAGTGCAATCTCTTTCTGTTCAAGTATTTTTAAATGTCATTACTCTGACGTATCACTGCCAAGTGCTATGAAGTCTTATAAACCAACCACAATACATTTCGTAAAAATGAATATTTCAAGTCACTTCTGGTTTCTGTTTTTGCAAAGCGTTCTTGCAAAACAATATATGATCTTTAAAGGGTAAGTAAAAATAAACTGAGGTCCCCTGAAGATTGGGACATGCTTTCTTTTTAAATGGGATGATGTTTCCCTTTTGGTGGTTTATAACAAAATTTACTTCTTCAAAGCCCCATCTATTTATGTCAAAACAACTGTTCTTGTACAAGACAGACTGTGAACATCTGAATAAGAGCCAAGACTTCAAATCAGTCTCCTTTAAAGGTATGATGGCTTTTCTTTCCCCTGTTGTATAAGAGCCTCTCACAGTGACACAATCTTTGAGGATTCATCTCTTTTATAATTAAATTGCCCCGAAGAAAGTTCCCAGTCATCTTTTCCTCATTTCTTAGCAATTCTAGGACAAGCACACATCTGATAATAAAGAATACTTCAAACAGCACAGCAAGCATTAAAACTGCTTGAAGAATTGAAAGTTCAACACTCATAGTGTTAATTATGTTTTCACATACCACGCTTTCTCTGTGACAGCATTTTTACCTTGGGCGGCACCATCTAAATGCTTTAAAGGAGGTGAACCCTTTCCCAGGACTATTCCTAGGTGAGCCTGCTCCTGTGACCCAGATTCTTATCTTAGTTTCTCATAAAACCTTTCAAAGATGCTTTATCCACAGTGAGTGTGTATGGACACAGATAGATGGGTAGAGAGATCGATCCAGTCCTAGGAGGGAATCACCAGACATCGTTTCATGACTTTCTCTCCTGGACTTTGCTCTGCGTATCTGCCTGAGTGGGGGGACCTTCCCCCCGATGGAATGATTACCCTGGTCCAGACACAGAGGCCAACACGTCTCATTTTTTGCTCCTACCCTCTTAGGTGAAATAGGGTTATTTTGAAGTCGAGCTATTTTTATGAGGATACAGAGGCAAACATGGATGAAGGAAGTTGCCCAGGACCACAGCGTTGATACATAGCCTGAGGGAGACTTGAACATTGCAGCGAAAAGGTTGAGTCTGTCCCCACCGTGCTATACGACCACCGTGTGAATATATAATACTCCTCTATATCATCACAGTAACTTTTATACATTTTTCCAGTCCCGAGAGACCTCCCTTAGCCTCCTAAAAGGATTCACAATGTCCCAAAGGATATAAGTAGATCATAATTTAATTAGTTAATTACCCTTACTTAGCAGCTTTTAATTATGCTTTTGGAAAACACATCTCCAAATCTTTATTCTACCATTTCACTCTGTTCATAATGCCCTTTTTTCCCCATGATAAAGGTTTAATTTTTATGTATTCCAACCTGATATTCAAATGGATTTTCCTAGCTGATACTCTGCAAAATCGAATTTGTTTTTCAAAAACTTAAAATTTATTGTGATTTTTTAATATATTAAATAGATAGATGACAGAGAGATGGACAAAGATGGATGACAGATATAGACAGATGCTAAACAGATGATAGATAATAGATATAAAGATACATAATAGATATAGATAGATGAAAGATAATATCAAAAATGGATAGAAACAGATAGATGATGGATAACTAGGTACAGACATTTATGTAATCTAGTATTTACTTTTATAGATAGATGATACATGATGGGTAGAGATACAGATAGATAATAGACAGATGATAAGTAGATACAGATAGATGATGGATAACAGAGGTCGATAGATAACACAGATGATGGATAGACAGAAAGATAATGGATAGATATAGATGTTTAAGCCATCTAGTATTTACTTTTGTGTAGGAAGTGGAGTTAAGATCCAAGCACCTATCTCCTCAGAATAAACGAGTCTGTTCCTTCGAACCCTCTAATTTCGCAATTATTTGAAACCCTACATTTATCCCACCTCCAGTTGCCCTGCAGCCTCTTGTTAAGACTCTCTCTGATACTTCTTAAGCCCCCCTTCTATCTCACACGCACGGATCACTCATTATCTATACTGGAGCAAGAGCAGATGCAGGTGGATGGACAGATGCTTGGCAGGATGTGCTTCTCCACATCCTCTCCTCCAAAAGGTGCAGGGACACTAAATCCAAGTATGCTTTCCAGCTCGGAGGTCAAAGAGGAAAACGAGCACGTGGCCAGAGCGAGAGAGAGAAAGCACGCCCTTCCCAGGGCACAGAAGCTCTGGACCACACAGAGGCTGAAAGCAGCCTCTTTGGGAGAAGAAAAATTAGTAAGAAAGCACATCTCTTGCATAAGGAAGAGCTGGTACATCTATACAATGGAATACTACTCAGCCCTGAAAAGGGATGAAATCATGCCATTTGCAGCCACATGGATGGACCTAGAGATGATCATACTAAGTAAGTCAGACAGAGAAGCACAAACATCATATGATATCACTTATACGTGGAATCTAAAATACGACACAAATGAACTTATTTATAAAACTGAAACAGACTCACAGACATAGAGAACGGACTTGTGGTGGGCCAGACGGGGTGGGGGAGGGAAGGGCTGGGAGTTTGGGGTTAGCGGATGCAAACTAGTATACACAGAATGGATCAACAACAAGGTCCTACTGTACAGCACAGGGAACTACATTCGATATCCTGTGATAAACCATCATGGAAAAGAATATTTAAAAAGATGGTATATGTAAGTATAACTAAATCCCTTTGCTGTACAGCAGAAGTTAACACAGCACTGTAAATCAACTAGACCTCAGTTAAGAAAATAAAAATTACCAAGAACATCCAACCCGGCTAGCCTATGATTGTGCAGTCTCCACCTCTAGACTCTCCAGCCCTAGAAACTGTGTACCCACCGGTGTTCAAGAATGTAGAAAGCAACGATCTTCCAATAATTAGACGGCCTCACTCTTGCTTCGGAGCTTCCAAAGAAGCAGAGAGGAGACCAGAACTCTTGGCGGAGTCCAGGATTTGTCACTTTTAGAATAAAAGTCATAGTGGCTGACAACACACAACCTTGAAGAACAGATAACCCAACCTGTGGACTCTCCCCTGCTATGCCCCATCCAGCCTCCTGGAATTTATCACGCTCGTGGACAGAGGCAAATCTAACCCATCGGCACTAGAGGAAAGAAACGTGGAAACAAGAGAGAGGATTTTCATGTCTAGTTTATACGAGAATGTAGGTATTTTTTCAGTCTTCTTTTAAATTCATTTATCTTTCATAATCAATCTCACTTTCTATCCCTTCAATTTTCTTCAATCTCACTGGGGCTAGATATTTGTACATATTTACATAATTGGGACATAAAATGCTTTGTACCAGATTTTTTCACTTAAAAATTATATCATGCTTCAATTAAAAAAGAAAGAAAAAGCAAAGAGAAAAAAAATCACGTCATGCAACCTTCTTTTGATTTATTTAAAATTGGGCATTTAGATTATTTTTAGCAGCTCAAAAATTCAAAATGCTGTGAACCCTCTCCTGTAATAACTTGCCTCTTGGACACATTTCTAAGGATAAAGTCCTAGGACCGGAATTAGAGTCTATGGAAACAACCATTTTGAGTCCCTTGTTATTCATTGTGAATTTCTCTCAAAAACAGGGTGGCAAATACAGTAACTGACATTATTATTTAACTTAAAATGTATTTTAAGACTAGCGAGCAAGAAAGCTGATGAAGTTATTCAAAACGTAAAGTTTGACCTGATCTCCTTAGGTTGAGGGTGATTAACAAAAATTGGGGGACCTAGCCCACCTTCCCACCTTAGGTGTGAATGTCTTTGCAAAACTTCTTCAGGTTTCCAATTCTGTCTGCAACTTAATTTCTTGATAAATGATCTAGTTTTTTTGTTGTTGTTTGTTTTATATCTTTTGGGTTATATAAAAATTATATGTTTTACTTACAGTGAGGACACAATTTACAATTTTTCTTCCTGTAGCAGTGACCTATCTCCTCCAGTGAAACATCCTCAGCGTCACACTCGTTTTGTTACACATTTTTTATCTCCTCTCAACCCAATTCAATCCCAGAGACAAATCCCTCCATCAGTTAAAAAGTTGGCTACGTACCATTCTATTCATTTCCTTTATATACGTACACAGATCTACAGACAACACGTCCGTTTTTGTTTTAATATACACAGAATTCTGACAGTCGATTTTATGTGTGAACTTGGCTAGGCTACGGTGCCCAGGCATTTGGTCATACCGTCATCTACATGTTGCTCTAAAGGTATTTTGTAGACGTACCTCACATCTATATTCAGTTGACTTTAAGGGAGATGACCCTTGATCGTGTGCAAGGGCACCATCCGATCTCTGAAGGCCTTACGAGCAAAAAAAAATCCTGAGAAAGCCTGGAGAAAAAGGAATTCTGCCTCAAGCCGGTGACACAGAAATTCTGCCCGAGTCTCCAGCCTGCCGGTCGGCCCTTCCGGTTTCACATTTGCGGTCCAGACGATCAAGTGAGCAACTCCTTAAAATAAATCTCGGTTGGTTCTGGAAAACCTTAATCCAGAAATGACTCCATGCTTATCATTCATGCTATTTTTGCACCTAATATATGTTGTGCCATGATTACACATCACCACAGAATGATTTATGCCTTTCCTTTTAAGGGACACATGCAATTCCTCTGCGTTAGGTATACCAGATGCCTACTTATTCATTTCTCTCTCAATGGATATTTGGATCGTGCTTCAAATTCCCTTTATGACACAAGACACCGAAGGGACTTATTCACGAGCCACGTGCTCTTCTCAACAAGTTTATAGGGACTTCCCTGGCGGTCCAGGGGTTGGGACTTTGCCTTCCAATGCAGGGGGTGCAGGTTGGATCCCTGGTCGGGGAGCTAAGATTCCACATGCCTCGGGGCCAAAAAACCACAACAGAAAACAGAAACAATATTGTAACAAATTCAATGAAGACTTTAAAAAATGGCCCACATCAAAAAAAAAAAAAATACCACACACACACACACACACACACACACACACAGACACTCGTAACCACAACATCTATGAAAAGCTCCAGATGTTGGCACTGTCTCAATTTCTGTATCAACAGACATGTCCAACTGGACATGTTCCAAACAGAACGTTTGGTTCTCATCCTACAAAACTGCCTGCCTCCCAGTCCATTTTTACCATTTCTGCAAATGATCCCGTGGTGTTGTCTAAGCCACAGTGAAAGGGTCATAATGGATTCCTCTTTCCCCAGACCCTGTGCATCTCATCCATCAGCCAGTACCTTTGACCCTACTTCCAAAATGAAACCCACACCCCGCCCCCGCCCTATGTTTCACCTCGCCCCGTGATCAGCCTTCCTGCTGTTCTCTCTGCTTCCACTGGAGCATAACTCACCCCCCCCCCCCCCGCTACTCCTAAAGCATACATCTGATGGAGCCCCTCCCTTATTTCAACTGGGTCCATCACCGTTCATGGTACTTAGAATCGAACCCAAGCGTTTGCCAAGGACAACGAAACCTCATTTGCTTGGGTCCCTCTGTACAGCGTTTTCACTTGCTCATAACACTGCAGCCACGTGCAGCCTTCAGACGCAGCCAGCCCTGTGTCTGCTGCCGGCTATAGGCCTTGACTGTTCCTGAAGCTTCGGGGGCCGTTATCCCAACCTGCCCCTCATCAGCTTCTCCGTTTCCCCATCTGCACGTCAACAGGACCCTGCCTGACTGTGTGATCCTACAGGCACGATGTGAAGCAGACACTGACACCTGTCCTAAGGCAAACTGAAGCCGTGAACAGCTTGAGATGACTTCTCTTTTCAGATACCGCCACGCAAAGATTTTTTTAAGAGCAGCCTGGGACGTGAGTTTATGAGGACGATTTCCTGCTCGTGCTGATTAACGTAGGCAAGGGCTAAGGGGAAACGGTCAAGTGCTGATAAGACGCTTATAGACCCCCACTTATCAGAAGAGACAAACACCATGGGCTGTTTATACAAGGAAAAGGGGGGAAATGGACTGCTTTCAACATGAAAGTAAATCTCTTTGGTGATAATTGGTCTCTTCCACTCCCAAATCTTGAGTTAGGGAAGAAAAATTGCATGCCACGTCTCCCTCTGAGAGGTTGAGGCTGTATGTCTTTATATATGATGGTAAGATTGACGTGGACGCCCAATTTCATGCCCGTGGTCGAATCTATGAAATCTATGATCTTGTCTCTAGAAACCATCGCCTTTTGAAATAAGAGAACGATGACAGATAAAACGTTTCTCTTTCAAGGAATTTTTACTCTCCGGATTCAGGCAATTTAATGTATAAAGACCGAGGACCTAATGGTAAGCCAGGTTATGCTCTAGCCCTGGGTCTATGCATAGCTAAATAAGACACAGTTCTTAACACCAGGACACTTGTGGTCTGTTGAAGAGGTGACGGGTTGTACCATTAACTGTCTACAACAGGGGTTGTAACAGGGGCAGTTTTGCTCCCCCACGCCAGGAACATTGGGCCATGTCTGTCACAACTGAGGACGCTACTGGTGTCAGGGGAAGAGACCAGGGAAGCTGCCCAACGTCCTGGAGTGTACCCATTCCCCACCACAGCAAAGAGTCATCCAGCCTCGCTTTTCCGGTAAGCAGCCTGAAGTGACCTCTAAAAGTGGGTTGCTATTCACTTGACCCGGAAAACCCTACAAGATCACGCAAATCAAGAGGTTCAAAACTTCGTGTTCACTTTAAGAACACGCATGAAACTGCCCGGGCCATTAAGGGTAGGCATATCCGAAAGCCACCAAGTATCTGAAGGATGTCACCTTACAGAAGCGATGGGTACCATTCCGTCGGCACAATGCTGGAGTTGGCTGGTGTGTCCAGTGGGGCTGGATGCAGGGTCGGTGGCCCAAAAAGAGTGCTGAATCTTCACTGCACGTGCTCACAAATACAAAGTGTAACGCTGAACTTAAGGTCTGAGATGTAGATTCTCTGGTCAACGAGCACATCCAGGTGGACAAATCCCCCGCGATACGGCTCAGGAATTACAGAGCTCATGGTCGGATCAACCCGCACGTGAGCTCTCCCTGACACACTGAGATGATCCTTACTGAAAAAGAAGAGATTGTCCCTCAACCAGAAGAGGAGGTTGCAGAGAAGAAAAAGATACCCCAGAAGAAACCGAAGAAACGAAAACTTACGGCCCTGGGAATAAATGCTGCAAAATAAGTAAATAAATAAATACAAATAAAAGAAAAAGCAGGAAAAAAAAAAGATTATCCAGCCTCAAATACCAATGGTGTTGTAGCTCAGAAACCCTGCTTTACACCTGAAGGAAAATAATACATGTGCAAAACAGACATATCAACACCTCAGGGCTATGAGCATCTACAGAGAGGAACAAAGATTTGGGGAAATTTCGCAAGACAGGGAGGGTGGATGCATAGACAGGAAATCCAATTGTAGCTGTATCTTACCTTCGCGTCCTTGAAAGAGTAGTCTGCATTTTATGAAAAGACCAGTATTGAATGCAAAGAAAACTGGAGTCACGTACCTGATGCCATTCGCGGATGGGCTTACCTTGGTGGGAGCAACTGGCCAAAGGGACACGTGGAGGCATCATGGCGGACGGACACCAACCTTCTCCCAGTGTCGACAGGTGGGCAGAGCTTTGCGGCCAATGGGAAGCTACGGATGTAAGGAGGACATCGCGTGAGCATCTTGCAACTAACACCCACCAGCAAGCAGCCAACAAGGCTCAGTCGTGTTCCAGCTTTTCCCTAGGCAAAAAAAATCTACTTTTAAGGACAGGTGTGCAGTTAGGACCTCGTTAATACGACAACCGTCTAATAGTGCTTTAAACTGAATTAAACCTGAACTAGGGGTAGTGAAATCTTTCCAACTTTGTGCCTTGTCAAAGCTGGAGTGCAGTCCAGTGGTTAAACCTCCAATAACCAGCTCTTTATGTTTCACTTTTCCCTAACGTGGGTCGAATATCCCTTTTGAACAAACACGGTTGAGTCTATGTAGATTTCCTTCCTTCAACTGGTGTATAAATTTCGAATTGCTGATACACATGACTCAAAAGCCAACGCCTTTCAAAGGAAGCAGGTACATGCGAGAGACGAATGTCATGGGATATCATTTATATGTGGAAACTTAAAAAAATGATACAAATAAACTTAATTACAAAACAGAAATAGACTCACAGACGGAGAAAATAAACTTACGGTTACCGAAGGGGAAGGCGGGGGAGGAATAAACTAGGAGCTTGGGATGAACACACACACACTACTATATATAAGATAGATAACCAACAAGGACCTACCGTGTAGCACAGGGAAATACTCAATATCTTGTAATAACCTATAATGGAAAAGAATCTTCACTGTGTGTGGGTATGTATATCTATCTAACTATCTAGATATATCTATATATGTATATATCGATATATCTGAATCACTTTGCTGTATATCTGCAAGTAACACAACATTGTAAATCAACTATATTTCAATAAAAATTTTTTTAAAAAAGAAATTAGGGGCTTCCCTGGTGGCACAGTGGTTGAGAATCTGCCTGCTAATGCAGGGGACACGGGTTCGAGCCCTGGTCTGGGAGGATCCCACATGCCACGGAGCAACTAGGCCCATGAGCCACAGCTACTGAGCCTGCGCGTCCGGAGCCTGTGCTCCGCAACAAGAGGCCGTGATAGTGAGAGGCCCGCGCACCGCGATGAAGAGTGGCCCCTGCTCGCCCCAACTAGAGAAAGCCCTCGCACAGAAACGAAAACCCAACACAGCAAAAATAAATAAATAAATTACTAAAACTCCTACCCCCAACATCTTCTTAAAAAAAAAAAAAGAAAGAAATTAACCAAAGCAGAAAGGTCATAAAGTGACCCAAGATCATAAGAAAAGGAAATCATACGACAAAGATCAAGGGATATTCCTTAATCCCAGGCTTGGGCTCTTGCATCAGAAAGGTTTGGAATGGATGGGAGCGGGCATGGCTATTACCATCTACGAAATCATCATTCTTTGCCCCAAATCAGACTGCAACAATGCGTTCCTTAACAGCAGTGCTATACGGACAACATGCTTTAAGGCTTTGTCATGGACATAGCCTATCCTCAGCAGACGGTAGATTCTCAGTTGCTTAGAACAGGTGGGGTCCGAAAAAATGAAACAGAAGCCAATCTGTCCCCGTGTCAAATCTTAGGTTGTGTGTACAACACACTCTGCTTAGGTTTCTGTATATTTATATATAAAACATAGAATATATTTTAATTCGCTACTATGCGTGATCCTCTGCCTAATGCTTTGAAGACTGTAAGTTAATCATTGTCTCCTACACGGGCCCGCTTTTAAGACTTGTTCCCTAGCCTCCGACGACTGTAAAAGTGACCGTTTGTATGAGAAAGCAGAGCTCCTCACGTAGTGATGAAAAGCAGCAGCTGCTTCCCCTCTGCTACTTTCAGCTCTAAATCACTAACGCTAAGTGGTGAGACACACAGTGTGTACGTCTTTATATTAGACATATGTCTAATATGTCCTTCTATTGCTGTATTTGCAAAAAAGGTTTCTAGATTTTCATAATTTCATAGGATGCTGCTTCATGATTACAACTCAGTGTACATAACGAAATCATATTGCTGTGTGTCTTACACACCCAAGAGTAGGGATGGAGAAGCAGCCATGCCTGCTTTATATAGGTGTTGGTCACGCGGCCTCCCACTTGGAGTATCAGATTCTCTTGGGATTCACAAGCACAGGAGATCTGCTTTTTATTATGCCTGAGAAATCTTTCCACTATACGTGAGGAATCTTCCTACTTACCTGCAACTTCTACGTTACGAGTCAACAAATGCGCTGTGTATGCTCAAACCCACTGTACGGAATATAAACCATGGACTTGTTTATTAAAAAGAAATTGTAATGTGTGGGGATCTCACCCGTTCCATAGAGCCCTGAGCACACAACGGGAAGGCTCACACAACCGATGACAGCTGCAGACAGATCAAGGGATGAGGTCAATCTATTTCTTCCCAATTACTGTAGAATTATTGAAACACATCAGCCCCTGTGACTGATGGGGATATCACTGCTCTGTTAGGGATGCATTGCTTCTGTTTTCCTATTGACTCTTGGTACTGGCGTATCCTTCCTACAGGGTCTACGTGCCTGTGGCTTTGATGAGACCAACCCCATGGGATAACAGTAGTGGGCTTTCTTTTGTCGCTCAGAAAAACAACTTTAGTCTTTGCTGTAGAGAGGGAAATCCAGGGGGAAGGCTACGGGAATTACGTCTTTAATGCAAACTCATCCCTACATCAAGAGGAAAAAGGTATTTCAGATCTTCTAAGTATGGCTCAACAGCACCATTTCTTGACTCAAAAGAACTGCCTTTACTGTATCATTGTTGATTTCTTATCTATTTCTGATTTATTTTGAAATCTAAAAGCAATCTTAAACCTGCAGATTGTAAGCCCTTTGATGCTTAGACATCATCCTTGTTTGAAGCAAATAAGTGAGCAATGTTGATAGGGAACAAGGACTATGGGGGTAGCTTTCTGGACGAGGGGTATTTGTGTAGGAATAGCTTTAAAAAAATTCTACCTATAGGGTTTGATGAACATGAGGTATTTGCTGGAGAACGGCTGAAAGCACAGACACACACTGCTGCTATAGATCATGTTACACAAGACACTCAAAGTTTACAGTTCCTTTTCTTGAGATGGCAGTAATTATCCTTTAGCATAGAAGCTAGGGAAGACTTTTATCCCAGGTGAGACCCTTATAAGATGTTCATGTTCTATACAATAGAAAAAGATGGCATGATATGCTTCTTGCCACGTCTTCATTTAAATCCTAATCCTAAGTGCTACTAAGTATTTTTTGAGAATTGAAGAATAATTGTCAATGTGGGTGTGTGAATCTTTCTCCTCATGCTTCATACAGCAGTGTTTTAATTTTTCAACTCTGAGAGCCAGGACTCCATAGATGGGCAAGCCTGTTTTCTTTGGAGATGGGTGTTTAAACTCTTTTATCCCAAGGGATATCGCATCCTGTGAGGCATCTGTAAGGAAGCATTTCCCATGTCGTACAGAATCATGGTCTCTAATACAGTTCTTGTGTGTGTGTGTGTGTGTGTGTGTGTGTTCATATACCCTTGGAGAAAGGGTATTTAACGGTGCTGATTGCGATCTGTTCTTGAAACCACTGCAGACCTATTACCCTTAGATTAACTGTCATTTAATCACATCCTAGACTTATTGGTACAAAGAACAAAGGCTCTGTAAGACCCCACAGAGGACGCATTTCTCACGACAATAGTTGAACAAGCGTCCAATGTTGGTGTAGAAAAGGAACTGGATATTTAAGGAGGGTTGACATAGTGTAAAAAGAAGAGAAGGCACTGGAAAATATTTAAGAAGAACTTGAGACAAGTGAGACAATCCCCAAAGACAAGAATTACGCTGCAGCCCACAAATTTCATAGGAAACGTGGGTGTCTAAAACAGAAGAGACACAATGAGAGCAAACCACGAGATAGCTCAACTGTCCACGAGAGCCTGTGCAGTGGAAGAAATCAAGACGGTTCTGTGTGTATGTGAAGAAAGGGTCACTGGCCAACGCTGACCATCCGTCCGCATTCTGGATGGACGGTGTGCAGGGCGGTGGGCAGACACTGAAGTATCTGGTGCCACAGAGTTTAGGAGCGCACGGCTGCCGGCACACTGGCCAAGGGCCATTCTCAACTCCTTTACGAAGAACGCATGTGTGAAACAGACGAGCTTCTGGACCCCTTGTGGCTGGTGGTAAGGGAGCCAGGGCTTCTCAAGAGGAAAACACCTTTGAGACATAAAAACTTTAGAAGAGAAGATATTCCTCGTTTCTGGACCGTCCCAGCCCCTGGTGCCCTTGTACTGATAGAAACGCTGCCAGGGGAGGGAGAGGACTCAGATTAAACTCTGACCATCTTCACTCGGGGACGATGCCGTGTCTGTTTTTCAAATCCAGTATTACACCGCTCCTATTATCCCTGATTCATTTGTCTTCCTATCTTTTGGGATTGTCTTGCTGTTTGTTCCTGTTCTATATACATCTATCTAATATCTATCCTCACTCTAGATATATATCGTCTATCCTATCTACTATCCAACTGTCAGCCATTTTTCTATCATCTCTCATTTTTATCCTCTTTTACTGAATTACCAAGAATGTGTCTTCCTTGCTTTCATCCATCCATCCTACCTTCCACCCATCCTTCCACTTTCTTGCAGTCCTCTCCCCTACACTCACCCCATCTTCCGTGAGATAAGAATGTTTATCAATACCTACAATTGGCCACATTTCTCAGATTCAATGATCAGGGCATATTCTCCATTTAGAGAGAAAGAAAGAAAACGAGCAAAGATGACAAGAGAATAAGAGAAGGAAGACAAAGAAATGAGAGGGAGATGGGGTAGAGAGAGGAGAGGGAAAATGCAGCCCACGAACCACAGAGGGATAAGGCTTCATCTCTTGCTGTTTGCTTCGTTGTTTCTTAAATCTTAACTATCACTCCCTATGACGATCTTTAACGTATGTTACCCTCCAGGACTATAAAAGGGGATTTCTGGTATTTGGAAAAATACCTTGTGAGCCTTGTGAAATAGGAAATACAAAAGCTGGTTGACCCGCAGGTCCTATGACACCCATTTTCCATGCAAATGGAAGACGTTTGTAAACTAGAAAACGTGTGTCAGGATGAGGAAGTAAATTAACCCAGGTGTAGCCTGTGCTCCCACGTCCATAACCCCAGCGTCCCTGACTGCTTTCTTCTTCTCCAAATTCCTCGCATCCTATTTGCCACAGTGTCTTAAACCAATACACAGGGACTTCCCTGGTGGTCCAGTGGTAAAGAATCCACTTTCCAATGTAGGGGACGCGGGTTCGATCCCTAGTCGGGGAGCTAAGATCCCACATGCCACGGGGCAACTAAGCCCACGTGTCGTAACTACTGAGCTCGCACGCCTCAATGAGAGCCAGCGTGATGCAAACTACAGAGCCCACACGCCACCACTAGAGAAGAGAAATCCCGCACACCACAACTAGAGAGAAGTCCGAGCACCGCAACGAAAGATCCCGCGCGTGGCAACTAAGAACCGATGCAGCCCAAAATCAATCAATCAATCAATAATAAATCTTAAAAAAAAAAAAAAAAAATTCACTGGCCTATAATTCCGTAGGTCAGAAGTCCAGTGCAGAATGTTTGGGTTCTCTACCCACAGCCTCAGACTCCAGGTGTCGGCGGAGCTGCGCTCCTATCTGGAGGCATTGGGATAAATCCCCTTCCGGTTCATTTGGGGCTTTTCAGAATTCAGTTGCGTGTGGTTGTACAACTGATTTCTTTCCCGGGCTGGTTGGCAGCCCAGGGAGGCTCTCAGCTACTAGAAGCCAATCACATCCCTTAGTGCAGCCCCTTCAAAGCTACAGGTGGTACACTGGGTCCATCTCATGCTATGAATTTCCTTGTGTGACTCTGTGCCACCAGCCAGAGAAAACCCTCTTCTTTTAGCGAGCACACGTGGTTAGATCATGCCCACCTGGAAATCTCCCCATTTCCTCAAATGTGCATGTAAATATTTAATACATCTGAAATGTGTTTTAGCATATAGTATAAATAGGGCTGTGGACAGGTTTATTTCTTTGTGAACGGTCTGCCACTATTTTTTGCAAAGGGCTAGATAGTATATATTTGGGGCTTTGCAGTCCATATACTCTGTCACTGAGCTAAGGAAACCACAGACAAGACAGAAACAAATGGGCGTGTTCCAGTAAACTACTGAGCCTGCGCTCTAGAGCCCGCGACCACAACTACTGAGCCCATGTGCTGCAACTACCGAAACCTGCGTGCCTAGAGCCCGTGCTCCGCAACAAGAGAAGCCACTGCAATGAGAAGCCCGTGCACTGCGCCCAAGAGTAGCCCTGGCTCGCTGAAATCAGAGAAAGCCCGCACACAGCAACGAACACCCAACGCAGCCAAAAATAGATAAATAATTTATTCAAAAAAAAGTGAAAGATGATGAGAATGTAAGTGATAATCATAATAGTGTCCTCATAAGTTGACCACATATTGTGCAAAGTGCTGCAGGAAATATGTTCATTTTTATTAGACTTGAAGAAAGCACTGGTACGTATTTTATCTTCCAGAGCAACTGCTTAAAATGGAATGAAAAAGTAAACAATTGTAAAAACAACGAAAATGGCTGAAATGCATAATAATAAACATACTCAGTTTACCCACAAAATGTAAATATATCCTAAAATAAACACTAGCAGTCTAAATTAAAAATAACTCTCACACTGAATGGAAATAAAATTCAAATATATGTTGCTTCCATGAGACAAAATCTGAGAACAAAAATAGGTAAAGATTAAAACTATAATTCAGGGAAAATGTGTACCAAGCAAGCACTGACCAAAATAATGTGTCTGTAGCAACACTTGTTTCAGACAGAAAGAAAAAAAGGCAGAATTATTAAAGCTATAAAAGAGTATTTCACTATTTAACCAGAAGATTTAAAATTATAAATCTGTTGGTGACTAGTAAGAAAGTTTCAAAGTATTTAGACCGACACCTCACATACCATAAAGGAGATATCAACACATTCCCAAAGATAGACTATTTTCACGTATGTATCCCAGTGCCTGACGGAACAAGTCAGATAATAAGGAATGATGAACATCATTTCGAAGCACACTGGCACCTAACTGACAAACAGAAGGCGATTCACCCAGAACTATCTATAGCAAATTCTCTTCAAATCCACAAGGGAGAGTGACCATATGCTAGGTCACAAAACAAGTGTTAACACATTTCCTAAAATGCGAGGGTGTGCTCATCGCCATGGCATTAGCAGAAATTAAAGAGCAAAAAGACACTTATTCCCAAATGTCTGTAAATTAAAGAAAACACAACTAACTAACCTATGGGGCAAAAAAGGTAGATACGGGCAATTAAAAACTACTTTGCATATAATGATATTAAAATGTGACTTGTCGAAGCTTGTGAGATGTACCCAAATTCAGACTTAGAGGGAAACATGCAGCCTGAAATATACATGCATTTAATTAAGGCTAAAAATTGATGCCACAAGTATCTATGTGAGCAAGTTGGGAAAAGACTGCAACCAGTGGAGCTCGCATATTAGAGAACGTAAATCTAAGTAAGGGCAGATATTCATAGAGTGAAAACTGGACTTGCTTCGGAAATTTGGAGCAGAAATTAAAGAGCAAAAAGGCTCTAGAAAATCCCCAAACGTTGGTAACTGAAGAAAACACAATTAACTGATCCATGGGGCAAAACAGATATGGATTATTGAAATACTTTGAATTCAGTGATAATTAAAGTAACTTGTCAAAGTCTGTGAGAAGCAACTAAATTTAGACTTAGAGGGAAATGTATATTTGTTTATTTAATGCCAGAAATTGATGCTACAAGTATTTATCTGAGCAAGTTAAAAGAAGAATGCAACGAATTGGACTCCAATGTTAGAAGAATGTCAATCAAGGTAAGGGCGGATATTAATAAAATGAACACTGGAGTTGCTTTTGAAATTTTGGAGCGAAAACTTTCACGAGTCTGTTCTTCCATAAAAGCATTGAGGATACGCCTGCCTCAGCTGTCAAAATTAAAATATTAAGAACTCTGGGAATAAACCAAAAGTTCGCGACCATCAGTGGAGGGTTTATTCAAGGAAAATGGATGGATTTTCAGAAGAGCAGGAAGCCTGGGGTGTCTTAACTTGATCCATTCTCTTTCCTCTAACCCAGTTTCTTAGTCCATGGAGTTCAACAGACGTGCAAGGACCACAGCTCCTCAAGAAACCCCACGCAAAGAGAATCTACTCTGTTTGACCCATCTGGAAGCTCCCTGAAAAAGTTCCATTCTCAGGATTTTTAAAAATTTGTTGCTTGCCCTGAGAAAAGAGCTCTTTCCCCACATCAGTTACCAGGATACATGCGGTTCTCAAGTGCACAGGGAACTCCTCCTTAGTTAGAACCTGTATTAGGTCCTACAAGACCCAAGCAATTTAAAGGGATTGAAATCTTGCAAAGTCTTTCTGTGACCACAAGGGAAGGAAACCAGTAATCCGGAATGGAAGGGAATTGGGGAAATTTACAAACGTGGAAATGAAACATTCGACATTCACTAATGATGGAAGGATCAAAGACGTCAGAAAGGAAATGAGAAAAGATTCTGGGATCAATGAAACTAAGCACACGATGTACCACAAACGTACAGGATGCAGCAGAACTAGAGCTTAGAGGGTCGTTTATTGCTGCAAAAGTCTGTATTGAAAAATAAGTCTCAAAAAAGCAAATGTACCCATTCACCATGAGCATCTAAATTAACAGCAAATTAAACCCAATGCAAGCACAAGGAAGGAAATTATAAATATTAATGTGTGAACAGGTGAAATAGAGAATAGAAAAAGCAGTACAGAAAAGCAATGAAATCAAAGATTGGTTCTTTAAAAGATAAAAAACAATTAACAAATCTTTAGTTAAGTTGACCAACCCCCCCCCCCCCAAAAAAAGTTGACTCGAATTACTGAAATCAGGACTGCAAGAGGGACATTATAACTGGCCTTACAGAAATAAATATGACTAAGGGAGTATGATGCATAATTGTATGCCGACATATTGGAGAACCTAGATAGAATGGAAAGCCCTAGAAAGACAGAAATTACTGAGACTGACTCAAAACAGCAGAAAACCTAAACAGACCTTTAAGAGGTTGAGTTAGTCACTACACACACACACACACACACACACACACACACACACGCACCTTCCCACAAAGAAAGGTCCAGCCCAGATGACTTCTCTGGTGAAGTCTACCAAATATTTTAGAATAACTTCATGAAGCCTTCCAAAAATGAGAAAAGAAACTCTTCCCGATTTACTCCATGAGGACAGCATTGCCCTGATACCAGAACCAGAAGATATAAGAAAACTACAGCCAATATCCCTGATGAACATATACGCAAGAATCCTCAATAAAATCTTATACATCAAAAAACACGTGGCAGCATATAAAAAGGACTGTGCACCACGACCAAATGATGCACGTTGTACTGTGGTCAAATTTAGAGATAAAGAGGCCATTTTAGCATTTTCCAAAAGGGAAGAGCATTCGCTTGATACCAAGGGAATCTCCTTAGAATAGGACTTTTTATCTCCATCACCACAGGCCTGAGTGCTATGGGATCCTCTGCAAACAGTCAAGGGAAGATTTCTCCACCCTAGAGCCCAGCGTCAGGCTTCGCAGGACGCAGTGTCCTCAAGACACTCATTTTCCTCATGTGAGAATTATTAACTTGAGTTCAGCAATGCAGAAAACCCGATGGCCAGATGTGCACTGCACAAGCTCTGAGGTCTTAGCACAGAATGAGGTAAGGAAATACGATGAAATACATAGATTCACACTCCACATGGTTTTTTTTTCAGTTTTTTTTTTTTTTTTTTTTTTGTGGTATGCGGGTCTCTCACCGTTGTGGCCTCTCCCGTTGCGGAGCACAGGCTCCGGACGCGCAGGCTCAGCGGCCACGGCTCACGGGCCCAGCCGCTCCGCGGCATGTGGGATCTTCCCGGACCGGGGCACGAACCCGCGTCCCCTGCATCGGCAGGCGGACTCTCAACCACTGCGCCACCACGGAAGCCCCACACACTCCACATTTTATATGGCTTTTAATTATAATCATCCCCACACATAAGAGACGCAAATATCAACAACAGGCAGGCGTTTTTTCAACTACTGACAAAGATTCAAAAGTTTTATAATGGGCTGGTAAAAAGCTTGGGAAAATTTAAAAGAATAACAAACGCTTCATACATTTTGGATACGTGTAAAATGATTCAACCCCTTTTGGGGATGTTCCTTCAATATTTGCAAAGATAAACATGACATATCTGTCCCTTTGATTCCAACCGTTAGAGTGCCCCTAATAAAACAGGCTGAAATGTGCCCCAAATGGTCACGTAAAGATAAACAATGCAGTATTATCTGAAGTACCAATAGGCTTGAGATACGTTAAATTTCTGCATGATCAGTTTAAATACATTGTACTACATAAAATGTGTACATAGTATGCAGACCTTTAAAAAGATGAGGGTAATTTATATTTACTAATACACTCAGGTTTGGTTCAGTACCAGACCACAATAAAGTGAATACTGCAATAAAGCCGGTTTTCCAGTGCATATACAATCTTCTGGTTTTCCAGTGCATATAAGTGATGTTTACAGTCTACTGTAGCCTGTTAAGTGTGCAATAGCGTTGTGTCTTAAAAAACAATGTACAGACTTTAATTGAAAAACCACTTTATTGTTAAAAAAATGTTAACCATCCTGAGCCTTCAGCGAGCTGTAGTAGGAACATAAAAGGATCCCGGATCACAGATACCATCACAAGTATAATAGTAATGAAAAAGCATGAAATATGCAAGATTTACCAAAATGTGACAGAGACACCAAGGGAGCAAAGGCTGTTGGAAAAATGGTGACAGACCTCCTTGAGGCAGGGTTGCCACAAACCTTTAAATTTGTTAAAAAAAACACGGATTCTGCAAAGCACAGTCAAATGAGGTCTGCCTGTACAGTGGTCCCTCAGTAACTGAGGGGATTGGTTCCATGACCCCTGAGGGTACCAAAATCTAAGGATGTCCAGATCCCTCATCTAAATGGTGTGACATTTGCGTGTAACCTAGGCACATCCTCCAGTATACTTTAAATCCTCTCTAGATTACGTATACTACCCAATACAATGTAAATATTATACTATGTAGATAGTTTTAAAAACAATGTGAATGATAAGGAGTTGCCAGTATCGGGCAAATTCAAGTTTCACTCTTTGGAACTTTCTGGAATTTTTTTCAAATATTTTCAATCCATGGTCAAGGGCTCATGTCATTTAAACGGAACGGTATGCCGTACTGCTTTATATGAATACTTTGATGCTCTGTAGTGCACATCTGCTTACGTCTACCGTTTACGTACTTTTTAATGTTTACAATAATTTGACACCCTCATTCACAATTTATTCTTGGAAAAATAAAATTCCAGCTTCGAAATAACTAACTCATTAACGGTATTGTTTATTATCACCTGCAATGCCTAAAACAGACTTTCTGGATTTCCGGCTTTTGGAGTTTCCCTCTGTCCCTCTCTTGTCTCTGCATCTCTGTTTCTCTCTATCTCTCTCTCACCAACCAGCTTCTGATTTTCTCTTTTGTTTCCTCTGCTCTGGCGCTACTTTCCTTTTGCTCTTCCTATGCACACTGTTTTCCATTCCTTTCATTGTTTTCTTCATTCCTTTTATTTTTGTTCTGCCCTAATGGGTAAAGACAGAGCATGTAACTGTGTTTACTCCAACTCTTGTCTTTCCTGATTTAACAACTTAGCGTGACTCAGCAGTCTAGAAATTAAAATAGGGGCTCATTTTTAAAAACACAATCAACATTGGTTTATATAGGTTCACGGCAACAACATGTAATACAAAGAAACAGATTTCCTCACAGTGGAAACATTTTGAGATTGCAGCTTTGTATCATCTAAAAGTGGCATAAACATTGTAGGAAACAGTGCTGTGACTGAGTTTCTACTTAATGTTCTTAGAAGAAACTGCTAGGTACAGTTCTCTAAAATGTCCTCATTAGCGAATGATGTGCAAAAAAACCCTTCAAACCAAAAACAGAAATGCTTACAACTTTATTGCTGATTAACCACCTTAAGCAATTACGCAGGACAATAAAATTCAATTTAGGCCACTAATAACGCTAGGTGGAATTTAACTGGGAGACAAACTAAATCCTAGATTATTGTTGCTGCCTACAGTATGTGAGCTCAAAAACGGTCCTTTTGTTAAAGTTTAAATGCCGTATGGCTTCTGGTTTTTTAGGGGCAGAAAAATAAAGAAGCATAGGTTTTTACATGTAGAGGACAAAAGACTCGCACGTTGGCAAATGTTCCTTCTCTAAATTAAATTATATTCCTAGAAAGTAAAGACTTATTCTAGTAGTTACTTATAAATGCATTATAAGCATTTTTTATGAAGCAAGTATAATACAGAAAAATAAATTATATTGCTATGTTGAATTTGTAGCTTTCTTACCTTTATTATAAACATGTTTTCCAAGTGATCATGTGACACTATACTTCAGTGCATTTTTGGCACAGTTTCCGTGTCAACTTGGTGAAGGCTTTCAGAAGGATATGTGTGAGGAACCAAAAGATATCTATGTATTTGTTACATTTATCTGTTAGAAGTAGCACTGTTTCTCCAACACAATGGAAGAGTATCAGTTTGCTCTCTTAAATCTGGACTTAATGCGCGATAGATGCCAGGCCACCAGACGTTAATACTCTTAAAGGTAAGGGATTACCTCCCTAATCCACCTGTCTCTCATAAGACACCTGTCCAATGGTTGCTTAGACCTACAGGGTTAGGCGTAGCTTGGACACGGCATCTTGAATGGTGCTTTAGTCCCACTGGACTTGCATGCTTTAGGGCAAAATTTGGGGACCCCTGGCATCCAGGGTATCCCAGAAACAGGTGAGCTCACAAAGACAGTTTCTTCTCAGCTCTGAATTCATGTGCTAATGGCCCCTGATACCTAAGAAGCCAAGAGGAAGATGGACATGTGGGTGGATTCTTCCTTGTGCTAAGCCTGGAAAAGTGTGAAGACACTTGGGAACAGAAAATGTTGTCTAGGCACACCTGGAGAATATTGATGCCTTTAAAATCCATTACCACATCCAAAAATGATACCCTTTCTGGAGAAAACCATAATCTGAAAGGATACATGCACCCCAATGTTCACTGCAGCACTATTTACAATAGCCAAGACATGGAAGCAACCTAAACGTCCATCGACAGACGAATGGATAAAGAAGATGTGGTAAGTGTATACAGTGGAATATTCCTCACCCATAAAAAAGAATGACATAATGCCATTTGCAGCAACATAGATGGACCTAGAGATGATCATACTAAGTAAAGTCAGACACAGAAAGACAAATACCGTATGGTATCATTTATATGTGGAATCTAAAAAAAAAAAAAAAAAAGACACGAACTTATTTACAAAACAGAAACAGACTTGCAGATACCAAAAAACAACTTATGGCTACCAAAGGTGGGGGGGGGGGATAAATTAGGAGTCGGGATTGACATATACACACTACTATGTATAAAATGGATAACCAACAAGGACCCACTGTATAGCACAGGGAACTCTGCTCTATATTCTGTGATACCTTACATGAGAAATGAATCTTAAAAAGAATGAATATATGTATAACTGAATCACTTTGCTGTACACCTGAAACACTGTAAATCAAATATACTCACAACGTAAAATAAAAAATTAAATTAAAAACTAAAACAAGCCCCAAAATGATACCCTGTGCCTACGCAGGGTTACTGTGATGAATGATAAGGCCTCTCTGTGTTTGAAAATCTATCAGTATAATCTTTTAATTCAACCAGTGGAAGAAGAAAGCCATGTGATTGTATCAAGAGACGTGGAAAATGCATTTGAAAATACTTAGGTAGCTCAATTCAAAAAGGTAACAGGAAGAAGTTTAAAAAAAGAAAAACTCACATTCTAAAATCAATACCAGAATCAGACTAAAAAAGCAGACAGGCCTGCCTTCTGTTTCCATTTTACCCAAAGATTTTTTTTTTTTTTAAGATTCTTGAAAATGCAATGAGACGAGTAAATGAAAATGTGTTATAACTACTGGAAAAGAACAAACAAAATGGGAACTCTTTAGTTCATAACATGAATGTGTACCTGAGAGGATGCATTAAAAACCTAATAGGGCAATTTGGTAAAACTGCAGAATAGGAAGTAAATTTTAAAAATCTTAGCTTTTTTCCTATACTAGCAGTAAAAACCTAGAAAGAAATACAGACAGATTTTATGCAAAATCCAATAACGATATAAAAATAATGATATAAAATATTTGCAGTGCATTTAATTTTAAAAAATTAAAAAAACGATATAAAAATAATGATATAAAATATTTGCAGTGCACTGGGAAGAAACAGATTAAATCTCATTTAAGGAAACAAAATAAGATTTGAGCAAATGAAAGAACATGTTTTCTCTTCAAATGCTTAAATTTCATCTCATGTAAACACCAATACTACCCAAATTAACATAGGAATCAACTGCAATTCAAATCGGATTCCTAACAAGGTGTTTCCTGTTTTTCATTGGGCAGAGCGGATCTTAGACTTTGTAAGGAAGATGCCTTTACAAGTACAGTTAGGAAATAAATTTTAAGCATCATCAATAATCCGGGCTACGTTCTCCTATGTATGAGGACACCCTGTAGAGACACTCTAATCAAATGAATACGTTATACTTACTGGAATACATAGGAGAAAGTGACCCAGGCTGCCACACTGGAGAAACCCACCTCTTTTTCGTCCACGCTGTAGGTGAGGGAGCTGTCTCCCATCATAATTTGGGATTATGGCTCCCTGACACCCCCAATGTGCATTGACGTGGAAGCAAGTTCTCTACCAGTATTTTTTGTCCCTCAGATAGACCCTGACTCTGAATCTTTTCCTCTAATCCTCCTACAACTAATATTAGATAAAAGCTAGTTTTAACGAAATAAATTATGCCTACTAGTAGGTAAAACACCATCAAACATGTGGAATTTGAGCTTTGTCGCCATGTGTTTAGCACTCACTTCTGTGTTTTGGGGAGGGAGTGAGTGCTGGGGTTTGGGGGTGGAGGACAGAACAGAGAGATACAGAAGAGAGAGGAGGCAGAGAGAGAGACAGAGAGACACAGGAGAGAAACAAAGGAGAGAGGGGGGAAGAAGGGAAGGAAGCAGAGTGAGACAATGCTAAGACAACATGACTGGTTTTCCTCAAATTTATTGTCCATGCAATTATGATTCCATGGTGTAACAGTAAAATGAACAGTGCCTCATTACCATCCAACTCTTAACTACTTCCCTCACTAGGTAAGGGTAAATGCAGAGAATACTAGAGAGAAAAGAAGGACCATGAACAGGAAATCCAAACGCCAGCATGCAAGTCACAGTGAATGAGCTGGGAGCGCTGAAAATAGCTGGGAGGGTGCCCGTGTGCACTTTGATGTTCAACCCCTTTGAACCTGAGGCAAACACAGAAACTGGAGAGGATCTGAAATAGAGGAAATGCCTTCCCCGATAACACGGTCAGACCCGGCTGGTGTCTGGGGAAGGCTCTCTTCCTGGGTTACAGGTGGGTGGCTTCTAGCTCTGTCCTCACACTGCGGGGGAGGACAGAGAGGGAGGGAGAGAGAGAATGAAAGAGATTCCTTATGTTTCTTATTATAAGGACATGAACCCCATAGGATCAGGCCTCCAGCCCTATGACCTCATTTCTTCCAAGATGAACACCCTGGGAGTTGGAGCTTCAACCTAGGAATCTGGGTGGGGCACACGTGTTCACTCCATGACACCAGGTCACACCCAAGATGAGATGACTGATTTTCCTTAGATAGAGATACAATTTCGCTTTTTTCACTGTTGTTACACACACAGCAGCACCCACCAGTGTGCGCACAGTTGTTCAAGATCAACAAGGAACAACCAAGGGACGGCCCTGGTGGCGCAGTGGTTAAGAATCCACCTGCCAATGCAGGGGACACGGGTTCGAGCCCTCTTCCGGGAAGATCCCACATGCCACGGAGCAACGAAGCCCGTGCGCCACAACTACTGAGCCTGCGCTCTGGAGCCCGTGAGCCACAACTACTGAAGCCCGTGTGCCTAGAGCCCGTGCTCTGCAACAAGAGAAGCCACCGCAGTGAGAAGACCGCGCACCGCAATGAAGAGCAGCCCCCCCTCGCCGCAACTAGAGAAAGCCCGTGCGTAGCAACGAAGACCCAATGCAGCCAAAAGTAAAAAAATAAATTTATAAAACAAACAAACAAGGAGCAGCGAGATGGAGAAAGAGCCTGGAGATGGTAAACACCTCGGAAGAGGCACGTCTCCTTCCTCCCAAAGAGCAGGAGGAAGCGCACAGGTGGCCAGTGAACTTGTGGGGAGGTGTTTGCAGTTATCAGAGGATGGATTCCACGTGCGTATGCGACAAACATGAACACACGTCTTCAAATACGGGAGGACGGCTGAATGGCAGTTATCAGAGGATGGATTCAACATGCGTATGCGACAAACATGAACACACATCTTCAAATACGGGAGGACGGCTGAATGAGCGGGAAGAAAGCATGTTCATGGCCCATCCCTCCAAAGCGTATGGCTGAAATGAAGTTGGTTTTATGGACACACGTGAGTGAGGACAGCCTCTACTTATGAAAGTGGCTTTAGCAAGCCTCTAGGTGTCAGGAATAATTACATATAGTCTAGAATTCATCATGGAGCCATACTGTCCATGGATTTTTTATGATTTTTTAAAATTAATTTATTATTTATTTCTGGTTGCATTGGGTCTTCATTGCTGCACACGGGCTTTCTCTAGTCGAGGCGAGAGGGGGCTACTCTGTTGTAGTGTGCAGACTTCTCATCGCGGTGGCTTCTCTTGTTGCAGAGCATGGGCTCTAGGCGTGCGGGCTCAGCAGTTGTAGCATGCAGGCTCAGCAGTTGTGGCATGCGGGCTCAGCAGTTGTGGCACACGGGCTCAGTAGTTGTGGCACGCAGGCTCAGTAGTTGTGGCGCACGGGCTTAGTTACTCCGCGGCATGTGGGATCTTCCCGGACCAGGGCTCGAACCCGTGTCCCCTGCATTGGCAGGCGGATTCTTAACCACTGCACCACCAGGGAAGCCCTGCCCATGCATTTTAAGTATCTCTATACTGACTTATTTTTATATGCAACTTAGTTTGTTCCAAAGCTCTAAATTAAGGGCTCTGAGGAGAAACACTGCGTAAAATACAGCAGAGGAATCCATCCTCGCAATGGTGTTGGGACCTAATCAGTGTTCTAAGAAGAAGCCTATGTCACTGGACACAGATTTATCTGTATTTGATTCCAAGTTGTGCTGAGTCGTTAGATTCACCACCAAGCCTCTTATGTCTTTTTTAATATAATTTAAATTTTTTTTAAATTTATGTTTTGACTGTGCCGCGCAGCTTGCGGGGTCTTAGTTCCCTGACCAGGGACTGAACCCGGGGGCCCACGGCAGTGAAAGCGCAGAGTCCTAACCACTGGACCGCCAGGGAATTCCCTGTCCTATATTTTAATTCTCTTTTGCGTGTAATTCTTGCAACTTTTAGCCAACTCTGCTCCTTGGCTTTTCCTTCCAAACAAGGCCTTTACTAGCAAACAGTAACAGGAATCCAAGTAATAACACGCTTTATGGCAAGTTTCAAATGGTTTAACCACCATTGGGAATTACATAAAAAACATGTGACTGAGAGAAAAATCACCCTCCCTCAGTCTGTTCAGAATCAGCATTCTCTTCTTTCAAATGAAAGCTATGCAAATACTTCCAGGGGGTTATTGCTTCACCAGTGACGGGTTGTTACATAAACCCCAGGATGTACCCGTTTCAGTGTCAAGCGCATGGGGTCAAAGAAGCATGATCGTTTCTACGTATCTTTAGAAGACTTACAAAAAGGCAAGGGCAAGTATAATACTCGATAACGTTGCACACAACGTTTGTAAACACACAACTCCGTGTAAAATAAGGAAAAAATCTTTACTAGAGGTTTGCTTATGGAAGTTCCAGGGTAGAATCCTACACAGGATCCCACACGTGGTCCCTGAAACAGGATGGGCTGCTTTTTATTCTGCTACTGTGGGTTTTGTGTGCACGAGTCTGTATGTCTGTGTGAAGTGTGTGCATGTGTGTGGGATGTATGTGTGAATGCATGTATGTTTGCATACGTGCATGCATGTGGCATGTAGAGACCAGTTCCATTTGCTCTTGAGGGAAAAAGGGATGCTCCTTCTGGAGAGAAGCATTTCTACCCTCTGTTTCCTGGAGAGTACAGTCATTCCGAAATTGCCCCAGGATTAGCACAGCTAAGGCTCTGCAGGTTTACAAGCCTAATCAAGCTGCTCTTCCCTCAATGTGGACAAACTACGGCTCAAAGAATCAACGGACTAAAGCAAAATGATCATTTCGCTGTTATTGCTGTGTTTTAACCTCCTCCCCACATCTCTTCTGGACTTAAAACTCTTTCATTCAGGTGGCAAAAATTCACTGAATGTTTGTCTCTGCAAAAGTGATATCCTTACTGCTGCTATATTGAAAACCATAATTTGAAAAGACACATGCACCCCGATGTTCATTGCAGCACCACTTACAATAACCAGGACATGGAAGCAACTTAATGTCTATCAACGGAGGAATGGATAAAGAAGATGTGGCGCATATATACAGTGGAATATGACTCAGCCATAAAAAAGAATGAAATCATGCCATTTGCAGCAACATGATGGACCTAGAGCAACGGTCCCCAACCTTTTCGGCACCAGGGACCATCTTCATGGAGGACAATTTTTCCACGGTGGGGTGGGGGGCGGAGGGTTCGGGCGGTAATACGCACGGCAGGGAGCAGCAGATGAAGCTTCACTCGCTCACCCACCACTCACCTCCCGCCGTGCGGCCCAGCTCCTAACAGCCCGCGGACTGGTACTGATCCGCGACCCGGGGACTGGGGACCCCTGACTTAGAGGTTGTCATACTAGGTAAAGTAAATCAGACAGAAACAAATACCATGTGATATTGCTTATATGTGGAATGTAAAAAAAAAAAAAAAAAAAAAAGATTCAAATGAGCTTATATACCAAACAGAAATAGATCCACAGACATAAAAAACAAACTTATAGTTACCAAAGGGGAATGGGGGATAAATTAGGAGTTTGGCATTAACATATACACACTACTATATACAAAATAAGATAAACAAGAACCTCTACTGTAGAGCACAGGGAACTATACTCAGTATTCTGTAATAAACGATAAGGGGAAAGAATCTGAAAAAGAATATATATATATATATATACACACACACACATATATATATATAAAAATAAAAGAAACTACATACATAGAAAAGAAATGCATCCTCACTTGGAATAATCTAGTCTAATGCGGTCTGCATACATTTCAGAAGGTTCAGTAATGGTGAGGTGACCCCCGTTAAGGTTCCTTCATTATGGATTATGAGGTCAGATGCAGGCACTATGTGGATATGCAGAGCAGACAACTCTAAAATTCGTATCCTGAATTGGTTTTTCCTTCCTAAAAGGGAGACATGAATATTTCCATCAGCTGACTGCCCTGTTTTGGAGGTGATCTTCCGTAATACTTCATGGCACTGAGAAAGTCCCTGGCCACCAGCTACCTTAGAGTTACGAGTTAGCCGGGGTTCTTCACCACTGCTCTCAGCGGTAGACTCTGGCTGATGAAGCAGAAAGACACTTACTGAGATCGACTGCACAGACCTCAACACTGTTTGGAAGGGCCAGTGAACCAGGTTACGGGGAAATCTTCCAGGAATAGTCTCCAACAGAAAACTCATGAATTGGTCTGGAGTAGACATCGCGAGGTGACACTTGGTGGTTATTGCCAACTACACTGTCACCCCATGATGTCATGCCTTAAGTCAGGGTTGTGACCTGCCACCATGGGAAGGTGGAAACCCCTCTCACAACTGACACCTAGAAAAACACCTCTGACTAAAGGAGCCTGGGTCACTGACTTGGGTCCTAGCTGCAAGGGAAGCGGGAAACTTGAATTTTATGTGTCTACCTTGGGTAGAGTAGACTCATAAAGGAAGAAAAATCCATGACAGTAGGAGCCAGTGCAAAACAAGTCAAGGAACCAAAAGTATGAGTTCTCCTCCAAGGAAATTTGTGGACACTGGGCACTGTCATAATTGATGAATCCCTTTCCTCCTGCTACAGGGATCTAGTTGAGTTCCGGCTGGCTCTGAGAGGAATGGGTCAGTCTACTCAGGGCTGAAAGAACAACTCCGTTGTTGGTTTGATGATGGTTAAGTAACATGTAGGGACGTACCTGTCTAACCAGCTTAACTAAAAAGCTACCAGGTGTTGTATTTTAGAGTTCCTTGTAACGTAAGCAATGTATAACTGCCTAGTATGTGAAAGAAAAAAGTTGATTAAAAATGTAATTAGTGGGACTGAAAATACAAGACTCATTAAGCACTTCTACGCTGAGCTATGTGCAGCTGAATGAACATTTCAAGATGAAAAAACAATCCACTTCTTTGTAAAAGAAAGCAAAACCTTTCATGGTGAGCTGTGATGAAGTGGCCTGTTCAAGAGAAAAAGAAAAGAATTGCAGATTAAGAGAAAAGGCGAGAAATCCAGTTTCTCTGGAGACAGTGGCCTGGGAAGGAAGGCAGCCATTGCCATTGGGGGATAAAAGCTTTTCTTATTTCCTCACACTTCTATTCTGTGACAGCATCAGACTGTTTATCTCCCAGACCTAAGTGCTCACCAGCGAAATTTGTTTGAACACACCAAGACGAGCAATAAATTGCTATCTATTTAATCAATCTTCATCAAGACTTTTCTGCCCTAAATTCTAACTGCCGGAGGGCAGAAACTGAATCCCAGCACTCGTTTCTCGCACAGGATTTATCCGTGGTGTGGTTAACTAGAACCGCAGCCAATCAGTTACGGAACTGTGACTAATTCGGGGTTGCTTATTGAACCTGCACAGTTAGAGGGGAGAAGAAACAAAACAAGCATGTCCCACAGTTTTATTGATTGCAAGTAGCCTTGTTCCCTGATACGCCCTCCTTTGAGGTACAGCTTTCAACATACAAAGCCAGCAATCCTGGGCTTCCCTGGTGGTGCAGTGGTTAAGAATCCGCCTGCCAGTGCAGGGGACACGGGTTCGAGCCCTGGTCCGGGAAGATCCCACATGCCATGGAGCAACTAAGCCCACGAGCCACAACTACTGAGCCCGTGAGCCACAACTACTGAAGCCCGCACACCTAGAGCCCGTGCTCCACAGCAAGAGAAGCCACCACAATGAGAAGCCCGCGCACCGCAAGAGTAGCCCCCGCTCGCCGCAACTAGAGAAAGACCGCACGCAGCAACGAAGACCCAGCACAGCCAAAATAAATAAATAAAATATATTTTAAAAATTAAAAAAGACAGCAATCCTGTCTTTCCCAGGTTCCCGCTCTCTGCACATCTCCACCTGGTCAGCACGGAGCTTCTGGACTCCCGCATATAAAATACGCCAGGGTTCTGAGAACACACACACGCCTCACTCTCCCCAACCCTGACAGCTTTCTGGGGTCCAGTCCACCTCCTAAATCTCTCTGGTACCTCTTCATCATGGAGGTGACCGTCACCGGGGTCCTGGTCATCGGCTCTGGCCTAAGGTAGGCTCTCTTCCTTGTAACAGCCCCTGACGGAGGCTGACGATGCTAACAGATGAAGCCCAATCACTGGCCTTTCTACAGCCCTTTAAAGGCAGAGGTCTTCAGCCATTTTAAAGGGGGGGGAGGGGGGGTGTTCTTTCTTCAGAGACCAGTAATCCAAACAGAATTAGACTCTGAGTGAGGTTTGCTGGGGGGCTCTGAATTCTCCTCACTCATAACCCTAATTCTCATCATGCAGGCGTTTGCCCCTCACCCACCATAATACTTTGCAGGACACTGTGTGAAAAGTTTTGTCCTAGATCAACACTGTCAATTAGAAATAGCATAGAAGACCCTTACAGTCATCACATTTTCCAGCGGCCACGTTAAAAACAAGTGAAAAGGAACAGGTGGAACAAATTTTAAAGTATGTTATTTAACTGAATGTACAGTATTCAAAATACCATTTTAACATGTATTTCACATAGAACTGTTAATGAAATAGTTTCCTTTCTTTTTCATAGCATTTAAAAATAGGACTCAAATAATATCAGAAGAGAACTAATATAAAAGAATAGTTCTTCACTGGCAAAAAACGTTTATCATTACAGAGTTTTAATTTTTTTTTTTTTTTTTTTTTTTTTTGCGGTACGCAGGCCTCTCACTGCTGTGGCCTCTCCCGTTGCGGAGGACAGGCTCCAGATGCGCAGGCCCAGCGGCCATGGCTCACGGGCCCAGCCGCTCCACGGCATCTGGGATCTTCCCGGACTGGGGCACGAACCCGTGTCCCCTGCACCGGCAGGCGGACTCTCAAACCACTGCGCCACCAGGGAAGCCCCAGAGTTTTAATCTAACTTTATGTTATAAAACGAATTCTAAAGCACCTTTGATTCCTAGGTGATCAATAACATATTTGGGGGAGATTGAAAACCCAGGGGAAGGAAGTACATTTTTTAGCACAATGACGGATCATTCATCAAAACTAGAATTTACAGTTTTCATTTAACAATTAAGTTGTGAAGTAGTTTTCCCACAACACAAGAATCTGAAAAAATAGGGTATACAAGATGTTTAAAATCTTACCTTCTGAATATCAAAGGAAAGTTTGTTGTGGAGCTTTTTATAAATGCAGATAAACATGAATAATGAAATTCAAAGAATCTATGAATACATCACTGAACAAGTAACTGCTATTAAGTCATATGTGTATCTCTCTAGACTTCTTTCTATGGATATACAAGAATTTTAAATGGAATACTCCTCAGCCATAAAGAAGAACAATATAATGCCATTGGCAGCAACACGGATGCAACTACAGATGATCATACTAAGTGAATTAAGTCAGAGAAAGAAATACTGTATGATATCACTTATAGGTGGGAATCTAAAAAATGATACACGTGAACGTATTTACAAAACAAAAAAAAGACTCACTGACATAAAGAACAGACTGCTGGTTGCCAAGGGGGAGGGGGTGGGGGAAGGATGGAGTGGGAGTTTGGGATTAACAGATGAAAACAAGTATATATAGGATGGATAAACAACAAGGTCCTACTGTAGAACGCAGGGAACTATCCTCAATATCCTGTGATAAACCATCATGGAAAAGAAGATAAAACAAGAATGTATGTATATGTATAACCGAATTACTTTGCTGTTCAGCAGAAACTAACACAAGAAACTAACACAACATTGTCAGTCAACCATGCTTCACTAAAAAATCTTGATCGAATTTTTAAAATATTTTTAAAAAACAAATATAGCTTCACGATCTAAATAAATGTTTAGAGACTGAAAATAAACATATATGCAAATGCACGATGCATGTTCAGAGAAAATGATTATATTTTAATGTACATTAAGGGTAAAACAGGCTCGTAAGCTAGGCATTAATTGTGGTTGTGGATGCCTTCTATTCCCTGACCACTACTTATTCAACATACAGGGGGATGTATAGACATAATTGTTAGCGGCTATACAAATCTTTTATTTGAGGATCTGGCTCTCCATAAACAGAATCGCAATAGTTTAACCGTACACTGGCACTCACACCTTAGGACAGACCAATAAGTTAGATAGTGCTTAAAATAATCCCTAAAAGAGAACGATGAAGTGAACACCTAGAATGGAGATTCCCTGCCACGTCAGATCCTTTAAATGATATGGTTGACCGTTGCATGTAGGAGAACAGAAAAGGGATTCCAAAGTGGCCAACTGTAACCATATTTTAGGACACTTGTCCGGAAGATTTGGTCTAGGTTTGGGAAGGTGCATGGGGTCAAACAGACCATCCTATGGAGGTATTTCCATTCTGTTCACCCATCAAGTGGCAGTGAATCCTTGAAAATAAGGCTCTGTTTATGGAAACGATGCCCAGCATCTCTGTCTTTTTCTAACATCATCTACACCTCTCCACTGCGGGATGCACGGAGTTCAAACCTTTTACACTCAGTCTTGCAAAGTTTTGCCCTGGTTGGATGGTGTAAGCAACATATATTTCCAGCCAGTCTTCCTCTCCCAAAAGCACTGGTATAATCCATAACGTAGCCTGACTGCATGCTTTTTCAAGCCTCGATCACTTCATGCTTCCCTGCTTTTGTCTGAGAGGTTGCATCAGAGCCCGTGAAAATTCTGAGCTTCAGGGGCTTGTAGTGGATCAAACAAGAGCCCTCCACCCCCCATGATATGTACGCCCTAATTCCCAGAACCTGTGAATTGGTTAGGTGACACGGCAAAAGAGAATTAAGCTTATAGATGGCATTAACGTTGCCAATCAATTTAGAGATTGGGAGATAATCCTGGATTATCTGGGTGGGCTCCCTGTAACCATCAGGGTCCTTAAAAGTGGAAACCGGGAGGCAAAACAGTCACAGTGAGGACCCGTAATTATGATTTTTGAAGACAGAAATAGGGGCCATGGCCCACGAAAGCTGGGTGTTCTCTAGACACTGGAAAAGGCAAGGACAGATTTCTACAAAAACCAGAAGAAACACAGCCCTGTCAATGCCTTGAGTCAGTCCAGTGAGAAGTGCATCAAATTTTGACCTTGAGAGCTGTATGCTTGGTTTTTTTGTGTTTTGTTTTTTTTGGCCTCGACGCATGGCTTCTGGGATCTTAGTTCCCTGACCAGGGATTCAAAGTAAAAGCATGGAGTCCTAACCACTGGACTGCCGGAGAATTCTCTATTCTTGGTTTTTTTGGTTTTTTCCCTTTTCTTAAAGGCACTACCTTTGTGGTAATTTGTTACAGCAGCAGTAGCTACCCAATACACACCAAAACTTTCTCTGACTACTGCAGAAGCAATTCCTCTCTCCTCCACGACTGCAACAAGTCTTACCACATTTGACAGGTGTGTTTTAACTGCCCTTCCCGTGTTTTCTTAAAAAACAAAATAGGGGCTTCTCTGGTGGCGCAGTGGTTGAGAGCCTGCCTGCCGATGCAGGGGACACGGGTTCGTGCCCTGGTCCGGGAAGATCCCACATGCCGTGGAGCGGCTGGGCCCGTGAGCCACGGCCGCTGAGCCTGCGTGTCCAGAGCCTGTGCTCCGCAACGGTAGAGGCCACAACAGTGAGAGGCCCGTGTACCGCAAAAACAAACAAACAAACAAAAAACCCCAAAATATACCTCAAGATTTATCACTGTTGGGACTCCTCAATGCTAATACACATTGTGACTGAAGGTAAAGTTTCTCATTAGCTATGTGGTAAATGAAACAATAAGGTATATTGATAACATCCTTTGAATTGGTAGGGTACCTGATATTCAGGAGAGAAAAACCAAAAACATCTTTTATGACACAGAGCAATGCTGTTTAAGACAAAATGTAGCATTTAGCCTCAACTTGTATCATTTAGAATAGAAGGAGAGAGAAAGAATTTCTCAGACAAGCAAAAACTAAAAGAACACAGCAATATTAAATCTATCCTAAAAGAAATATTGAAAGGTCTACCTTAAATAGAAAAGGAGCGCAGAATGGGAGAAAATATTTGCCAACGATGCAACTGACAAGGGATTCATCTCCAAAATTTAAAAACAGCTCATGCAGCTAAATATCAAAAAAGAGAAAACACAAACAACTCAAAAAATGGGAAAAGACGTAAATAGACATTTCTCCAAAGAAGACATACAGAAGAGGCACGTGAAAAGATGCTCAAGATGACTAATTATCAGAGAGATGCAAATCAACATAAGACAGCACCTCACACCAGACAGAATGGCCATCATCACTGGGAGACTGGGATTGACATATATACACCAGTATGTATAAAATGGATAACTAATAAGCACCTGCTGTATAAAAAAATCAAATCAAGATAAGAGAGTTCGCCTAGAAACTTTTTATCAAAAAAAAAAAAATTCTACAAACAACCAATCCTGGAGAGGGTGTGGAGAGAAGGGAACCCTCTTACGCTGTTGGTGGGAATGTAACTTGATACAGTCACTATGGAGAACAGTATAGAGGTTCCTTAAAAAACTACAAATGGAACTACCATATGACCCAGCAATCCCTCTACTGGGCATATACCCTGAGAAAACCATAATTAAAAAAGACACATGCACCCCAATGTTCACTGCAGCACTATTTACAATAGCCAGGACATGGAAGCAACCTAGGTGTCCATCAACAGATGAATGGATAAAGATGTGGTACATATATAAAACGGAATATTACTCAGCCATGAAAAGAATAAAATAATACCATTTGCAGCGACATGGATGAACTTGGACATTGTCTGACCTACTTCACTTAGTATGATAAAGACAAATATCGTATGGTATCGCTTATATGTGGAATCTTTAAAAAAATGATACAAAAAAACTTATCTACAAAACATAAAAAGGGTTACAGATGTAGAAAACAAACATGGTTACCAGGGGGTAAGAGAGGGGAGGGGTAAATTGGGAGATTGGGACTGTCATATACACAGTACTATATATAAAATAGATAACTGATAAGGACCAAGTATATAGCACAGGAAACTCTACTCGGTACTCTGTAATGACCTATATGGGAAAAGAATCTTAAAAAGTTATACAGATATGTATAACTGAGTCACTTTGCTGTACAGCAGAAACTAACTAACAACATTGTAAATCAACTATAAGTCAATATAAAATAAAAATTTTTTTTTAATTTAAAAAAAATAAAAATTTAAAAATGGAAAAGCAGCAGGAATCTATAGGGAAGGGAAGATCACAACTGGAAAGTAAATCACATAAATAAGCCGGTATTCAGATAAAAAAAAAAATCAAAAAAATGTTTGTGAGACCAATGATAACTACAATGAACAGCAAAAGGAAAAACATGAAGATGTAAAAGAAATCAAAATTATAACACGTGGTGGAGGAGAGTAAGAAAACAGATTTTTTTTAGAATGGTTTGAACCTATATGACTATCAGTCTAAAGCAAGTACGTAGATATAGGAAGGGGTTAACATACTTGAAAAACAGGGAACCCACAAATCAAAAAATTACAGCTTCACAAAAAACAAAAAGAAGGGAACACAAACATAGTACAAAAGCACTGAGCCCCAACTTACGGCGACACAGTTTCTATCTTGCCCTTGTGTTCACCGGTTCGGCGCAGAAAGACAAAAAGTAAATCAACCTAAGTCCAATATAACAAAGTATTTAATGCATTTAAAATTCTGACATGAAATGTTCCTGCAATACTTATTCAGACAATCAATGCCTGGCTTAGTAAGTGCAGAAATGGTCAATGGAGCAATTTATTTGCTAATTGAACAATTTTAGCAAATTAAAAGTCTCTTTGCCCTTCAAGACTGAGCGTGCTATGGATGTCAATAACATTCTAACAATTTTTGTGGGTATAATATTAAGTGTAGTAAGACCAAAAAAACTCTAATACATAATTACACCGCAAGCGATCTCTTGGAACTTTTAGCAAATATGCCGCACTGAACCCTGAGTGTCACACTCTTAATGGCGGAATGTCTATTGTGGATCAGAGGACCACTTAGAAGTCTCTCTTTAGAGAGAAAGGTAACTCTTAGCATAAAGGGATCCAGTTTTCAGTTGGTAACAATCACCCAGTATAATTCTGAGAACCGTCAGATGTTGGCGGAGGGAAAATGACCTCCCCTTTCTAACTCTTGATGTCAAGCTTCTCATCTTGTAACTCGTTTCTGACTTTACCTCTTTTATGACCGTGTGGTCTGAAAGGACAGAAGACAAAAGCTTCCTGCAAACCGTGAGCCGACATTTGAAGCTAATGGTATCAAGCTGAAAGCCACCAAATTTTGAGTTGCAGGGTGTTGTTGTCTGTTAGGATTCTCATGTGGCTTTGAAACTGTAGGTATTATTTTATGTCGTTTCATTCACATTAAAATACGATCCTGTGGAAGGCAGAGAATGACATCACAGGAGAAATTCTGCTCCGTGTGACGTGGAAAAAATTAACATTCTTTGCACACTGCACGCACGTGCTGCTCGGAGAAGGATGTGTGTATACACATTTCCAAGAGTCATTTTGGAAACACCGCCCAAGTAGGCTGCAAGCTCTTATTGATAAGAGAAAAATCGCTTTTCAAAAAAGGATATGGGTGTCTCTGCAGTGGACAGATCTGGGTGCCTTTACCTGAGGCCAGACCTCAATCTAGGATAAGGAATTCTGAGATGAATAAGTGTGCCATTCGCCTAACTGAAGGCGATTTGATGCCCTCAGCATCAAATCTGAAGAGGTGTCTGGGATTATTACCTTCAATCAAATCGTGACTTCAGATCTAATCACTAACTCAACAGGAAACAGAATAAACAGGCATCTCCCAACTCCAGGAGATACAATCAGATATCATCTACATCCAGGATGCAAGCGGGTTGTTCTACTAAAGCCCTGCTCTGACCTCAAAAAAGGTACTTGAAGTCAGATACCAGTGCAACGTGAGAGACTGGGCCAGACTAAGAGACACTTCACAGACATAACTTGGTCTGTGAAAAGTAACCAGTATGACTGGATGCCATGGAGGAAATCTGTGTATAAATAATGGGATTTTATGATATCAGAAAAAGGAGCTTTATTTTCATGAGGTGTGCTAAAAAAAAATTGTTGCCAGGCAGGAAAATGGTCTTTTATTTTTTGGAGATGCGTTACTCAAGTATTTTGGGGATGAAATGCTATGACGTTTGTATTTATTTGACTTGGATAAGATTATGTTTCTATAATATACTACCTCTACATGTTTATAAATTAATATTCTGTTTCTAACATGGGAATGAGTCTCCCTCCAGTGGGCGTTTCTTATTGCCTGAAGACGCTTTTCTGCAGGGCAGGGGACCCATCCTATAGACTTGCAGTGGGCAGGGGCCAGCAAGGACGCTGCGCGCTCTACAATGTGCAAGACAGCTCCACTTAACAGATTCATCAGCCCCAAATGTTCACAGGGCTTTTATCTATCTATCTGTCTAATAATCTACATACATACGTACACATGTATGTGTATGTCTATGTAGCAGCTATGATGGAATGTCAACTTTCTGTTAAAACTAAATGATGCTTATTCAATGTATTATTCTTTCGAGGTTTATCTACTTTTTAACATTTAATAAAGCAAATAAGGTAATACCTGGTTCCAGAAAAAGAAACACTTCCATCAACAGATGAATGGTTAAAGATGTGGTGCATATATACAATGGAATACTACTCCGCCGTAAGGAGTGAAATAATACCATTTGCAGTTACTTGGATGGACCTAGAGATTATCATACTAAGTGAAGTCAGACAGAGAAGCACAAATATCATATGATGTCACTTATATGTGGAATCTAAAATATGATACAAATGACCTTATCTACAGAACAGAAACAGTCTCACAGGCATAGAGAACAGACTTGTGGTTGCCAAGGGGGAGGGGGGGAGGGGAGGGAAGAATTGGGAGTTTGGGGTTAGCAGATGCAAACCAGTATATATAGGATGGATAAACAACAAGGTCCTGCTGTAGAGCACAGGGAACTACATTCAATATCCTGTGATAAACCATCACGGAAAAGAATATGAAAGAAGAACATACATATGTATAACTGAGTCAGTTTGCTGTACAGTAGAAATTAACACAACAGTGTAAATCAACTCTACTTGAATAAAATTTTAAAAAGAAACACTTATAAAAATGTTTACCTTGATGAAAAAAGTGTAAACGTAGATGGCAGCAGAAATCAGTGTTAGTTATCTCAGGAAAATCAGATTATTTGGCTAGCTGCCATGCTGATCACATAGTAAGCTACCCAGAAGCCCTGGATCTAAATGAACCACCGTTTAATAACGAGGAAATAAAATAACTACCATCTTTGTTTTTACAAGTCAGAACACAGAAAGAAGGTCCTATGAGAACTTAGATAATTTAAATCAAATTGTACCAGAAATACGACGATATGGAAGCTATCAGGCTTCACCTCGAACAGAACTTCAGAAACATTTTGCAGGATAAGAAGTGAACAGTATTGATTGGGCTTGGGAAAAACAATCCCTGCTTTTTGTTTTTTGACACCTGGGCCCAACGGAAGATACCTCAATAGTTGTGGGGAGAGAAGAATACGGAAGCCTCTAAAAAATCTTTTTCTTGCAAAACAAAAACTATCTAAATGTATTCAAAACCTTAACTCAAAGCACAGATGAAAAGGCTGTTTCTACTACTATAGAAAGAAGAAACTGTAATTCGGAACAATTTTGTAAGTTACACTGCTAAGGAGAAAACCAGATGCCCTTAAAAGGTGAACCCTAAAAGAACTGAGAAGCCTCTAACTTTCTCAAGAGTACAAGTGGAGACACTCCCAACACATTACTCTAAACTAGGGATTAAACTTCCATATTTTCTGGTTTTTCGAGAAGTCTAGGTAAACTACGATTGAGTGACGTTCCCTGGCTTACTGAGCTAATACGTATATTCACGTACTTATGCTGTTTCGGACTATAAATAGAACTGGGTACGTTTTTATTGAAATAAATGTACATGAGTGAAGGTCACAGATTTGAATATACAGTCCAATGAGTATTCTCAAATACGTGTGAATAGGTACACATCTTCCATACCAAGAGAAGTATACTCTCACCACTCAAAACAAGTCACTTTCTACTCAGTGTCTTTATTCCCAGAATAAACACCACAGCTATTCAACACGCTGCATTAGTTTTGCCCTGTGTTGAAATGTGTTATGAACAGAATTATGTAGTGGACATTGTTTTTTTCCTCTTACCACTTCACTTCACATAATGTTTTGGGATTCACCCACTTTGTTGTGTCTATAAACCATTTTTTTCCCCCATTGAAAAGCATTCCATTATGTGAAAAATATTACAATTTGGTTGTTCATTTTCCTGTTGAAGGACATTTGGGTGCTTTTACTTTGGTGCCATTAAGAAAAACGTTTACTGACTTCATAAAGAATCAACGTCTTAGAACTTCATTTTGGGACTTTCCCTGGTGGTCCAGTGGGCAAGACTCCGCACTCCTAATGCAGGGGCCTGGGTTCCACTTCCGGTCAGGGAACTAGATCCTGCATGCATGCCGCAACTAAGAAGCCCACGTGCCACAACTAAGACCCAGCGCAGCCAAAATAAATAAATAAGTAATAAATATATTTTTTAAAACTTCCTTATTTTGAAATAGAGACACACATAAGCTATAGAACTGACAGAGTCACTTGTTGTCTTACCCAGCTTATCCAAAGATGACATCTCATAACTATAGTAGAGTATCAATACCAGGACTTGAAATTGATGCAATACTCTGTTAACCAGGCTACAGATCTTATTCAAATTTCACCCTTTTTTACACTGTAATGCACTGTTTGTGTACGTAGGAGAATCAACTTAGGACTTTGTTAATAAATGACTCAGTTTTCTATTTCAATGATCTAATATTTATTTTATCATTTTTTCTCCTTATTTTCCACTAACCTTGCTCTTTTTGCTGAGTAGGTGAAAACTTCGCTGATTTCACATACTTTTATATTTCCGTGTAAGAATTTAAAGACGTAAGTTTTCCTCCATGCTCTGCTTTGCTTGCAAGCAACAGATTTTGATACATGTTGATTTCAATTTCAGTTCAAAATATTATTTTAAATTTCCCTAAGGACATTCTCTTTTGATCAACGTTAATCCAGAAGCATGTTGTTTAATTCCTAAATATTTGGAGATTTTCTACATATGCGATGTTCATCAACTTCTAATTTAATCCACCGTGATCTGTAATCAGGATGAAATACAAGAAAATATTTGATTCAAACAAACAAACAAAAAAACCCAGCAGAAGCAAAAAATGCTATTTAAAACTTGAGGAGAGATTAGGAGAGACATACACAAAACATACATTCCAATGTCTGAAAAATGCCTGGCAAGGTTTCTGGTGATAGTCTTACTGAGACTATAAAAAAAAATTTTTTTTTTAATAGCAACAGCCATCTTTATTTTTGGCTGCACTGGGTCTTCGTTGCTGTATGCGGGCTTTCTCTAGGTGCGGCGAGCAGAGGCTACTCTTCATTGCGGTGCGCGGGCTTCTTCTCATTGCGGTGGCTTCTCTTGTGGCACAGCATGGGCTCTACGAGTGCGGGCTTCAGTAGTTGCGGCATGCAGGCTCAGTAGTTGTGGCACACGGGCTTAGTTGCCCCGCGGCATGTGGGATCTTCCCGGAACAGGGCTCGAACCCGTGTCCCCTGCATTGGCAGGCGGACTCTTAACCACTGCACTGCCAGGGAAGCCCTATGAAAAATTTTGAGCTTGATAATAGTGCAAGCAAATTGTCTTGCAGCTGGTTAGGGGATGGGCTTCAGGATGTGATGGGAAGTGTTTTTTTACGGCTTGTTATCAAGCTGCTGCAAGTTTTGTAGGGCTGCAGAAAAGGCCTTTTCCCTGGTCTTCCCCCCTTTACATGATCGTCCACCGCTTGCACGGATCCATAAAAAACATGCTCATTCTCCAAAGCGCTAGCTTGCTTCGAGCAACATTTCACAGTGTCGAGAAAGCTAAAATGACCGGCCAAATTCCAATGAAAATCAACTGAGAAAGGGTAAACCCGTGCATTTCGTTTCCCAAAGGCAGGATGGCCAACTGCTAGTTTCACTGTTCATTAAATCTAGTTAATGGATGCATGATGTGAAGAGAAAGCAGTTTACCAGCTCCCGGTGTGATTAAAGCATACCTGGGGCATTGCATATCTTTCCAATTACACATTTTGAGATACACGTGGAGAAACCGTAGCCAATGCAGACGAAGGCCACTGAGGGGGTTAAATGGACTCGCCGTGTGTTTACGGGGAAATTGACAAAGGCTCCGTCTAAGGACTGGCTGTATGGTTGTGAGAAGTGTTCTTGAGGAGAGAGAAGGTTTGGGGAGGCCGTCTGCCTCCTGCAGACAGTTTCAAAGGGAGGCTATTTGCCAACTGGGAGAGGACGTGCAAACATAAAGACCTTCAGGTGGAGTACGCAGGTCAGTGAAAAGGATGCCCATTCTTGTGACCATCGTGGGATCGATGGATCCCGTTTTCAACGGACAAGGCATGGAGAAGACAAATGAGCTCAAAGAACCCAAGATCCAGGCTGGCGATGAGGTTGCTACTCCTGATGTTACAATCACCACCAGCTACATCTATACAACGGTGGACAAGGCCCCGAGGTTCCGGCATCGGCCTCACGTATCAACACTCCCAGTGGCCAGGGGTGGAAATGCAACCGTTTACATATTGGGGGGGATACTTCCTTCTCTGTCCCTGCGTCTAAGTACTAAGTCTGCTTTACTTGTTTTTTCCTTTTTGTCATGACTGGAGATCAGAGACTTCTATATAATCAATTCACCTCCACATACTAGGAAACATAGACCTCTACCATCTGCAGTTCTTCTAGCCAACTTACAAGCTATCAGATTACCATGGCAACTGCAGGTCCCCAGAGGATGAACACTGAGGGGGGCGCTGTTTCGAACCTGAGTCTATCTTTCAGTCCAGGCTGTGCGCTCTTGCAAAAGGTATTTGGGCTCGTTTGTTGAGATCACATGTACCTGCTGAAGCTTGTCCTAATGCACGTATGCTACATCTTCAGCTAGGAACTCCTTCAGAAGAATATTATCACATAAACAGGGAACTGGAGCGAACCAAGGAGCGGAAGGCTGCATGGCATCCCTCCTGGGAGAACAAACGTCAGGATGTGCATGTCGGGGGGCCGGGTCGGGGGGTGCTACTTTCCTTCCAAACTGTTTGGGGCAAAGAGTGTCATTGTTTACCTTGTTTTCTTGCCACAGAGTGGGCTGCTCTATAAACTGGGTCTTTGCCTAAAATGACGAAGGTGATAAGCCCACGATGATAAATGCAGGTGGTGTGAATGAATAAAATGCGTGCATAGGGAAAGAAGGGCGGGGCGATCCCCATGTCTTTTCATTAACAGTAGACGTCAATCTACCGTCTTTGTATCTTCTGTCCTTCTCTTCTTTCCCTTCTTGTTCAAAGCAAAAACTCTATCATGAGGAAAGCAGTGTAGCAATGCTTCCTCACAATTTTTAGAGCGTGGGACTCGGCACCATTTCATTAAGTGTCTCCCGCCTTTAACACTCTGTGACTTTCTAGGATGTGCTCTCGTGCTATTTCAACTTCGTCAGCTGTAAGCTGGGTGAAGAAGGATTCCAAGTGCCTAGAGCTGGTGGGAGCATTTTATAAAATTACTTACACAAATCCCTCCGCAGAGGACCTCGCACGTGGTCAGTGATCAAACAGGCAGCCTTTTTAAAAATAATTGTTCACCCCTAGTCTTTCTAGAACAACCCACTCTCTTGCAGAAGAAGCATGTCTTTGGGAAATACTGATGGGGAGTGAGACTCGGCGATGACAGCTCATAGATTTGCGTCCTCGGGACAGCACAAATGAAGGCAGCTCAAGACAAAACTCCATTAAAGCAATCAGATCACCCCTAGTTTCTTCTGCTACTTTTCTTTCTTTTTCTCCCTCTCTTTTCCCCTATGAAGCCAAGAGGGAATTAATGGAATTCAATCATGGATAAAGAAGATGTGGTGTATATATATACAATGGAATACTACTCACCCATAAAAAAAGAATGAAATAATGCCATTTGCAGCCACATGGATGGACCTAGAGATTATCTTACTAAGTCAGACAGAGAAAGACAAATACCATATGATATTACTTATACGTGGAATCTAAAATATGATAAAAATGACCGTATCTACAAAACAGAAACAGATTCACAGGTGTAAAGACCAGACTTGTGGTTGCCAACGTGCAGTGGAGAGGCGAGTGGTGGATTGGGAGTTTAGGATTAGCGGATGCAAACTATTATATACACAATGGGTGAACAACAAGGTCCTACTGTAGAGCACAGGGAACTATATTCAATCTACCGCAATAAACCATACTGGAAAAGAATGAAAAAGAATATATTTATATAACTGAATCACTGCTATACAGCAGAATTTAACATTGTAAATCAACTATACTTCAATAAAATAAAAGGGGGATTCAATCACGGACATGGCTCAGAAGGAAGCTATTGTCACTCAAGCGCTAACAGATTTTTACTCTAAAATAAGAGGTCCACAGATGACAGCCCATAAGGCACATCTAGCCCGTCACTTGTTTTTCGTATGGACTACTGCCTAATATTCCTCTTACATTTTTAAACGGCTGGGAACAAATAACTCAAAAGAAGAGTATTTCATGACATGAAAAATTGTGTGAAATTCAAATTGCGTCCGTACAATTATTGGAACACAGCCATACCCATTCACTGACATTATCTGTGGGTCGTTTTGTGCTACTAGGTACAGTTGAGCAGGTGTGACAAGGCACACAAAACCGAAAACGTTAATACTGTCCTGTTCCATAAAACTGTCCAGAGCGTGTGCTGATCCTTGCTCTAAACAAACGTTTTCGGGGGAGAACATATCACATGAGATCACCTCACGCAGCAGGGCGGTACGTGCATTCAATGGGCTTCTACTCCATTTTCGATAACTTATGGTATGAGAATAATATAAATACAAAGGGAAACGAACTGAGATTAGTAATATTGTTGAATAAATATTCAGGACGCTTTGAGCAAATGCCTCCGGATTTTATTTACGCACCGAGAAGTTTTTTTTTTTTTTCTTCCCCCATCCAAAAGTTCTTGCGAAGACTGAAGGGATCCAGGAAGCCTGGGCACAGTCATTTTCAGTTAGCTACAGGCGGTGTTCAGAAGAAAAAGGTGCACGTCCAAATTCCACAAGAAGGCATTTTATGACAGAGAATTCCCTTCCCAAAAAACTGCCTGAATCTGTCTTCTAAAAATAAACAGGACGGTTCCTTTTTCCCCCCCTAGAAGATAACTGTGCATTCTGTGCTGTGATCCAGCATCAAGCCAGTAAGGAAGCAATGGCGTCATCTTGGGTTTGCGAGCGTCAACCGTGACGGGAAGTGCAGTAAATGATCAGGGGTCCCCGTCACTGCTGAGCAGACAGCTAATGATGTGACCACAGGCTTCAGAAGGACCTGCCTATAAAGCAAAACAAAGGGACGCTATTTGCTAAGAAGCTATCATTGAGTCACCGCTTACAACTGATCTGTTTTTTCACCCGGATGACATTCCTGCCATCTGTCCACTGAAGCAAGAGACGCTTTGCATTTAAGCCACCTTGGGATTTTATTTTTCTTTAAACGATAGGTTACAGGTCAAGCCGGTTACCAATCACGGCATGATGTGTGAAAACGAAGTAGTAAGGAGAATATTAATGGGATATGAAATTCTATATTCCGTGGAGCCGGAACTTGGCATTCTAAACTTTTCTTGAGGCAACCAAAGAGGGAAAAAGAGTTGAGATTAAGAAAAACAAAAGATAGGAAGAACTCAACTACACGGACTGATGTAAATTTCTTATCAGGTACTTCCTGTTCTACAAATAAGTAACACAGCTTTCCTCAACGGTTAACAATTTTGCGGATTAGGTTCAGCAAAGTCAGCTAAAGTGATCGACACTGGAACTTTATGACCACGGTAAAGAAATTACCAAATACAAAAAGAAAAAAAGAAGAGCACAATTGTGCTAACTATGGACCCCAGAGATGTTTTCTCAACACAGGAAAGGGAATAGTGATGGTTACGTCTCCAGGGAGGGGTAAACCACCAAGATCCCAGTTGGAAACAGATCTACTCCAAAGTGATGCAGAGGAGAGTTTAGTGAGAGGACTACTTACAAAGGTGTGCTGAAGACTGCACTTGGCCATCTGCGCTGCGAATTTGCACTAGCAGAATTACTAACCTTTAACCAGCTCTGGATGGGAAGGACAAGAGGAAGAAGATGCTCGTCAGAACCTGTAGACCTTGGCAGGCTGCAGGTATGCAGAACCATAGAAAAGCCCACAAGTGGTCACATCGGAGGGCACAAGCCCTACACCACGTTAAAGAAGAACAACCACCTTCGGGGAGTAAATTAGTACCGTTCTATTACACGTGTAGACGGACAAGGTCAACAGAAGAGAAACTCTAGAAATACACCCAACCACATAGGAAAATTTAGTCCATAAAATGAAGAGATCAATCAACAGGGACTGCTTTATAGACATGTATATTTGAAAAACTAGAAGAGATTCCCTACCTCACACCAAGAATAAAAACAGACTCCAAATGGATTAGCAATCTACATGGAAAAAAAGGAAAATGTAAAATTTTCCACGTAAAGGTGAGTGATTTGTCTAAAACCTAGATATATAGCAATACTTTGAAACTGACTCAATGTTCAAACTCAATTAGATAGATGATAGGTAGGTAGGTAGATAGATAACAGACTATAGATAGGTAAATACATGCCAGATGGTAGATGGATAAACAGACAGCACAGGAGTTAGTTTATTTAATAAGTCAAAAAGGCAAAGAAACATTAGATATGCTTGAATAAATCAAACATTACATTTAAGAAGAATTAAAGGAAAAAGAATCCCGTTTTAACTTCCAATATCATGAATAAAAAAAAAATCTATCATCTAAGCAATCAGAAATATAGAAAGAAAAAAAAGAACAACGCTGTAGTGCACTTAAAATTTTAAGAGGGTAGATTTCATGTTAAGTATTCTTACCACGACAAAATAAATATTAAAAACATGAAAGGGCTTCCCTGGTGGCTCAGTGGTTGAGAGTCCGCCTGCCGATGCAGGGGACGCGGGTTCGTGCCCCGGTCGGGGAAGATCCCACATGCCGCGGAGCGGCTGGGCCCGTGAGCCATGGCCGCTGAGCCTGCGCGTCCGGAGCCTGTGCTCCGCAACGGGAGGGGCCACAACAGTGAGAGGCCCGCGTACCGCAAAAAACAAACAAACAAACAAACAAACAAACCCCACAAAAACATGATAACTACAAAGTAAGTTGAAAGGAAAAACAAATTGGCTGTCACATATTTTCTGTTAAAGTGAAAATTGTGACTTAAAATTTTAAATTATTCAAATTATTTAGATTATTCAGCAGAAACATACTTCAAACAGATATAAAGTGAGATTGAATACTAAGTGATGAACAAATGCTGAATACAAAAAAAAGAACATAATAAAAGTAATTTTAATACCATATGTGGAATTTTAGGTTAAGCATAGTAATCAGAATCAAGAGAACTTTTAATGAAGATGGAATTTCTGATGCTATGTCATAAATTTGTAGACTTATCAACATGACAGTTGAAGATACAAATGAGAAATAATCTGAAAATGATAAAAATAAAATTTTAAACACTACCATGAACCTCATTCAGGTTGGGCAGATTTACTACAAAATGAGGAATGAAGAGAAAGTGACTAACAATCACCAGTTTGCTTTGGGGTCCACATTCCTATCTATGGGGAGGGGTCTTTCGGCCCTCAATAAGAGAGCTGCTCTTTAATATATCAGTGGAATTTCCATAAAAATCAGTACTTCGATCTTTCCCAGGGCAAAGTCTATCCATAAGCCAACAAAAATTAAATGGCATGCAAAGAAAAATTAAATTAGAAAGATCAGTCATTAAGAAAGGACTAAAACTAAAAACTCAGTATCTACCAAAGAGATGGTTTGAAGTAACAGTGGCTGTCAGTACAGTTTCTGATATTTCCTGCAAAAATACAGAACAAGGACAGATTTAATGACACGACAACACCAGCCATGACAAAACTCTATGACTGAGCATGCCTAGCCCTCAAAATAACTAAGTATTAAATGGGGGAAAAATCGTCCAAGTTGCAAAGATTCGTGTGTCAGGGCCCGCACTGCTGCAAGGCAAGGAGAGTGCAGCCCAGGAGGATGGGATTGGGGGCGGGGGGGGGGGGGGGGAACCTGTCATGTTGCATGGTCAACACGGAGAATACTTGTTTTTATTTATTTTATTATAATTGATTTGCAATGTGTTAATTTCTGCTGTACAAAGTGCTTCAGTTATACGTATATATACATTCTTTTTCTTTCTGTATTCTTTTCTATTATGGTTTATCACAGGGTATTGAATATAGTTCCCCAGGCTCTACTGTAGGACCTTGTTGTTTTCCATCCTGTATATAACACTTTGCATCTGCTAATCCCAAATTCCCAATCCATCCCTCCCCCACCACCCCCCCCCCCTTGGCTACCACAAATCTGTTCTCTATGTCTGTGAGTCTGTTTCTGTTTTGTAGATAAGTTCATTTGTGTCATATTTTAGATTCCACATATAAGTGATAGCCTATGATATTTGTCTTTCTGAGAATGCTTTTTAACTTAGTATTTAAAACACTAACTATAATTAAAATAGAGGTAGTATATAGGATAGTCAAAGGACTGCCTTAGTGTAAAAAAAAAATGGAACTCGAGCTCTTTCACTGTGTATTGGGCACACAGCTTATCTTTCTGGCCCTCAGACTTCTAACTTCCTAAATTAGTAGCTGAGCTGACTTAGTTGTTTGGATGTGGTTCCATGGGGGCTTCAAGGGGGTCATTCAATATACACGTGATTGCCTGAAGTTTTCTGGAGAGGGGATCGCAGCTTTCTTTAGCATGTCAGTGTCGTATGAGGCTCAGAAGAGACAGAAGTGCTGGAGTTGACCCACTTAGCCCTTCTCAGTGCTAACATCTGACTTCAGCAGAAAATATGGGGTTCTTGTAGAATCTGAAAATCTTCTAGAATCAAAGACACTGAGACTGGGGTGATTCTCTACAGTATTTGAGTTTGGACATAGCTTATTCAATGCATTAAATTATTTTCATTCCTGACGTTTTCTAGCTTAACTCTTTTTCTTTCTTAGTCTTATACTGGAAAGACATTACATCATTCTACAAAAAGGGAAGTCTGCCTTCGGATTATTGCCATCAGCTGAGATAAAATTCTCTTCTCTGGTTCCTCCGTGATTCGCTCTTATGTCTTCATTCCTTGTCAAAATGGCATGTGCTGGTCAAGCTTACACATTTCAATCCCTGATAAACCTAGACCTTGGCTTTGAACAACCTAAAAAGAATGACGATATTCCTGTGTGTCCATCCTTTCCTGTAATACTGAAGTTCTCATAGTACGGTTGCCGCTTTACTGTATCTTAATGTTTTCACGCCAAAGGCAAAAGAGCCTCAACTATGATGGCAATGGGAAAGCTATCCAGCTGCATAATGAAATAGTACCTCTACGTCATAACCAACAGATGGGATTCCCAAAAGCTATCTGGCCAGCAGAATATAACCCAATGACCTGCTACATGTTTTGAGTTTGGGGAATGTTTTTTTTGCATCCGTGCTCCACGCCTGCCCCATTCTGAAGGCAGTTAAAATTAAACCCACGGTTGCAGGTAATAAGGGCGTAGAGACACTGTGTGTTCTAACAACACTCTCGGAAAGGCAGCAATATTATCCATTCTGGGTCCAAAACGTTTAATGATAGGAACATCTCAGAGTCCTTCAGACACTCAAATAAATGAAGATGTGCTGAAGAGTCAAGTGTGATGTCACCTTAAGTGAGCCATTTGATTTCTTCCTGTACTTAATAATGTGTTTATTACTAAATCTATGACGTTCAAGGTGAAATTAGACGGCCGAATACGTCATTCACTGTGAGGACACACTGCTTTACTATACGTATATTCAAAACATTAGGAGGTTTTGCCAATGATGCAAAAATTTGGGGCTTATTACTTCTAATCAACTGCAAAGATGTTGTTCGTAGGTTAAAACAACATGAAATCTGTGTTGGGAGTCGTGACATACATAATATTACGGCATGAACTACTATGATACAATGTATCATAAAGACGTGTATTACCTACCATACAATGTACAGCTAAACAGATTCAAGTCATCTTCCTTATCTATATTTTCATCTATCGGGAATACTAGTGTAATCAACGGCAAAAATTGTTTCATTTTTTTCCCTATATTGATAAATAAATAAATCTAACACTTAAAAGTACTCATCCCACTTTTCTTACAAGTACCCATCCGTTATCATGCTACTAATCATATTCCAGTTTTTAGACAAGGAAACTGAATCTCACAACTTTAAATCTTCATCTAGCTACTAAATGATACCTCAACCCAGGGAGCGTCACCAAGAATTCTGTGTTTTGATTAGTAACACCGAGTTATACAGTACATATTTAATTACATATTTAATGATGCATTTTTCAAATTCATTGCACAAATATTATCGTTTGGACCCACACCAATTTACATAAGGGAGGCAAAGACGCAAGACACATATAAGACAGAATGGAAATGTAATTATAAACAGAGTATCCAGAGAGGTCAAATGGCAAAGGGAAGCAATGTTTGGAGTGATAAAAGCAACAAATATAAACAAGGGGCAAGTGACAGTTCTTAGTCAGTCTTCAAGGATAAGGTCTATCTATAGGGATGTAAGCAGTGAAATCTATTGTTGACAAGACCAAAAAATGAGTAAGGAAATAAAAGAGAGTTTGATGAGACTTGGGCTGTCCAATATGGTAGCAATTAGCAATATATGGATAAACTTAAGTTAATTAAAATGAATAACAGTTCACAGTCCAGTACCTGAGTTAAAGTTGCAACATTTCAACTGCTCTGTAGCCTCACTTGGCTAGTGGCTACTATATTGAACAGGACAAGTATACAATATTTCCCTCACGGCAAAAAGTTCTACTGGACAGTGCCAGTGGTCTCAGAAAAAAATTGAGAGCCGAGTAGGATAAAGACGTTTCTATCAGCAGTTACCTTTTAGATGGACGGCTTAACCCAAAGACCAAGAAAGGTGTGAACTGATCATCTTAAACAGAGTTAAAGCTCATCAAATGCAAAAACTGACTTTAATGTGAATGAATTGCTTTAAAATTACATCTTAAAACATACAGATGGCTACCAGAAAAGATGCTCAACATCACTAATTATTAGAGAAATGCAACTCGAAACTACAATAAGGTATCACCTCACACCATTCAGAATGGCCATCATCAAAAAGTCTACAAATAATAAATGCTGGAGAGGGTGTGGAAAAAAGGGAACCCTCCTGCACTGTTGGTGGGAATGCAAATTGGTGCAGCCACTATGGAGAACAGTATGAAGGGGTTCCTTAAAAAACTAAAAATAGAGTTAACATATGACCCAGCAATGCCACTCCTGGACATATGTCCAGAGAAAACCCTAATTCAAAAAGATACATGCACCCTCGTGTTCTCAGCAGCACTATTCACAATAGCCAGGACATGGAAACAACCTAGGTGTCCATCGACAGATGAATGGATAAAGAAGATGTGGTACATCTATACAATAGAATATTACTCAGCCATAAAAAAGAACAAAATTATGCCATTTGCAGCAACATGGTTGGACCTAGAGATTATCATACTAACTCAGACAGAGAAAGACAAATACCAAATGATATCACTTATATGTGGAATCTAAAATGACACAAATAGACTTACAAAACAGAAACAGACTCACAGACATAGAAAACAAACTTATGGTTGCCAAACAGGAAGCGGGGAGGGATAAATTAGGAGTTTGGGATTAACAGATACACACTACTATGTATAAAATAAACAACAAGGTCCTACTGTATAGTACAGGGAACTATATTCATAATCTTGTATTACCTAAAATGTAAAAGAATCTGAAAAAGTATATACACTTAAGTCTAACTAAATCACCCTGCTGTACACCTGAAACTAATACAACATTGTAGGTCAACTATACTGCAATAAAAACAAGGAAAAATTTTTTTAATTATGTCAAATTGAGGAACACACTTCTTTATTCAGATATCAAACAAATATTTCTAAATTATTCAAGGATATTAATTTATGAATAGGAAAACTGCTTTGCAAAAACAGATTAAATGGCATTAACTTTTCAATTAGTGGTTCCTAGTTGAGGCATTCCCTCCCTAAATATTTTAAAGGGAACCAACTTGTGTGCCAATCCAGGGCCAGCTGAATCCACCCACTTTCTTCCCCACATCATTTTTCCTCTTTCATAACCTGTCATCTCTGGAGCTGGAAGGCCCAGGCCTTTGTCCCACCCTCCTCCTTCCAAATGACCCTGGAGTTTTGTAAGTCCACGTGCTTCTGAGATTAAAAACCAACCATTCTTTCTCAAATCATACCAAAAATAATACTGTGCATTAAAAAAAAAAAAAAAACTTTCAACTTTACCAAATAAAATTTTCTTCTCACAGTTATCATTGGGGATAAATAATGTTTTTAAATGTTGATGGTGCACACTGAAAATAAAATTAAAGCAAAAACACCATTCCCTTCTTATCGCTGAAATGATTTTCTAGGCCCAAGAGGGAGCAGCTCCTGCACAGGGTGCCACGGCAGCAAACTTGGATCACTTTCGTGTCTCTGTAAACATGTCCCTTGACCAGACACGCAGGATATGGGGCCGACCAGGCCCCGCCCATCATGGGTGACTCTATGGCCCCAGCCAATCCAAGACTTTCCATGTGTCTCTCTCTGGTTCTTTATTCTTTTCTTTTAATCAAAGCTTCCTGCCTGCCAGTCTATCAAAGGAGCCTGTCCGCTTTACAAAGTATTAGATAAAGTTTGTTTTTATCTCCTAAACTGTCTTCTTTAATCATTTTCTTAACAGTTTTGAGGGATGAAGAATGGGATCCGTATGTGATGGTTAAACGTGTCAGGACAGGGAGCCACACAGGCCAGGGGTCCACTGAGACCTCGGGGTCCTCTGTGCCTCTGTCCTTCCTAAAGCCATGGGCAAGTCACTCTCGGACTGGAGACCTACTCCTTGCATGCAGCTCCCCAAGCCAAACAAATTTTATTTAAGTATATTATATATGTATATGCATATATACCTACACACATATATATATATACATACATACACTTTATATACACACATATATACATTATATATATATACACATACATATACATATGTATATATACATTACCTCTAGAAAGAAGTTTAAGTTTTCAAAAAGGTTCTGAGGTCCTTTCAAAAACTGTTCCGAGGCTTATTAAAATTCCCACAAAAGTTCCTGGGTGGTTATACTGGGTGTTCAGTATGAATGGCAGCCCTTAGGAGATTCCCAAAGTCTCGGGATAAGTCCACAGCGCAAACCACTGGGGGACTGGAGAAATTCATGGAGAAGTCCAGACTCTCTTGGCCATCAAAACCAAAGTCTAACCAGGCGAAAGTGGGACTACTGAAAGCTATCAAGGATAAAGAAGTCTTCCAGTGAAAGCAGTAACAGATCTATCGTTAACAGGAGTCTTGAAAGCCAACAATGCAGAAGTACCTCGTGGGCATGGCTCAAGCACCGGAAAGCTGCTGGAGTGCTCACCACCTAAATCTAAGACTCTGCTGTTAGGATAAGGTGATCACCAAACGGGTTAGATGGACACGGGGTCACCCGCCAACCTCACGAGGACGTCCATGCAGTGAGTGCACTGAAAAATGCCACGCGATCCCCCACCCAGGGGCACGTCCTTCTTAAATACTGTCTCTGATACCTACAGTTTAGCCAAAGAAAGGGGATCCTCATGTTTCAAAGAACTGAGCAGCCACCTTCCGGCACACTGGCTTATTTTATGGTTAAGAACAGAAAAGCCAAAGCTGTAGAGATCTACAGAAATGGCAACACTTTCACTCAGACAAGTGAACTAGGATGGTCATGATGGGGAACACTTAGGGTCATTCATTTAGAAGGTGCCCTTGACAATAAGGAATCCCAGACAGACAAACGGAATGGGATACCTCTTTCGACGGGCATGTAGAAGCTGCCCCAAATCTTCAAGACTCCAAAATAGCTTCCTTGAAAGACTGACTGCAAGAGGCTGAGGACAAATTAAAGACACAAGTGGGACCTAAGACAAAAGACGGTGCGAGGGATTCCTACTACTCTCCTCTCTCTTCCTTGACCTGGAGACTCAGTCTCCCAATCCTCTATGTGAATTGCCCTTCTACTCTGAAGAGGCCGCAGGACCATCAACAGAAGTCGGCCAAGTTACGTTCTTAGAGTGCAACAGCTCCAAGGCCAGAACACCTAACACGCCCGGGCCTCCCCCTTTGCACTCTCATCGGGTCCATCCTCAAAACACGAGCCCAGAATTCAGGGTCTCATTTGTAGTCAACCAGGACACCAGAAAAAAGATTGTCCTCAAAGGTTTTCTCAAATCCTTCCACACCAAACCGAATGGCGTCATATCTACCCTCAAAAGAGGGGCCCCCATCAGCCCCTCGCAGAGTTGATGGGACGCTTTAAGGGATTCTCCTGTGACTGCTACCGGGTATTCCCTCAAACAGGCAAGGGGAAAACTCAAAATTAATGGAAAATCTGGCCAAATCCTGGTAGGTACCAGGGCTACGCTCTCTAAACCCCACATTCTGGGGAGCCTGCAGATGGGATCCAGGGGAAAACTGGCAGAAGCCAGGGAAGGAGAGAATTACCACCAGAGTCAGCTCTTCCGGGATCTCAGTGGCTGGTGGGGAAAGGGAGATAACATCTCACGTTGTCCCTTCCTCTCCAAATGCACACTCTTGTGAATATGCTTTGGGGGGACCCACTGCATAGGAAGGCTGTCCATCCTCCCTTTCCCAGGGATAACTACCGCCTTCTTGTCTCATTTTGCGTCCTGAGAATGTGGCTTGGCTTTCTGCCTGCCCGGGGTCACACAGGTTGCTCGTTCTTGCGTGTGGGGGCGCCCAGATATGGCCAGAAATGTAGGTTGCACCCCCTTTGTGGCCAGTGTCCTACAGACAGGGGCCAGCTCTCAGAGGGACTGTCCAAGTCTTCCTTTCTTCTGATTACCTCTGGAAGTGGCTCTGGACCTCTGGACATAGTATACCTGCACCCTCTTTGGGGGGTGCCTCTTGCATCCATGGGGGTCATTCAATACTGCCAGGAATATTTGCTGGGTCTTCTCAACCCACACGAGGTTGGCTACGTGGCACCAGCCAATAGATATTTCCTATTTGTCTCTGCCGTGTTCTTTATTCTTTATCCTATAAGAGCTTCTTGCCTTCTGCCCAATTTTGCAGTTCTGGGAATGGAGACTGTCCACTTCATAAAGTGCTAAATAAGGTTTGTTTGTATCTGTACTGTTTTCTTTAACCAATTTTTAACATTATTTTCTCTGCTCTGATCAACTTCAAACTGTTCTAATTTTTTAAAATGTATGTTCAACAATAGTGTTCCTTTAAAAGAATTCCTTATAAAAAAGTGCAGGGAAAGACTGGGAGTTTGGGATTGATATATACACACTACTATATTTAAAACAGATAACCAACAAGAACCTACTGTATAGCACAGGGGATTATACTCAATATTTCTGTAATAACTGAAATGGGAAAAGAATATGAAAGTAGATACAATTATCTGTATAACTGAATCACTTTGCTGTACCCCTGAAACTAACACATTGTAAATCAACTATACTCCAATATAAAATAAAAATAAAATTAAAAAGCACAGGGACACTGAGTTTGTAGACAAAAAATGAATAAAATAAAATGATAATTTTATTTTTACTATTATTTTTTTTGGCAGTATGCGGGCCTCTCACTGTTTTCGCCTCTCCCGTTGCGGAGCACAGGCTCCAGACGCGTAGGCTCAGCGGCCATGGCTCACGGGCCCAGCCGCTCTGCGGCATGTGGGATCTTCCCGGACCGGGGCACGAACCCGCGTCCCCTGCATCGGCAGGCGGACTCTCAACCACTGCGCCACCAGGGAAGCCCAAAATGATAATATTTTTAATGAATAAAGTAAACTATGCTAATGGTAACTGCAGACTATTTGAAGATTTACAAATAAGAATCTTAATGGTGATTATCACTTCCTTGTGAGGAACACTCTAGAAATAAGTAACTTCTACAAGACAGAGCCATGGAGTTGACGAAACATGTCACTTTTCACCGACAACATTACTGTGAAGTCCACCAGATCTTTGGTAAAATATTTTAGTGATTCTCCACACACCTTTCTCTGTGAGCACACACACATGGCCAACGGATGTAATGTATTGATTCTACTTGACAGAAATGTATCATATTCTTTAGAGAAAATTAAATTTCCAATCCGTTTCAAGGGAGACATTGTGTATCCTGCAACACAACTCCTTCCTTCAGAGGAGTAAGATGGAATTGAAATTTTGAAATCAACAGCAAACCAGCTATGTATATTTTGGGGGTTGGAAACAATTCCCCCAAATAGATGATGCTTCACCCTGGGTCGTTAAACACTACAACAACCACTAGCAATGACATTTAGTGCCAGAATCCATCGCAGTCTGTAATGGAACAAATCTCTACGAGAAAGCAATTGTAGTCTTGAAAGGGCAAATCTGATGGACTCTCTCTACATTTTGGCTCTGTAATACTTGGAACAAATGTGGGGACTCTTCTTGTTGTAGCTCTGTGTGTGTGTCTGTGTGTGTGTGTGTGTGTGTGTGTGTGTGTGTGTGTGTGATGTTCCTCAAACTTTCTGTCATGAACCCCAGAGCTGCTTTAACTTAATTGAAATAGTACACGCTTCTGAGGCTTATTAAACACACGTATAATGACTAGAACTGGATTAATGGCAGTGATAAATGCCCCGTGCCCGGGTTCAAGACAGTTTTCACTCATTTAATTAAATAATAGAGATAAGAACAAAAAGTTATTATGCGTTGTCAGTACCACAGTTCGAGGAGGAAAATGGATCATGTCCCTTAGAAGAGGATAACAAGTTCTAGGTTTAGTACCTGAAACTCTTCCACCTGTAACAAATATGTATGCGCTACTGAATGCCAACTATCGATCTTGCTACTGAAGTGACAGCCATTTGAACTTTACTCCAAATAAAGCTGTACTTTTAGACAACGTGATTTCACAAGCTAATCCAATCCACTGCAGCAATAAGAAAGATGCAATCCTCTTTCTACTGTATATGGAAAGGAATTCCACTGCCTTCACGCATTGGTACGCAAATACCACCTAAAAACTTTTAGTAGCGGAAGACAGGCTTGAATCAAGGCTGTGCCTATTTGCGTTCCCGTCGACACAGCTGTCCATGAGCAGACGGAAAAGCTGAGCTTGCAGCCGAGCCATTTTCAGCCCCAAAACCATGACTGGCCAACCTCCCCAAGTCCAATTTTCCAAAGAAGTTCAGAAACAAACAGCCATTTTCCCCTCTGTATTCACTTTATTTTCACTGGCACTCTACTACCTATGAAGCACTCTGACAGATAGTAGGTGGGCGATACAACCCTTCCTTTCCAAGAGCTTAAAATGAACCACTTGGAAAAGCAAATTCAACAGATTGGAATATCACATGGTCATGATCTGTACTAGCACCTACGATCTATACCCAAACGCTGCGAAAGGCAATGCAGGTTTTAAGGAAGGTGTCGTACAGAAGGATGCAAAGCGGAAATCATACTTCGAACGGCAAGGTGAAGCTTCCAAAAAAAATCACCTGAGTCATACTTCCAGATCACATTTCTTTTCACAGCTGTGTTTTCCCTCCCTTTCAGTTTCTTTCTCTGCCTGGTTCCTCTCACGTCTTGCATACTCTGTCTCCCGGTTCTTTCCTAAACAGAGCAATTGGCTACATTCTCCGTGCTTCTCGTCCCCATTCCTTACGGAGTCCGCTCAGCATATCTACCCATCAATCACAAAACGGGGTGCTGGGCAATCAAGTTCTCCCCTCCATGGACAAAACCCAGGGCACTCACGTCCCACGAGGCATGGGACCAACACAATCCTCCCTGAGACAACGCGAACACTGCCCTCCTTCGTCCTGAAATGCAGCATCAGCTCTGGGGTGTTCTTAGTAACCGACTAGTGACGGCATAAATACTACTTCACGATTTAGACTCTCCCACGTATTCGGCTTCCACGGGACCGCGTGCAAGTTCCTTTCAAATGCAAATCTGTTCCCGTTCCCTTTTTCTTTGATGAACCAAAGCCCACACACTCTTCATATGTCCTTCACGTTTACCTCATGTCCTCTTGGGATCCCATCCACGGATACCACATCACATCTAGTTGTCTTCTCTCCTGAGGCTCCCCTTGGCTGTAACAGGTTCTCAGACTTTCCTTGTTTTCGATAACCTTGAGATTTCAAGAGGACCTGAAATTCTGTAGAATGTCTCTCTCTACCGGGATGTGTTTGTTTTTCTCATGACTAGACTGGCGTTATAGTTTTTTTGGAAGGAAGACCTCAAAGGCATCACACCACATCCAGGGCACACACTTATCAACATGTGTTATCACTGCTGACACTGACCTAGACCACCTGGCTGAGGTAGTACCGTCAAGTTTCCCCACAGGTCAGTTACTTTCCCCCTCACTTTTCACATTGTGCTCTCTGGAAGGAAGTCACTCCCCACAGCCTGTCCATAAAGAGTGAGGAATTATGTACCACATCCTCGAGAGTGCAGTCCTTACACAAATTGTATAGAATTCTTCTGCACTGTTCCCTTCTGTGTTTAAGCTTCAGTAAGCATATATTCACCTGTCTTCAACTTGGATAACACCTACTTCCAAATGTTATTCAGAAAAAATATTTAGTAGGTGCCTGCATTGCTTATTCCATTCACATTGTCTGATCTCCGTGGAACAGATGAGTCACTTAAAACCAGAGTTCTGATTTCAGTTCTTTAACTCTGAGATATTCGCCACACGTGTGTGTCTTCTGCTCGATTTCAGTCATATGGTCCATTTTCCTTTGGTGTACATCACTTAAATAAGAGGAGAATTTCCACACCAGACTGTCTGCAGAGTCTACCGTAACATACACTAGTGGTATTTCTTCTATTACGTTTTGGGTTCCTCGTTTAGGCTTGTTCTACTTGATTTTTAACAATAATTATATTTGGCTATAAAATTCTGTTAGCACCATTTACGTCTTGGTTTTGCATTCAGAGGAGAGTTATACATAGCCATGTAAATCATCCGACACGAGCACACTACACGCCATCATTAATATTTTCAAGTATTACGTATGTGACTTACACACGTGCAAGGTACAGAGACATAATAATCCACACTTCTCGCAACAGGCTCTTGGATGAATTCTAGTGATGGACCTACAAAGGGCCAGAGATTTCTCATCACCTAATGAATATGCAAAACAGACCTATGAAAAAGCAACCGACTTCTCTTCTCTGATACTGGAAGCAAACTTCGTCTTTGAGAACGCCAGCTCGTTTGTGTAAAGAAATAAATTGCAATTTGGGTGATGTGAAGAAAAGACTCAAGGGCCAAGGCTGGGATATGAGCGTGAGTTTGAGAGATGGGAAGAGTGATGACACTGAAAAAGGAACTTTCTTGGGAGAGGTGTTTACATGGAATATTTAAGTAATATTTGGCGTTCGTCTATGGACGGGAGGGTTGAAGGTCCCAGTAGCCATGGAAGAGAGGTATAGAAAGACAGGTTAAGGATGAAAAGGGCACGGAAACAGGACAACACCTGGAGGAGATGCATCTCTGGTGGCCTTCCAGACTCAGATCTGTTGTTTGTATCTTAGAGACATAAATACCCATGATGTCTCACAGGACATGCTCTGTGTTGGGTTTTCCCTATCTATATTCTTAAGGCTTTTGTTCTTTTCTTCAACTCAGAATACTCTTTTGTGCTTATGTTTTGGTAAATTAAGGGTAGTTCTGGTGTCTACTTCTGCAGCAAAAACAATCTCATGGGAACTAGACCATAGCCAAGCACTGGTAAATAGACCAAATGTGATTGAGTTCTTAGCTCAAGCAGAGCTGTCCAGTCAGAGAATGACCACAGAGATCTGGAACATGCAATACACTCTAGGAAATCTAAAGATGCTACAAGCGCACCGAACGTCATGAAACCATGCAAGACTGGGGGGAGGGGTGTGATAAGTAAGTACACTTGGTATCCAGAGTTATTAGTCTCATCACCCCATCACTGTCCCAAGCTATGTACTGTTTCACAAAGTCGCAATTATCCTTCCACCCTTCTGATGCTATGGCTTTCTGTGGGCAGCATGTTTAGAATCACCAGATCACACCAAAAAAATCATAATGTAAGTCAATAAACGGGATATCCCTGGCAGTCCAGTGGTTAAGACTCTGTGCTTCCACTGCAGGGGGCACAGGTTTGATTCCTGGTCGGGGAACTAAGATCCCGCACGCAGTGTGGTGCAGCCAAAAAAATAAAAAATTAAAACTTTGGAATTGTACACAATGGGGGGTCAGAAATGTTATCCGTCAACAATCAGAGAGAATCCTACTACCAATCCAGTCAATCTAGAGTGTGTGACAATCTTACACCTATTTTTGGCTAATCATAATGTACGTATTTTTTATTGAATAAATAACACTGCTAGACAGAAGAGGAAAAGTGCTTTTCTAATCGACAAATGAGGAATCTGCTTTATCCTACAAAATGCTGCTTTAAAGAAAAATGCTAAGAATTTGACATTTTTGAAATAGTTTAATGGCGGTCATTTGTATATAAATGTGATTTTCCTGTTATTGAAAAAACAGCATAATCTATTAAGCAGTTCATTCACCTAAATGCCAAGTAGTTTAGCAAATATTTACTATGTACATTGTATCTGCCAAGCATCGGGTTAACACTAAAAAAAACCAAAAAACAAAAAAACCCCAGCAATATTCTATCCTATTTTATCGTAAGATTGCCTCAAATGTCATCTGAATTTTTGTCATCTATGAGAATTAATGCTCAAATTTTGCCTAACCGTCCTTATTAAGCCAATCTTCAAGTGTAGTTTAAAACACCATTTGGAGGGAGCTGAAACTCATGGGAAGTTTAATTGCCTCTTTACAAAGAATAAATTGCTCTTGGGAAGAGTATCTGTCTCACTTAGGTGGGAAGGAAGACACAGCAGATTGTAATCACGGAAAACATATACCTGTCCCAACAGCATGCCAGGTTAGAGGACACAGCAGAATCACTTCCGTGGGCCGATGGACCCACGGGCGTCGGCAGGATTCCTTGCTATAGTCCTACACACACTAGCTGATCTGGAATTTCACTATTACAGGAACAAAGGTCTTTGGCACATGGGCTTTCTTTCTGCCTTAGGTATGTGTGAATTGGAAACAGAGACAGAGAGAGAAGGGAGAGGTTAAAATTTTATTCACAGACACAGCCACCTTTTCTCATGCTAAAAGAACTTCTGGACATCCGTGGACATTCACATTAAAAAATTAACGTTAGGGCTTCCCTGGTGGTGCAGTGGTTGAGAGTCCGCCTAACGATGCAGGGGACACGGGTTCGTGCCCCGGTCCGGGAGGATCCCACATGCCGCGGAGCGGCTGGGCCCGTGAGCCGTGGCCGCTGAGCCTGCGCGTCCGGAGCCTGTGCTCCGCAACAGGAGGCCGCAACAGTGAGAGGCCCGCGTACCGCAAAAAAAAAAAAAAAAAAAAAAAAAAAAAAATTAACTTTAAAGACCAGTGGTGTGTTGCTTAAGGTTCTGCCCATTAGGCAAAAAGAAAAAAGCAAACTACAATTTTTTTTTGCCTAACTTTCAATGATCAATAATTATACTTCCAGAAATTAATATAGGTAAACATAAAACATACGAAATAGAGTAAAACTGATGAGTTTTCAAATGAAGGTAAAACATGACATATGAAGATGAGTTAAGAGAAACACCGCCCCCAGAAAACCTTCTAAAATATTCTAAAGAAAGAAATATATATATTTAGAAGATGATTGAAATGGGGGAAGGATAATTTGAAAATTTCACATAAATGCAAACTAGGTCAAGAAACAAGAAAATGATATGTAGTAAATGAAAGCAATGAAAAGTTAGCCAACTAAAGATAAGACATGTAAACCCAGTCAATGCAAAGAAAAATAAATAAGCATGAAAATGTACCTCCCACACTGATGGTGGGAATGTAAACTAGTGCATTCACTGTGGAAAACAGTACGGAGGTTCCTTAAAAACTAGAAAACACAACTACCGTATGATCCAGCAATCCCACTCCTGGGCATGTATCCAGAGAAAACGCTAATTCAAAAAGAATACACTGTACCTTGGAAATATGCTACACAGAAGATCAACTACTTCCCTCATGTCTGCATACTGCTTTCCTCTGCACTCTAAAATGAGATTTCCTAAACTTCCTGGTACAGGCACCTTATGTAAATAATATACTTGCAGTGAGAATAAGGTGACACATGAACAGAAGTATTCAGATGATCCTAGGTTCACCGCATCCCTTGTGCTCACAAAGCTTGAGATACTCTGTACAAGATACAGCATCACTGGGTGTGCTTGGGACGCCATTTAAATATATGTTTAAACTGTTCATCATTGAATCTCAATCAGCTTGTTCTTTATCTGCTTCCACTGGAAGGCTCACTTGTTATTTCTAAGCAATATTTCAAGATGTGTTCTCTACATGTAGGATCATTAAAATTGGTTTCCTCCAGGTTTTATAGTCTCACCACCTCCTCGGCGTTCCCTCTCACGGCCACCAGACTTCCTACACCTTTTCTGCATTCATGAAAGTCTAACTTTTCCTGGAAATAAGTGATTAGTGTAAGGAGACAGGATACCTTTCCTACATGTCAGTCACTTTCCTACATGCCAGCTACGAACAAGTGGAATTGGAATTAAAAAGGCAATGCCATTTACATTAGCACCAAACTATGAAATACTTAAGGGTGAATCTAACAAAATACATGCTACAAGATGTACATGAGGAAAACTACAAAATTAGAGACGAATGAAACCAAAGAGCTAAATAAATGGACAGGTATACCACATTCATGGATAGGATGTCTCGATATTGCCAAGATGTCAGCTCTTTCCAATGTGATCTACAGATCTAATGCAATCCCAGTCAAAAATCCCAGCAAGTTATTTTATGGATATCAATAAACTGATTCTAAAGTTTATACAACCGAGAAATAAAATTTATATACCTCCCCCCAGACTCTCTTCAAAATATTTCCAAATCCAGTAGTCAGTTATGACTTTATTCTTTTCTTCTTTTCCTTCCTTCCTTCCCCTCTCCTCTCTCCCCCACTTTTATCTCTAAGCAAACCACATCTTGTTTCTTTTCTGGGCACGAAAACCTCTTCCCCTAAATATATCCATGAATTTCTCTGATACTTAATTGCAAACTCTGAGAAGTCACATCCTTACAGAGACCTCCTGTCCATCCTGTAATCACATTTAAGCATCTATAAATCTCTACACCAGGGGTTGGCAAACCATTTCAATAAAGGGTCAGACAGTACATTTTTTAAGCTTTACAGGTAAGGCTGTCTCTGCCACACATACTGTTTAAAAAAGTTTTTAGTACTTTGAGGTATAACTTACATACCATAAAATTCACCCGTTGTCAGGTACAGTTCAATGACTTTTAGTAAATCTATACAACTGTGCAATCTTCACTACAAACCCATTTTAGAACATTTACATCCCTTCAAAAAGCCTTCTCATGGCCACTTGCAGCCAATGCCACCTCCAACTCAGGCAACTACTAATCTAATTTCTAGGGGGAAAAAAAAGCCTTTGCTAAAATTTCAGATGCATGGAATCATACGGTATGTAGGCTTATTAGCATACTGCTTTTGAGGTTCATTCAGCTGTAACATGTACCCGTGGTTTGCTCCTTTTTTTGTGGAACAGGATTCCATTAGATGGATATATCATAGTGTATATATCTATTCACCCAGTGATGGACATGTACATTGTTTCCAGGTTTCAGCTGTCATGAATAATACTTTGAACATGGGTTCAACATGTGTCTTGTTGGAGGTTTACAGGAACATTGTGACCAGACCTAAGTGGACAGCTGCAAGAACAAAGGATTCCGGGACCAAAGTTTGTAACAAACAGCCACACCCCCTCCCCTTTTCATATAAAAGAAACCTGAATTCTAACTCGAATAAGCTGGTTCTTTGGGACACTAGTCCACCATCTTCTTGGTCTGCTGGTTTTCTGAAAAAAGTCTCTATTCTTTGTCCCAACACCTCATCTCACAGTAACACCCTCAGTATTTCAGTTAAACAGAGAATGAAAATCTCCCTTAGATCTCCAATCGAAGCCAGTTGCTTCAGCTTTTCACCAGAGTTATGCATTGCAAGGCTGCATCTTGCAATTACATTTTTAGCCCTTATGTATACACACTTCCCTATGGGGATAGAAGTGAATGTCACATCCACTGGGGGGTGGAGGGAAGGCCTCGCTCTAACTCTGATCCTTAGCTCCACAATCTTACCCACGCACTTAGCAACTGGAATACGGTAGAAACGCAATAAATATTTGATGGGAGCCAAATTTAGATGAAAATTCCTGCACATAATGACATCTGTCCTCATGGGATACAGTTTTACCCAGCTGCTCTGCATGGCTTCAGTTAAGGAGGCTGCAGGCTAGAAACTTTTGTAACAACTTGGTAGGAAGACCAAAGAGCTACCAAGACAACAGACAACGTGAAATTATTTGTAATATATCCTGGACCCCCAAGTATGTGTGCAGCCCACGTGAAAATGAGTGTAAAATTATCACCGTCTATATCTATAGCTGGAGAGGGTAGAGTTGTCTGTCTCAAGTGTGACGCAAGAGATAAATATGACTTTTTTCTCCTGTAGGACACAAAGGTCCTAATAACGTACCCACTGTCACAATGTACTTTAGGGAGAAATATATATACCCTTCTATGTATATACATGTATTGACAGATATGACTGAAATGAAAAGCACACAAACGGTATTAACACATCACAACCACAGCTGTTTCACCCTTGTGAACAGACATCATATGCTCTTCCATGGTGATGTGCAAACACCTGAGTTGTTTTTCCTCCCCCTGAGCTTTCCAAAGTATCTTTGGTTGATTATGGGATAATTCTAGTGTAAATGATATACATGCATATTATATGTATAATATGTATTTATACAACACATATTAGATATAAATGATATGCAGGTATATTGCATGCATTATTATATAATACATGTTAGATAAAACACATATTAGACATAATACATCATTATATATTATATCTAATACACATTATATACATATATAATCCCTTGCAAACCAGCATCATAAACACAAGAACAGTATTAGTGATAATGGTTACAGAAAGTTCTTTTTCAATTCTGTAATATATAAAATGTTGATGTTATAAATTCCCTATCTACTTTATCACACTTCTCAATCTCCTTAAGGCTTACCCCTGCCCAAAGGGCAACCAAAAACAGGCACGTTTGGGGTATTTTTCTCCATTCCTATGTTAGGGTCCCACCATAAACTTTTACATCCACAAATGATCTATAGTTTCTATACTTTATAAAAATTATACAGTATGCTGCCGTACAGGCAACTTTTTGATTAATGCATCTTACATCTGTCAGTGTTCATGTGTAAGAAACACAGTGCAGCATTTAACTGCTAATTGCATTCCACTGCATTACATATTCTACTCTTGAACATTCTGTTTGCTTTCACTTTGTTAGGTGAACACAGTTGTTAGGAATGAATGCCATTTTATTTTTTTCATCTGTTTAAGGTAATATACCTAGAGCTATAACTGCAGAGTACTAGGGTATAAAGTACCCATTTTCAATTTTAGCAGAGATGTGTATGTTTTAAGTCACACTTCCATTAGCAGGTCATAGTATTTCTTCCCAATGATATTAAGAATTCCTCGTAATACTATCCAAGGGTTGCTGGTTTCTTCTTCTCAGTACATCTTTGTCATTGTTAACCTTGATGACCAGACTAAGTTGCTGTGTGGGGGGTTTCACCCCGGTAAAGTTATTCTTTGCAATTAATATGGATCTGTGGCAGACACTTGGAGACCACCTTGAACTTCTGCCCAATAATTCTACCAGCCATTGGCGGATAATGGCTACAACAACTATTTCCGTGGTACTTGCCTATTAGCGATTGTATACTTTCCTCATCCTTCCCATAGGAATTAATCGAAGTTCTTCTGTAAGGTAGAAGAGCTATCCCTTATTTATTAAACTAGTGACTTACAGCTGTGTGAACTCAACTGAGTTTTATACGACTCTATGGCGTATCAGCCAGTATTCTTGTTACTTTGTTGCCCAACTCTTTCCAACTTTCAGGATTGGGAGCTCCTTGAGTTAAGACTTCTGCATACTTCCAAACTGCAAAACATCCGACAGCCCCAGATCGACAGATATTCCACAGAACACTTGACCATTACTCTTCATAAGCATCCAGGTCGCAAAAGAACAGGAAAGAGGTACGACCTGCTCCAGTTAGGAGGAGACTAAGGAAAGGTGAATAACTATATAATGTGACATTCTAGACTGCATCCCAGAATGGAAAAAACCCACTAATTTTAAAATAGAATCTAATTATGCCTACAGTTCAGTTAGCATCACTGGACCCAAGTTAATTCCTTAGATTTTTACCAAAGCACCAAAGTTAGGTAATATTAAAATTCAAGAAAGCTGGGTGAAGGCAAATTCTCAGTACTCCACATTCCCGTCAAAAATCAAAACAATCAAAAATAAAACAATTTAAAAAAAAAAAAGACTGACATCTGCAATTTCTAAGATTCGTTTATCTTTGCCATGATCCATGCTTTCTATCTGTGCACCAGTATTGGACTGATAGTTTAAATTAACTCCTGGCTCTTACTATAGAGCTCTGCGAACTAAAATCTACTTAAACATTTTATCTGCTGCACAAATATGCTAACACTGCCTGTTTAAGTATTTTTCTCGCCAGCTTAAACAGCAAACATTTTACTAATGGTGACCTAACCAAAAAACAAAACAGAAAAACCCCAAAACACAACTACAAAATATTTTAAATTCGGGGGAAAAAAAAATCAAGAAACTTTAAGTTCTCAGTCCATCAATGAAACCCTCATGATTTTACTATGCAGACTGTATCGAAACAGGCAATGTGAACCCTGTGTTTTCACTAAGGATAATGAAGCTCTTTAAATTCAGATTTATAGTGTCATGTGTTAACTGCCTCCTCGCTTTCATTTCATCTTATAGCAAATCACCATTCTTCACGGTAAAAACTGTTGTGATGTGTCTCAATTCATGCAGAGATGACAGGAACGTATTCAGTCTCTAGGTACTTCAGAAACACGAAAGGCCAGTTCCCGCTTCTCATGTGGTATGACTTCATTAGTGTAGCCACAAGACAAGAAAAGGAAAAAGATGAAGAAATTGCACTGGACGCACTTGACCTTGGGAAGCTCAGGATTCTTTTCATTTCGTGCTTTTATCCATTATTGGAAACACCGGTATGTTTAATGTCTGCTTTCCATGTTTTTACTCAAAAATAAATGAAAAAGCAGCACTTTTCCCCTTTCACGTAGATGCATTATCACGCCTTGCTTTTGTTTTTCCTGTGCTTTCAGGATATCACTCCTCTACATTACTGTTGTTATTTTTATTTCTCAGGAGAAAACCAATTAGTTGATTACACACTCGGCTTTCTTCCTGCACCTGGGACTCAGATAAGGATTAAGCATATTTATGTATCCAGTAATGTGATCAATGTCAAAAACCCTAGAAGACCTGTCGGGTAGAATTTCTGCCCCTGACAAACACTAGAGAGGAAACAGTCTGGTGTGTTAAGAACTTTACTCTGGGGCTTCCCTGGTGGCGCAGTGGTTGAGAGTCCGCCTGCCGATGCAGGGGACGCGGGTTCGTGCCCCGGTCCGGGAAGATCCCACATGCCGCGGAGCGGCTGGGCCCGTGAGCCACGGCCGCTGGGCCTGCGCGTCCCGAGCCTGTGCTCCGCAACGGGAGAGGCCATGGCAGTGAGAGGGCCACGTACGGCCAAAAAAGAAAAAAAAAAAAGAACTTTGACCAGGATAAAGAGAACATCAGAAAGTGAATACCAGTTAGAATTTAATGGTCACTCACGAAAATGATCAACCCTAATAAAATTGATCATTAATAGAATTTATCAAGCCTCCAAAACTTTACAGATATGTCTGAAAGGAATGTGTTAAGTCCTAATACATCCCCTAATACAGGATGTATTAGGACTTAATGAATTCAAGGCTCTAAAATATAAAACATGGAGGGTACTAGCTCTCACAAATAGATGAGAGAATCTGAAAGGTGGTGAATTCCTCTTTCTTCTACTTGCTTGTCCGTCTAGATTCTGACTTTCCTGTTTTTACTTCTACTTATTAGAGGAGGCTGTGGGTATTCTAAAGTTGCTTTCATCACCTGGGAATTAGCCCAGATGTGGAATATTTTAAGGCCAATGGAGAAAGGGGGGGTGCTGGGATGAATTCGGAGATTGGGAGTGACATATATATGCTATTGATACTATGTATAAAATAGATAACTAATGAGAACCTGCTGTATAGCTCAGGGAACTCTACTCAGTGCTCTGTGGTGACCTAAACGGGAAGGAAATCCAAAAAAGAGTGGCTAGATGTATAACTGATTCACTTTGCTGCACAGCAGAAAGTAACACAACACTGTAAAGCAACTATACTCATTTTTTAAAAAATCAGGAAAAAAGGTTACTTAACTGTTAAAATAAAAAGGCCATATAAAATTAAATCTGTGGCATTTCATGGAGGCAATCAAGGCTTGAAAAGCTAGAAAAGTTTGTCAATGGTGTACTGACCATCCCTCATAGTTCCATGTTTCTCTAATACTCAAGGCACATGGAAATCAGGAGAGAAGAGAGCATTGTAGACCCCAGAAATAACCGAGTTCCTCAGCCTCGGAGTCACACTGTATGTAACTGATGCTCAGAGTTTATTCAACACACAAACATCTTTCTTCCCTACTTGTTCATGGGACAAACATGGCTCCTTAGAGACACAGGCTGCTCTGAAATGAGGTATCTGCCTTCTGCCTCTCAGACCTACTGGAAACGATGTTGCCTCAGTTTCCTTCCTTTCATGGGGAGCTCTTTCCCTCTGAAGTAGATGTAATTACTCCCTTCTCCTCTGTTAATCAATGCTAACTTTCATCCTATGGCAGACTCAGGACCTATGTTTTCCCTATGGGGTCTAAATATAGCAGGAGACTGACCATTTTAAAAGCAGGAATCTTGATGTATTTTTCTTCATTCCGTACAATTCAAGGAATTGTCCCAACAGAATGAATTCCGTAGGTGTTCAGATTAGCGTTATTAGTAATGATATTCACCTGCTGCATCAAATTAGCGACACTTTAATTGTAATAACCACCTGGTTAGTCATTAATCAATGACAGAAGTGCACTTTTTCCGATGTAGGCAAATTCCTGGGCATTTCCAATTCTACTCTCTTTGTCAGATGGTTTAGTCGAAACCCTCTTTCTTTTTGTCCTTGTAGATAAGGTTATGCCAGTAGCAGCACTATTCACTGTTAATATCCTGGCCACAAAAATTTACTGTGGAATTAAAGGGAACACAATTTCTACGTAGGATAATATTTTGATGTGCAATTTAGAAGAAAAAGCTCTCTTCTGCTACACGCAGGGCATATTTTCATCAAATGGCTTCCTTCTTTCAACAGTTTTATTTTTCTTTGAGCAAGGTTTCATAAGACAAGCTCCTACATTTTATGGAAAAATTGATGTTCGATTGTGAAAACTCTCAACCTCTGTGGAAGCTAAATTTTTTAAACAGACACTTTTTTGCTTTCTGCCATGCCACGCGGCATGTGGGGATCTTAGTTCCCCGACCAGGGACGGAACCCGCTCCCCCTGCAGTAGAAGCGCAAAGTCTTAACCACTGGACCACCGGGGAAGTCCGTAACAAATACTTCTAAGACGTTTTCTTTACCGTGGGACACGCGACTAACACAGATTACATTCAGTTTCCCCACAAAATTCCAGAAAAGAAATCTTTACCTTCTTATAAAATCTTAACACTTTTTGCTGGAGGAAGATGCAAGGATTCAGCGAGGATCAAATACAACAAGAGGGATATTTAAAAGAAAGACGTGATGCGTCACCTAGTGACAGCAACCACAGATTCCTAGAACTGAACCACCAGCCCCGTATCTCATTTCTCCCTTTTCTAATTGATAGGCAGTTTCATTACACCTGAAAACACTGTTTCGATCGTGAGGAGCGATACGCTGTAAATTAAAGGGGCTGATGGAAAGCTCGACCAGAAAATGAGCATGTAACCTGCGGAGAGCTCAAAATCGCCGTTTTTTCTTATAAAAAAATTGTTGTGCGCAAACAAAATTTAATTTCCCTGGATCAATGCGGGATGGATTTTGCATTTTCAGGGGCGCAGGCATGATGACGGCTACTGCTGTCTTCTGAGCCAGAGCTCCAGCCATCCATTTCTCCATCACTACCTTTCTCAGAAGCCAGATTTCAGAGAAAAGCAAACCTCATGTCCCCTGAATTCAAAATGAGACTCTGAAAAGCATCCCTCAGAATTCGGGTGGGCGGGGCGGGGGGCGGGGGGAATAACATGAATCATCTCAACTGTCAGTCACCAGAGAAGGCTCCATCTGTAAATGTGTTGGGTCAGAGTATTATTAACAGAAATCAAATGCAAAACACTCTGGCAGAAGAGAGAGATTAAAATCCACCATCTCCTCTCAAAACTGGATTTCTTTCATCAGTGGAAGGCATTTATTCCCAACTGTCAGTTTCTTTATCCTGTTTTGCTATCTTTAACATGGACATTTCAGACATGCCGAAGGACCCTTCACAGGATGTCTCTCTGCTCCTAACCCTCCAAAGTAATAAAGCTGCTTTGAAACCTTCTTTTGAGACATTTGCTTGAATGCTTTTTTTTTTTTTCTTTTTGGTGATTCAGGTTCCCAGCAGCATCCTCAAAACAAACTCTCACCTTCTTACTCACTTTGTATTTTTTCTTCCCACCGCTCCCTCCCTGGGGTGAGAAGCGAGAAAAATGCAATGGGGAAAAAGGGGGAAAAATGCAATCTATGGCAAAGAAGCTGCCATCGTTTCCAGGGACCCCACCCACTACAGCATCTCAAGTTATGAGAAGTCCAGAGGATGCTCAGACGAAGGGATGCTGGGAGTATCTGGGGATGGTGATACAGACATGGGCTAGGACGCCCCATACATGCAGTGACAGAGGTTTTGAGCACAGCTTTTAAAATCTCTTCTGGGGGGACTTCCCTGGTGGTGCAGTGGTTAAGAATCCGCCTGCCAGTGCAGGGGACACGGGTTCGAGCCCTGATCTGGGAAGAGCCCACATGCCGCAGAGCAACAGAGCCTATGCACCGCAACTACTGAGCCTGTGCTCTAGAGCCCGTGAGCCACAACAACTGAGCCCTCGAGCCAAAACTACTGAAGCCCGCGCGCCTAGAGCCCGTGATCCCCAACAAGAGAAGCCACCACAATGAGAAGCCCGTGCACTGCAATGAAGAGTAGCCCCCGCTCGTTGCAACCTGAGAAAGCCCGCATGCAGCAACGAAGACCCAATGCAGCCAAAAATAAATAAATAAAATAAATGTGTTAGGGAAAAAAAACCTCTGTTCTGGGGACTTGCCTGGTGGTCCAGTGGTAAAAAATCTGCCTTCCAATGCAGGGGACACGGTTCCATGCCTGGTCACGGAACTAAGATCCCACATGCCATGGGGCAACAAAGCCCACGCACCACAACTACTGAGCTCCCACACCACACTAGAGAAAAAAACCCACGTGCCACAACTACAGAGAAGCCCGCATGCTGCAACGAAAGATCCTGCATGCCCCAACGAAGAAATCCTGTGTGCCACAAATAATACCTGACACAGCCAAAAAACGTAAATAATAAATAAAAAGAGAAAAAGAAAGTAAGATCTGTTCTGGATGTTAAGTCAGGAAAATCACCACTCTCCTACATGGAGCACCAAAACTTCTAGAATGAGATATGGAAGAGACTAAACTACTTCTTGTTTGCCCAGCTGCCCTTCTCAACCTCCTGTCCAATCAACCTTCCAGCTCTGGTGAGTTACAACCTCGGGAGACAGCCTCTCTGAAGTACTGAGGTTTCCTGACGTGTCAGGTGGAATCTAAGTGGAGGACCTGGCTGGTGGATTGACACCCAATGAGAAGGGCCAACGGGTCTACGTGAAGCTTATCTGCAATCCTTGAATTCACCTGGTGGATTAGACTAGGGCTTGACCTTCAAGCGTCTTCCCATGTGATAGGAGAGTAGGCACTAAAGGGAACCTGAAAGTTGGGAGGAGAAACCAAAGGGTGTCTTTCTTCCTCTTTACTGCCCAAGCACGGGCGACGGTTCTGACAGGTCAACTTCCTAGGACACTCCCATCATGGACACTCAGATGCACCAGCAGCGCCAGCAACACCGTCTCCTTGGAGCTCTGCCTGAGCCCCAACTTCACAGAGAGACTCTGAAAAGCATCCATCAGAATTCGGGTGGGCGGGGCGGGGGGCGGGGCGCCAGTCCTAGTGATGGAGCCTCTTCCTGTGGATGTTATCCCACACCTCACTGATCCTGTTTGGTGCTTTTCAGCTATGAAGCATCTCTCTAATCAGTCCTCTTCTGAAAACCATAGTGAGGTTTTTTTGTTATCCTGACTGGACCTGGACCTTTACTGATACATCTAAAGTTAAGGTACCAGTAGGGGTGGACCAAGTGCCTCAAGAAGTATTATACATGGGACTTCCCTGGTGGCACAGTGGTTAAGAATCCACCTGACGATGCAGGGGTCACGGGTTCGATCCCTGGTCTGGGAAGATCTCACATGCCGCGTAGCAACTAAGCCCGTGTGCCACAACTACTGAGCCTGCGCTCTAGAGCCAGAGAGCCACGACTACTGAGCCCGTGTGCCACAACTACTGAAGCTGCAAGCCTAGAGCCTGTGCTCCACAAGAGAGGCCACCGCAATGAGAAGCCGGCACACTGCAACAAAGAGTAGCCCCTGCTCTCAGCAACTAGAGAAAGCCTGTGCGCAGCAATGAAGACCCAACGCAGCCAAAAAATAAATAAATAAATTTATTAAAACAAAAGAAGTATTACCCATGTATGTCAGGGTATTTTATACACATACACACATATAAATAGCATATATAAATTGCATATATAAAAATTTATCTACATGTAAGTATATTGCAACTCAATTTCTCTTTTTAAAGATTATTCATAGACATTTCTCTGAAGAAATCTACAGATGGCCAACAAGTACATGAAAAGATGCTCAACATCACTAATCAGGGAAATGCAAATCAGAAGCACAATGAGATATCATCTCACACCTGTGAGAATGACTATCCTCAAAAAGACCACAAATAACAAACGCTGGCAAGTATGTGGAGAAAAGAGAACCCTCGTACACTCTGGAAAACAGTGTGGAGGTTCCTCAAAAACACTAAAAATACAACTACCAATATGATCCAGTAATCCCACTCCTGGGCATCTATCCAGAGAAACCATAATTTGAAAAGATACATGCACCCCAATGTTCACTGTAGCCCTATTTACAATAGCCAGGTCGTGGAAGCAACCTAAGTGTCCATCAACAGATGAACGGATAAAGAAGATGTGGTACAAATATACAATGGAATATTACTCAGCCATAAAAAAGAATGAAATAACGCCATTTGCAACAACATGAATGGACCTAGAGATGATTATACTAACTGAAGTAAGTCAGAAGGACAAAGAGCATATGATATCGCTTACATGTAAAATCTAAAACGTGTTACAAAACGGAAAGAGACTCACAGACTTAGAAAACAAATTTATGGCTACCAAAGGGGAAAGCAACAGGGGAAGGGATAAATTAGGAGTTTGGAATCAACATATACACACTACTGTATATAAAATAGATAACCAATAAGGACCTACTGTATAGCACAGGGAACTCTACTCAATTTTCTGTAATAACCTAGGTGGGAAAAGAATCTGAAAAAGGATAGATATATGTATAACTGAACCACTGTGCTGTACACCTGAAACTAACACAACATTGTAAATCAACTACAATTTTTTTTTAAAGCTACACGCACCCCAATGTTCACAGCAGCACTATTTACAATAGCCAAGATATGGAAACAACCTAATGTCCTTCAACAGATGAATGGATAAAGAAGATGTGGTACATATATACAATGAACTACTACTCAGCCATAAAAAAGAACGCAATATTGCCGTTTGAAAAAACATGGATAGATTTGGAGTATCATACTTAGTGAAACAAGTCAGAAAGAGAAGGACAATACTGTATGATATTACTTAAATGTGGAACCTAAAAAAATACAACAAACTAGTGAATATAACAAAAAAGCAGACTCAGATATAGAGAACAAACTAGTGGTCACCAGTGGGGAGAGGGAAGGGGGGAGGGGCAAGATAGGGGGAGGGGAGTAAGAAGTACAAACTATTAGATATAAAATAAGTTACAAGGATGCAATGTACAGCACAAGGTATACAGCCAATATTTTATACTAACTATAAATGGAGTATAACCTTTAAAAACTGTGAATCACTATGTTGTACACATGAAACGTACATACAGTGTAAATCATCTCTACCTCTATTTTGAAAAAGTAAAATAAATTAAAATAAGGATCAGATTGCAAAGCTGAGAATTCATATTATGAATATTTTCGAAGTTGGATGGACTTGTATCCAAATGAGTATGAAAATAATTGCATTCAGATAGGTCAGATTAAATAAAATATTTGAAAAGAATTTTAATAAGCACAATGCAACAGATACCCAAGAATCAACACTGGTAAGTCTGTCTAGAGTAATATGAAAAGCAAATAAATTTGGGCTGGATCAAAATAAAGACTATTCCTGCTTATCCCAGTTCTGGGGATAACAAAACTTAAACAAACAAAGTTGAAGGTCTTTACATAATTTTAAGATGTACTTTAGAGTAATCAGTACAGTAAGGTGTTTGCATAGAGAGCTCAGATGGACCCACCCATAAATGGTCCATTTATTTTCCACAAAGGCACTGAGCCAGGTTCACGGAGAAACATCTTTTATGAAATATATATATAAATATATGAATATATTTTACAAATATATAAAAGCACTTGATGTGTTATATATTTATATCTTCACCAAGAAGTACTCACCAACATCAATCAATGAATTGTTACCACCCAACTGAATCACTTGCGTGCACTTGAAAATTACACATTTTCTCTGTTTAAACAATGTTGAATATAATGCATATGTGAAAAAGGACAGCATTTTCTAATTTAAGCACAGTTTAGCTACACTATCTGCTAAGTTGCCACCTTTGCTCAGGTAGAGAACATCACTCTTGAATCCTGCACTTGAGTGATACTTTTTAGGCACGCAATATAGGATTTTTGGCTGCGTGAACAAACGCATAAATGCCTCATTACACGTTTCCCTGTTTCACATATTGAACCAAAGACACTCCAGAGGATAAAAATACATAAAGAAGTGATATGACATAAGAGTGCATGTTGGATATTTCCTAAGAACTGCCTGTACTATCTTACAGGAGCTGGTCCTCAACGATGAAGATGCAGACACCTGCATGGTGGCTGCAGCCATCATAGAGAAACAGGAAATTCAAAATGACCAAGACTGATGAACAAGAATGCTAGCATATTAATTTACAACACAGGCCTCTCACTGCAACTGGAATATTAAAAGAAACCTAAAAGCATTACATTCTCCATCACTTAAGTGGGCAAACTCACATGGCAAAGAAAATGATCGTTTGCTTTTTCTTCCCAAGGAACACAAAGTTTGTTAGGTGAACCAAACTCTTACTAGACCAGATTTCCAACACCTAATCTAGTCTCAACAATGGTTTAGTAAAGGAAACTCATGTATGAAATGGTTACTGTTGGCTGATTAGGTTTTCTGTCCCTGTTTTTAGCTGACCAGGACAGGGCTTCCTTCTGATGGACACAGAGAATCTTTACAGCTCCAGATTGAAATGGGATCAGCCAGTACTTCTTAGAAACTCCCTATTTTCATATTCTTTGATTTTCAAGTCTCATTTCTAAAGAACTTTTTTTTGTGGTTCATCTCAGTTTCCTCAGTACTTATGGGAAAATCTCTCTCCTGAATCCACGGATCAGTCCCACACTGTGTAATGACCTCTTGCATATCCCAGTCATTTTCCCATGCAACTGTTTTTGTTCAGTTCCTGTTCTAAATGGAGTCGTTCTGCCATGCTCTGGTAAACCGCTGACACGTTTTAGTCATAAGTGAAATGATTCTCATATTCATTTGTAGTTACAGACCTGTTAAGCCCTTTATGATACTTCTGGATATACGATAAAAGTGGAGGCCACTGTCATGAGGATCACCGTCCTTTCCAGAACGGCTCAGGGCATTCTGAATTTGTTAACAATCCCAATGACCTTCTCGCCAACCACAAACTGAACTGCCCATCCTAGAAGCCAAGTTGATTTACCATTAGGAGCAAAGTCCTATGGTATTTAACTTGATTAACTTGAGAGAACGGAAACCTCACAAGCGTCACTGCATATACAGGATTACATGAATTGAATGAGGCGCAAAAGTTCAATGCGACCATGTTGGGGAAAGGGTCCACTTTGCTGACAACAGGACAAAATAACAGGGGTAACATTTCATTTATACTTGAACGACTTCTGAGTAATGCTCATGCAAGGGGAGCAAACGTCCGTTTGTCTGTGAAAGGGACACAAGGAAATAAGTGAGTCTTTTGTGATACAGTCAAGGTTGCTGTAAGCTGAGTAGACCATTAGAACCAACGAAATACCTTTTCGCACGCAGAAGTATCCTTTTGGGGGAAAAGGGATGGAAAAATCTTGGAGGATGCTGTCTCTGATCAACACCTGTTAGAGAAAGGGACCAGGGTGTCCCTCCCAGGAGTCTCTGCTTGGGACCCAGGTACAAGACCTGGCCCTCGCAGTTGGGGGAGAGATCTTCTGAGAAGATTTTTTGGGGGATTGATGCAGAGGATTTGTAGACAGGTCTCGGTATCTAGGCATGCTGAAGTGGTGTTGGTGCCTCCTGAAATAATAACCAAACTGGGACCTTCTAGTCAGTCCAGAATTAGCGTTCAGTATACTTCCTGTGGCACAGAAATAATTGCTCAGAGAGTGGATCAAAATCCGCCTTCCTCTCCATTTGGAACAACAGGGACCCTCCTTTTCCATTTCTTTTTTTTTTTTTTCTAATAGTCTATTGTTTTGGAGCAGTTTTAGGTTCACAGAAAAATTGAGAGGTAGAGAGATTTCCCATATAACCATCACACACACACACACACACACACGGCCTCCCCCATTATCAACATCCCCCCAGATGGTATAACTGCTACAACTGATGAACCTACGTTGACTGAAACATCATCACCACTCAGAGTCCATCGTTTACATCAGGGTTTGCTCTTGATGTTGTGAATTTTATGGGTTTAGACAAATCATATGAATTCACCACTGTAGTAGCATGCAGACCCTGTCTTTAGAAGCCATGCATTGTTATAGAGAAGATTTAAGAGAAAAATGTAAAACATCCTGCTAACAGGCCTTAAAGCGGACTATCATTTGTGTGACAGAGACAGAACGAAAATGAAAGAGTTCTATGTTTTTTCAAAGATGGGGAAACAAGGCATGCATGTTAAACTGGTCATCACAAAAAAAAAACACCACTTTGTAGTTGCTCCATCAGTTTTTTGAAAATTTAAAATCATTTCATTTACCCAATTAAATTTACCCAAATTAGTATCTCTCTAATATCATTACTTCTGTTCATAATGGTACCACCCCATGCTGGTCAAACCTTTCAGAAGTATGTATTGGTCTATCTTTTCTACTTCTGCATTTTTCTAACATCAGTTCAGTCGGTTGCTATACAGTATTTCTTACCCAAATGTAACCCATACTTTCTATCATCTGTTGTTTATATTCTTCTAATCTAGCCTAGTTTTTGTAGTCAGTTTGTGCTTAGATTCTTGTCTTATAATCACTGCTGCTCTTTGAGATTAAAATAAAGGAAGGATTAAATTGCTGTTGCAGGCATTTGCCCAAAGTGCCAAGAGAATTTCAGCAATTTAGGAATTTTTCCACCCAGAGCTGTAAGGTTCAAAACTTAATCTAATCTGTGACCCTTGGATGGCTCAGCTCCAAAATGCTAACTGTAAACAATTCTTCCCCTCCAGTATCTTTTAAGTATCCAACCAGAGGGGCAAAATTATTAGGAGAGAGAAAAATACCAGAGATTTTCTGGAAGCTGTGACTTAATCACCATATCCATGCATTATAAGAACCTAGATGGCTGAATAAGTACGAAAACAGATCAAGGGGAATACAAAAAACATCACTAAGGAGAGTGCAGAAGCTTCCCTGGTGGCGCAATCGTTAAGAATCTGCCTGCCAATGCAGGGGACACGGGTTCGAGCCCTGGTCGGGGAAGATCCCACGTGCCGCGGAGCACGTAAGCCCACGCGCCACAGCTACTGAGCCTGCGCTCTAGAGCCCGCGTGCCTAGAGCCTGTGCTCCCCAACAAGAGAAGCCACCGCAATGAGAAGCCCGCACACCACAACCAAGACCCAACTCAGCCAAAAATAATTAAATAAATAAATAATATTTGTTAAGAAAAAGAAAAGAGCGTGTGGGACACAGCTAGCCACAATAAAATATACCAAGCTGGCATAAAGGTAAGTTCAGATAGTCCTAAAAGTTAAATTTTCATATGGTTTTTTGGTAAAAAGGCCAAAATCGGGTTCTCTTTCGTTATTTATATGCTTCCTTCCAGAGTAAACATGACTCTTTCTATATGGTACCTTCAGAGATCATGATGTAGCTCAATGTTCTGCTTGCTCTGAAATAATCAATTTCCAATACACTGAAATGACTTCACGATTTATTTCAGCTTGTGTTGATTGCATAGCCCGTCTCAAATGAGACAATTGGTAACTTTATGGTGGACAACTCTTAGAATTTAAAACCGTAGATGCCGCGTATCTCCAAAGACCACTGGGATTGGGTCATTCCTCAGTTCAAAAGCTGCCTTTATGGAAGATGCCGTTTTAAAGAATCTATCACCCAGCTGAACGGCTTTCAACAAGCCTGGAGTCTTATCACACTAATTCAGAGTTTCCTAAATCTTTAAAGAACTTGCTTCTGAATCTGTGAATGACCTACCTATGCATACATTCTTCCCCTCGTTAAGTTTACTTACAATTTATTTGCAGTCATCTATACAACAGAAAGCATAATAAGATGGTGGTTCAAAATTTCATTTTATATATACATATATGTAAATATGTTAACATACTTAACTTATTAACATTTTAGGTTTATATATAACAATGTTTATATATCAATTTTGTATACATATATAATGTTACATATGATATATGTTATATTTATAGATATACAAACATGTTTATATATAAATGTTTAGAGTATATAAATTATACAGATGTATATATTTACAGATATACAACCACAGGATATTAATAGGTTAAGTATGTTAACATATATATGTATTTAAGTACAAAACCAATCACAGATAGTCATTAAGATAAAATGAAAAACAGGTCTTTCATTTTTCATTCCACATCTTAGTGCATTTGAACATTTTCTTTTCCATAATGAGTTATTGAGTCTCAAGTGAAATGTTTAAAGGCCCAGCGACTGAGTCTCAGCTCGGAGGCTCCCCTCCTGCATCAGCATTTATTCATTTTCCATTTCAATCTAGCCCTCGTTTAGCTTTTATTAACTTTGAAACGGCTGCAGCAAATGAAATGTAATTTTGCCACAGCTATCAAACAAGCTGATCCTTTCAACACTGAGAACCAGCAGCTGATCCGAGTAGCTGATTAACGCAATTCTGATCGCAGCCTTTTCATGAACATTAAAAACAAGATTTTATTTTAAATCCAATTCCCCACCGTCTTCGAAGCAAACTTTGGAGAAACCAACTCGGTTGTAAAACCAACAAAAGTAACACTTGAATGATCTAAGCCACGGGGGCAAAACAGGGATAGGAAAGAAGGGAAAATGCACACAGCAACCTCAGGGAGGTAGGAAGAGGGGTCTGGTCACCCGTTCCTGGTGTGTGTGCACAGTTGGGGCGTGGGGTCCTCGCCACCAACCAGTTCAACGCAGTTCTGACACTTTCTGCCTGAGGAAGCATCAGACCCCACAGGCTGAGGGCTCAGTCCTCCGAGACTCCCCCTTCCGCCACCACAATTCAGACGCCAATCCGAAGTTCCAGTTGTTACCCGTGCCTCTGAGGAGCCGGCTAAAGATAGGTGACCCCGACGACCCTCCAACCCCACCCCCAGAGCAGCTCACAGAACTCAGAGGACCATGTTACTTCCTAGAACACCAATAGATGCCAAAAGGACATAACTCACCGGTTTCTGAGAAAAGACGCGTAGGCAAGGCTACGGGAAGGGGCGCGAGCGTCTGCACCCTGTCCCAGCGGCCAAGCGTTCACCAACCCAGAAGCTCTCCGACCCCTGACCTCTCGGGCTTTAAGGAGGCTTCCTCACACAGGTGTGATTGATTAAATCATCGGCCATTGGGAATTGAGTCAACCTGCAGCCTCTCCCCTCCCCGGAGGTCCAGGGGTGCAGTTAGAAGTTCCAACCCTCTCCTCCCCCGGCTAGTTCCCCTGGCAACCAGCCCCCATCCACAGGTGAAGTAGGGGCAATGCAGAAGCAAACTCATTAACATAACAACACACCTGAATAGCTCCAGCACAGGAAATTCTAAGGGTGTCGGTTAGGAAGGAGCTCTGCACCAGAAACAGGGATGAAGACCAAATAGGTAGTTCTTTTTATCAACCACAGTATCGCGGGTATTTACTCTGGACCGCCCCCTTCCAGACCCCATAAGGCCAAATTCAGGCGAATGCTATTTATTTAAAGAAAAAAAAAATTTGATAAAGCTTACTTGCTTGTTAAAAAAAATCCCTTCGTTGTTTATTGAGACGCAATGATTTCCTCCTTTACATGAAAGTTTTCTGGTTTATGATTGGGGGTAAAGATTGAAAGTCACCTGAAGGGCACAAACTAGAAAGAAATCTCTCCATTGATTTCTTCTATGAAGTTGCCTTGTATTGTAAACCTCAGAGTGATATAGAAACACGTTTTTATATATTAATAAGACAATATCCTATGAGTAAGAATTTTGTGCATTTAGTGGGAGGAAATAAAATTATTTTTAAGGCAGAACCAAAAAAAAATTTTTTTGCCTCTTTCCTTTTTTTTGAAGTATAGTTGATTTACAATGTTGTGTTCATTTCTGCTGTATGGCAAAGTGACACGGTTACACACATCTATATTCTTTTTCATATTCTTTTCCATTATGGTTTATCACAGGATACTGAATGTAGTTCCCTGTGCTCTACAGTACGACCTTGTTGTTTATCCATCCTATATATACCAGTTTGCATCTGCTAATCCCAAACTCCCGCTCCGTTCCTCTCCCACCCCCTCTTGCCAACCACAGGTCTGTTCTCTCTGCCTGTGAGTCTGTTCCTGCTTCATACGTGGGTTCATTCAGGAAAAAAATTTTAAACATATAATTCTTTCTCTGTCCCTTGGGCCACTACCCATCCCTTTAGTGTATCGTGCATATGCGCTGTGCATTAGTGAGATTCCCTTAGAGGAAACAGTAATGCCTGCTCACCAAACACAAACAAAACAAAACAAAACAAAAATAGCACTTCCTCTTGGCTCCAGCAAAGTAGCCCCTTAGGGGGTAACACTCCTTTATCAGTCCTGCAAGGGGTCACAATAACCCGCTATTCGCCTTGTTGGACCCTGTAAACTGTCATTATGTTACTTTGATGTATGACCCTTGGTCTCAAAAACTTATATAGCTGTGCTTGACGTCTAACAGGTGGAACAGTCCTCAGAGCTTTCTCAAGATGGTCTCCTGAGCTAGAATCCTCAGGTTGGCTTAAATAAGATTTCCCATTTCTTTCTTAGATTGACTATTAATTTTTTCATCCACATGTGAATGACAATTTTAGTCAAATTTTGTCACAGTAAATGAGTCCTCAGCTTCCCTATATACAGTCTCTAGGACCAACGTGTGAATATCATTTAACATGTTTGTATGGGGTCCTGTATCTCTTCTTACTGATTTTATTATCGTTTTTCATCATACATTGTATATAAAAACTGTCACCTGCCATCTCAGTAAACAAAGGATGTTGTAGCCATCAAGCCCTCCGATGCCGCAGCTGCCCCCAACTGTGCCCCCTGAGGGGATTCAACAGAAAAAAGCAGGACACTGCCCTTAGATTGCTAAGGTGCATATCAAAGGAATGCTTTCAGTGAGTCCAGACTCCTGCATCTTCCCATACATAGAAAGGTGTTAAATTCATTAACTTGAGATGTCTGGGTCGTGTGTGTGTGTGTGTGTGTGTGTGTGTGTGTGTGTGTGTGTGTGTGTGTGTGTGTGTGTGATTAGTTGTAATCTTTCCATGTTCGACTACATGTTTTTGGTTTTATGGTTTTTGTTTTGTTTTGTTTTTTAGCAAGAACTCTTCTATATCCAGGCTCCTCCCTTACCTCTTTGGAACAGACCTTCAGAGCTCTCTGAGATGCTGGCTACCTGTCCGAGTGCCATAGTGTCCTCTGTTAAGGTCCCTGAATGAAATGTAATTCTCAGCATCTAGGTCATGCATTTTCTTCAGTCGACAGTATAATATATATATATATATATATATATATATATATATATATATATATATATACACACACACACACATACATATATACATACAGGCAGACCTAAGTTTATCGTGCTTTGCTTTACTGCACTTCATAGATATTCCTGTTTTTTGGGGTTTTTTTGGTTGCGCTGGGCCTTCCTTGCTGTGCGCAGGCTTTCTCTAGTTGCAGCGAGCAGGGGCTTCTCTTGTTGCAGAGCACAGGCCCTAGGTGCGCGGGCTTCAGTAGTTGCAGCATGCGGGCCCTAGAGCGTGTGGGCTTCAGTAGTTGTGGCTTGTGGGCTCAGTAGTTGTGGCGCAGGGGCTTAGTTGCTCCGTGGCATGTGGGATCCTCCCGGACCAGGAATCGAACCCGTGTCCCCTGCACCGGCAGGTGGATTCATTAACCACTGCACCACCAGGGAAGCCCAGTCTTGCCTTTTTGAAAAAGACGCCCAATATTACTTTCTTCTGCACACTGATTTAAAAATTGCTCATTCCAAGTAATAACATCAATAATATGGAGGAAATGTATTCACAATACATTTTTGTGAAATATTTTAATCACAAGAGAGACTGTCCAATTTGTTATGTAAATGACTGTCATTGTGGTCCACTTCATTTTTTTACACTGTTTCCCTAGTTGATTTATCATCATTGCAAATTATTTAGCTAATTTTTTGTAACCCACATACATTCATATAAATGTGGGATGTTTCCTTTTTTTAATTTATTTATTTAATTTATTTCTTTTCAGCTGCATTGGGTCTTTGTTGCTGCATGTGGGCTTTCTCTAGCTGCGGCGAGCAGGGGCTACTCTTTTTTGCGGTGTGCGGGCTTCTCATTGCAGTGGCTTCGTTTGTTGCGGAGCACGGGCTCTAGGCGCGTGGGCTTCAGTAGTTGTGGCATGCGGGCTTCAGTAGTTGTGGCTCACGGGCTCTAGAGCGCAGGCTCAGTAGTTGTGGCCCACAGGCTTAAGCTGCTCTGCGGCATGTAGGATCTTCCCCGACCAGGGCTCGAACCCGTGTTCCCTGCATTGGCAGGAGGATTCTTAACCACTGCGCCACCAGGGAAGTCCCGGGATGTTTCTTAATTAAGTAAATATTTAAAATGTTAAATACTAAAGCCTGAAACTTCTTACTGACTTTGTAAAAGTTGAATTAACTGTTGACTGTCATGAAATTTTTATGGTTGTTTTTCAGAAAATATAGCCTACGGCACTTTACACCAGGTGGTAGATTGTTTTCCTTTCTAGGTTTTTTTCTGTAATGTTTCTAACAAAATATTATGTGCTCTGTGGTTTGCTTTTTACTCTCAAAACAGCTATACTATATATTTTTCTTTTTCTCTCTCTTCATTCCCCTGGTCAGGGAAGGTTAGTCTCCGTTCAGTCTGGCATTTAATTTTCGTCCTTAAACTTCATTACCCCAGAGCTGATTAGGTGAGTTCATATAGAAGTTTAAAGTGTGAGCTTGTATGAGTTTAGAGTCCAGGAAAGTAAGCTGATGTCAAAGTGTGGAATATCACAGTGGAAAATATTTTGCATTTCTATAACGTGTTTATTTTCCCTAATTTAATCTTTATCATATTTTTGTATTACAGAAGCAATATATGTTCAATGCAGAAAAATAAAATAGTTATTATTTTTCTTCTCATATGTTTTATGTGCACAATCTATGTGAATTACAAATACTGTAATGTATAATGAACATATACTCCAACTTTTACACACTTTGTACTCCTACAGTACATATTTCTGTCAGTAAATACTCACACTGTTTTTCATTAGTATAATCTGACATGAATATTCCACAAATGATTAAATTGACACTTCATTTTAAGATATCTTATGTTGTTCCCTGTTTTGACTATTATACTTACACTGAGATGATGTGCTTGCTATCCGAAGTGGTGGACACTCTGAGTGCTTTCCTTGAAAGAATTCTTGAAAACTATACTAAAAGAATAAGACAAAAAGGAATACATGGACACATTTAATTATGCTCAAATTAAGAACATTCTTTTTTTGTTCCTCTTTTTTTTTAAAGAACATTCTTAAACAAAAGATATCATGAAAGAAAGGAAAATACAGCCATACACTGGGAGATGATATTTTAAAATAGAATTTTTAAATGATGGAATAGGGCTTCCCTGGTGGCGCAGTGGTTGGGAGTCCGCCTGCCAATGCAGGGGATGCGGGTTCATGCCCCAGTCCGGGAGGATCCCACGTGCCGCGGAGCGGCTGGGCCCGTGAGCCATGGGCGCTGAGCCTGCGCGTCCGGAGCCTGTGCTCCGCAACGGGAGAGGCCACAGCAGTGAGAGGCCCACGTACCGCAAAAAAAAAAAAAAAAAAAAAAAAGATGGAATAAATATTTGACTTCTGTAATACAAAAATATGATAAAGATTAAATTAGGGAGAATAAACACATTATAGAAATAAAAAATATTGTCCAGCATGTTATTAGAGCAGGGATACCAGGACACTTTGACATCAACTTACTTTAATGGACTCAACTAATTTACAATCTCAACTGCTACAGGTACAAAGGTTTAGAAAATTACAATATTTAAGAAAGGCGTGATAATATTTATAGTATTAATTTTTCTCATGCTGACTTTTGTAACTTTAAGTAGTATACTTAAAATATTAATGGTCGATTCAATTATTTTATACCTCACCCATTTACTCTTCAAAATGTAAAAAATAAACATTAAGGACATTCGGGTTTGTTCACCGCTGGTGGGAATAACTAAATAATTTTAGAGTTGTTTTAGGTGCCTCTCATTTCATTGTATTCTATAAATACATGACTGTCTCTTTTACATTATATATATATGAATTCTAAAAGTAAGCGTCCAGAGTCCCCACATGGTGTTTAGAGAGACGAAACGTCAACCTTGATGGGGCAATGGTTAGATTCCTGAGGTACAACTATAATTCTGATGAAGGTACATGCTTGAGCGAAAGTCTATCATAAACAGAGGTGGGCAGTAAATGTTCTTAAATCACTACATCTGTATTGATTTTAAACTGTCCTTCATGGACAGTATATAAAATTCTAAGCTAAAGATATGTCTTCTGAAATTGTGAAGGAATCACGTGTCTGTCTTCTTTCAATATCTCAGTAGTTCTCCTTATACAGAATGCTTTTCCCACTCCTGTCTGTAGATATTTAGACGTTCCTCAACTTCTGAACTCTTCAATATCTTTAGTATTTAATAAAGGTCTTCTTCCCCACCTCCCTCTTCTTTCTCCATCGCTGCCTCGCTATTTTTTTCCTCCCTCCCCTTCTCCCTCTAAAAATTCAATCTTAAAATTTAACATTTCTTTTTTCTGGACATAGAAATACTTTCTCCTCCTAATCTTTCATTAATATTTTCTGCACTTGTTTTCTCTATTAAGACAGGTATTTGACTTCCTGAATCTGCCTTCTTTCTCTTATCATCTTCCCCAATTTTTTATTTATTTATTTTTAAAATATTTATTTATTTATTTATTGGCTGTGTTGGGTCTTCATTGCTGCACGTGGGCTTTCTCTAGTTGCAGAGACCAGGGGTTACTCTTCATTGCCATGTGCGGGCTCTAGGTGCGTGGGCTTCAGTAGTTGTGGCACGTGGGCTCAGTAGTTGTGGCTTGTGGGCTCTAGAGCGCAGGCTCAGTAGTTGTGGCACACAGGCTTAGTTGCTCCGCAGCATGTGGGATCTTCCCGGACCAGGGCTCGAACCCGTGTCCCCTGCATTGGCAAGCAGACTCCCAACCACTGCGCCACCAGGGAAGCCCTCCCCACCTTTTTAAAATCACTTTTCTCAGGGAACCCTCCTGGCATTGTTGGTGGGAATGTAAATTGGTGCAGCCACTATGGAATACATTATGCAAGCTCCTCAAAAAACTAAAAATAGAGTTACTATGTGATCCAGCAATCCCATTCCTGGGCATATATCCAGACAAAACTATAATTCACATAGTCATATATCTGGAAAAGACAAAAACTCTAATTTGAAAAGATACATGCACCCCTATGTTCACAGTAGAGCTACTTACAATAGCCAAGACACGGAAGCAACCTAAGTGTCCATCAACAGATGAATGGATAAAGAAGATGTGGTACCTATACACAATGGAATATTACTCACCCATAAAAAGGAATGAAATAATGTCATTTGCAGCAACATGGATAGATCTAGAGATGATCATACTAAGTGAAGTAAGCCAGACAAAGACAAAGATCTTATGTTGTTGCTTATATGTGGAATCTAAAAAAGAACAAAAAATACAAATGAACTTATTTACAAAACAGAAATAGATTCACATAGGAAACTGACTTGTGGTTGCCAAGGTGGAGATGTATTGGAAGTTTGGTATTAACAGATACAAACTATTATATATAGAATGGATAAACAACAAAATCCTACTGTATAGCACAGGGAACTCTATTCAATACCATGGGATAAAGCATAATGGAAAAGAATATGAAAAAGAATATATATATATATATATATATATATATAAAGATATGTAAAACTGAATCACTTTGCTGTACAGCAGAAATAAACACAACACTGGAAATCAACTATACTTCAATAAACGTTAAAAATGAATAAATAAATAATAAAATAAATAAATAATAAAATAAAATCACTTTTTTTCATCTACATATAGACAAATGTACTTTATTTTATAAAGAGGTCCAGGGACTTCCCTGGTGGTGCAGTGGTTAAGAATCCACCTGCCAATGCAGAGGACACGGGTTTCAGCCCTGGTCCGGGAAGATCCCACATGCTGCAGAGCAACTAAGCCCTTGCGCCACAACTACTGAGCCCGCATGCCACAACTACTGAGCACACGTGCCACAACTACTGAAGCCCGTGTGCCTAGAGCCTGTGCTCCGCAACAAGAGAAGCCACCGCAATAAGAAGCCCACACACCACAACGAAGAGTAGTCCCCGTTCGCCGCAACTAAAGAAAGCCCGCGCACAGCAACAAACACCCAATGCAGCCAAAAATAAAAATAAATAAATTTAAAAAGAGGTCCAGTTTATTCTGCTGTTAATTTCCCATTTATATTAAATAAATAATTCTTAATCATATTTTCAAATTTCTACAATTATTTCTCATTTTTGAGAAACACAGGGTTTTTTTGGCCTCCGCACAGCTTGCAGAATCTTAGTTACCCAACCAGGGATTGAATCCAGGCCCTTGGCAGTTAAAGCGCAGAGTCCTAACCACTGGGCCGCCAGGGTCCCTGTTTATTGTTTTTTGATTCTTTGGATTTCACAGAAAGGTGTTGTTGATTTAAGATTGAATCATTGCTTGAAATTCTCTTAACATAAAATAAATTTTAAATTTCTTGCTTATTAGTGGAAATATCTCTGTTATCTTTTAAAACAGTTATTCTTTTTTTCTTCCATTTTAGCCCCCTCTGTCCTGTTCTTTCTTCGTTAACGACTGGCAGTCCTTGGCTTTTCCCTTTCATTTGTGCATTAAAGATGAAATGAGTGGGATAACTTGCAAGGAAAGGGGTGATGAGAAAATATGGCAAGTATCACATGACTTACAGGGGTAAACGTGGGCAAAAACATACGCGGTATGTGAAGAAATAATGTAAACAGCAGAAACATGTTCAAGATACGATTACTTAACGTCTGTAATCACTGTTTTTGTTTTTGTTTTGTTTTTGCAAGATTCTTGAGACATATGCACTAATCCTCAAAGGCTCAGCTAGACTGTATGTGTTCAGTGTTAACATGGTCCCAAGACAATTTACCAAGAGAAAACTATAAACTGACAGGTCATCAGAGTTTGATAGGAAATTAAATGCCCTTAGGGATGGACACAACCATTTAGTACAGGATGATGGCCGCCCTTGCGGCTGACCCCAGCAGCTCACCTTTCCCCATGTACATTTGCTCCCACTGATACCCCTGCCTGGAATATCCCTCTTGTGCTGCAGGAAGACCCCCTTCTGGATGTGTCGCGCCTGCCTGGTGAAGCCCTGCCCAACTCTGAACTCTCAGCTCAGACATCACTATGAAGTGAATCCTTTTCCATTTCCTTTGAGTTCCGCCCCATAGCATCTTATTCCCGGGATAGAAATGGCAGCTCTGTGGTCAAGGTGCAGTCACAGAGAGTTTTCCCTAGATTCTGAGTCCCATGATGTATCCATCCCTTTATCTTCAGAGGTAGTGCCCCTTGGGAATAACAATTGTTATACCTTGAATATAACAATTGCTTCTTACTTTTTTTTTAAACATCTTTATTGGAGTATAATATACTGAATCACTGCTGTACACCTGGAACTAACACAACATTAAATCAACTATACTTCAATTTTAAAAACTGATTAATTAAAAAAATTATAATATGCAACCAGAACTTTATTCTGCTAACTGCCAAACGTGGCATATTTAGAAATATTGCAGGGAGGGTTATGTCTGCCGATTCCCAGATACTACGTTTCTATTTGCACCTCAGGATGTTAGCGTACCCATTTGCCCATCATATGTGCTCAAACCACAGCTTGAAATGAATAAATCCGATAATCACTGAAGTCAGTAAAACATTTGAAAAGATACGTTTTCATTCATTTCTGGGCATCAGAAAACCAAACACGAAGTAACCAGTGCAATATGAATTCACTTGGAAAACGTCAAAACTGATTAAACTCTTAGACTGCTGTCTTGCACAATTTTCCATTTTCTGGAGGTTGGAAATTGATTCACAACTTTCTTAAAAGGTTATAGATGGCTCAGGTGGTCTGTTTGCTATCATCACTTTACTGTGGACGCAGAATCACTAATATTGTTAATTGCCCTATACGCATCGGATATTTACCAAGGAATGTGCACGTTTTTGTTAAGTATTCTTATTGTTTTATTCAGACCTCATCAGCTTCCCATTTCACTCACAATCTTCTTGAACGCTTATTAAGTTTTTGCAACAGCTGTGTATTTCAACTGAATACACGGGGGAAACTTGACGATGTATGTTATAAACGGCCATCGTCCATAAATGTGTTTACTGTCAACAACCTTCCAGAAATGCTCTTTGCCTTGAATAAAGAAATGCTTTTATACTTTTGTTTTAGCGTTCAGATCCTTCTCTCTCCCTTCTGATTTTCTTATTTCGTTCCTCTTTTTTGGTGCTCACACACTGTTTACAGAATCCAACATTGACACTACTGGCCGCATCTACAGCAGTCTTCTGCGATGTGGATAATTATGGCCACAATGTAATACGTTATATGATACAAGCGGATCACATGAGATAGTTCTCTCGTTGGTTAAGGATATTCTATTGCCAGGCACATAGCCTTCCCAGAGAGAGACCCATACAGGAAGGAAAAGTGGTATCAGGACCCGAAACAGAATTCAGGTGGCAAATCTTCATCATCTATTGGTCTCTGCTTGTGTTTGAGGATTAAGGAGCAATGAATACAAAGAAGAGGTATTCCTGTCTATGACAACGTTTCAGCGTTTTAAATTCAATGTATATTTTTGTGTATTCCTTTCACTATGTAATCTCCCTGAACAAACCATTGTAGGAAAACAGTACGGGCTATAAAATAAGGAGCAGATTATCACAGCCATCCGTGCTTTATAAGACTTTAAGGCAAATATATCTCTGTGACAGTCTATCTTTAAATCCCTTGAGCTTCAGAGCTCTGAATACATATGAACAATAGACAATGTATAGTACAGAATTTAATTATCAATTTTCATGTCCCTGGAAACTCTTTAGAACGCTGCACTTTTGTTCATGTTCTCTCTAACCATATAAATGCATAATATAACTATTTCCACTGCCTAAAATATTCATTTTAATAGAGAAACTGAAATCGGATTTTGAGGTCCTGCAGATAGATTTTTTTATTCTTCTTCCAATTTTTAATTAAAAAAGTATTATACACCCAAGATATGGCCCCCAAGTTGGCTGCTCCAAAAACATAGATTTCAATAAGTGAAAAAACACCCCTTTCACTTTATTTGAACTCATCCTTTATTTTTACACGTTTTCCTACACAAATACTAGTTTAAACCATATTGTTTTGCAAATCCTTGCTCATTTCCCTGTATGAGGTGACGTTTCAATATACCATGGGTACCCCATGGAGAAGCGGCCCAGATAAAAGAAATAAAGTGATACAGTTAATAGGATTCCAAAAATGACTCTCCCCGAAAATCAGGGACAAGGAAATTCAATTGGTTAATTCAGTTCAGATCACATGTAAACCCCAGGGCCACGGATGTCCAGTTCTCAGCAATTAATGAAATCCAGCTTTATCTGGTGAAATAAGACGCCTAAGGGTTATTTATTGAATATATATTAAAAGACTACAAGTAAACAATACAGTCATCACCACTTTAAAGCCTTCATTAAACTCTTTAGTTCATCACTAAGAGAAGGTTATTCTACAATCACCTTTTTTTTTTTTTGCGGTACGCGGGCCTCTCACTGTTGTGGCCTCTCCCGCTGCGGAGCACAGGCTCCGGACGCACAGGCTCAGCGGCCATGGCCCACGGGACCAGCCGCTCCGCGGCACGTGGGATCTTCCCGGACCGGGGCACGAACCCGCGTCCCCTGCATCAGCAGGCGGACTCCCAACCACTGCGCCACCAGGGAAGCCCATAATCACTTTTTCATAAAATATATTGGTCTTTGAGATCAAAGAGCAGGCAGTGGTACCCACTAAAATTTCATTGGTTTAAACACACTTGGAATTATTTTGAAGATATGGTGATATTATATTATATGATTATTATTTTAAATATATTCTAACATTGATACCATATTTTCCTATTTGAATATTTCAACTTTAAGATTGTTCAATATATATTACATCCATGCACCGTAATAACACTCTTACATGTGAAATTAGAGAATATACTGTTTCCAACATTTTGGATCCAAGATATAAGAAGGTAAGAAATATCTCACCATAATAAATATCTATGGGAAAAAATTAGGTCATCTAAAGTGTTTTATGCATATCATTCATTTAAAGGTGTATGTGATTTCCATTTACTCAATTCAATAAAAGAGAGTGTGAAAATCATGAATATTAATTATTTTCTAGCTATCACTAGGACTCCATGTAAAACAGCATTGAAATGTGTTTCATCTGAACTTATAAGGCTCTAGACAATTACACTAAGAAAAATGAGAGATAAACCATTAGACAAATCCAAATAGGATGGTAAATTATACTGACAAAATAACCTAGAACAGATCCCAATTGGTCCACTTCTAGTTTCACTTTATTTTTATTTCATTTCTCGTAACAATTTTTGTCAAACTCCAGTTATACTATAAATAAATACGCATTTTCTGGTGAGCTCAGGAAATGGATTTCTAATTGGATTCCTCAAGGACCATCAACTACTCTGTATGCCATATATATCCAAGAATATAATATATATATATATTCTCCCAAGTTCACTGTTTTCTTCAACTCAGTGATGCTCAGTGGTGTCTATCCTTGATAGATTACATATTCCCTGATACTATATGTTAATGGTAACTTGAGAAATCCCTTTACTACATGAATCCCCAAGACTAATCTTAGGATGTAGGGAAGGTTTTTCTAACTCCCTTTGGACTATGGCAAGAAGCAAATGTGTATCTTTTTGGAAAGGGCATATTCTTCTTAGGCTTCGAATGGTCAACATTTCTGGAATCTATGCCCTAACGATTTCTGATAGGCATTACTTAAATATGTGGATATACCTATGTACCAGAAAAGACCTCCCATGCACAGCATAATCGGAGTTAAAATGTCCCACCTCTTTTTAAAATGTCCCACTTCCTTTTTTATAGGAACATTATGTGAAAGTCTGTGAATGCAAAGTGAGTTTCCCGTTTCCAGAGAAATTTCAGAAAGACTCCATGAAGGCTTTATGTATCATAGGAAGAATGAGTGAGACAGGTAGTTTGCAAGGAAGCAAACCCATGTTTACATTCCAGCAAAACGAAACCAAACCAAAAGAACCTTAAGAAAGGAGCAAGGTGTAGGTTTCAATGTCGAAAGGACTAAGAAGCTTGCAAAGCAGCTTCAGCTGCAGTGGCAGTTACCACCTGTGGTGATTTTTGCCCCCAAGGGGACACTGGGGATGTTGCAGGTGACCTCAGCTGCCATCTGGTGGGCGGACACTGGGATACCGCTTATCCCCCTGCAATGCACAGGGCAGCTCTCCACAAAAAAAGAATTACCCAGCCCCAAACGTCAATAGTGTTGAGGTGTACAGTATCCTCAGCTCGTCATAGAGAGGCACGTACCGAAGACAAGTAGCAGAAAATCCCTGGCTGCCATACTGTAAAGGAAATTTGAAATTGTAAATCACGGCCGCCATCACCTTGATCAATCCCGTGGCTGGCTTATAGGTCACCGGCTTGGACTTTGCCGGCAGACTAGTATCATGGCAGCACCTCTCCCTAAATATGTATGAACTGTAGCAGATTAGTCACGCTGGGTTTCAGGGTATCATTCTGTAAAATGAGAAAGCTATTACTACTAACAGTTTACTAGGGTGTAATGGTGATTTAAGTTATAGTAAATTCTAATAGGCAAAGTGAAGAGAGGCAAAAATACTTTCCTCATAAATCCGTGTCTTTCATAGAAAATGCATCCAATAATTTTGTGCCAAGATTTTTTAAAAGTTAGTTATACACACACATACATACATGCATAATAAGCAAATACAACTTGTTTAAATGTTGATATAGACAGATCGATAGAGAGATAAATACATAGATACATAGCTAGCTGATAGATATATAGATAATAGATGGATAAATAGATGGATAGACAGATGGATGGATAGATGCATAGACGATACATAATAGACAGATAGAATGATAGGTTGATGGACAGACAGATGAACGGATGATAGACAGATGATAGAAGGATGGATGGATAGATTAATAGATATGGATAGATGAAAGATTTATAGATGGTACATGGATATAACAGATTAATGATAGGTGGATGGATAGACAGACAAATAGATGGATAGGTAAGAAGAGATGATAGATATAGATACAATTTTGGTTCACAATGCCCTACTCCATAACTTTTATAAATCAATATTCAATTATTAAAGAAAAGGAAGTAATTTAATGTTTCTTCCTCCAGACTCTTATTTTTATATACTATTTTCTTTACATTTCAGTTGTTTGTATTTATATATTCATCTATTTAAATTGAAGAAGAGTTAATTTACAATATGATACTAGTTTCAGGTGTACAACATAGTGACTCACTAGTTTTATAGATCATACTCCATTTCAACTTTTATAAAATATTGGCTATATCCCCTGTGCTGTTATTTTTATACACTTTGACAGACTATTGATGGAAGCTTCCTGTAAGTGCCCAACGATTAAACTCAATTGCTCTCTGCAACCCAAAATGTGTTCTAGTGAATTCTGAGTGTCTCAGCCTCCGAGAAGTCATTTCTGAATGTCACTTCATGTGACACAAGGGAAAATAAGTACATTTTAAACATCATGTGTCAGAGAGGGAGAGAAACAATTAAGAAGGAATCTTGGTGATGTGCTTTTGGGCACTCTGACCTGATTTCTAATTGTAAACTTAGAAATCTTACAGCGCTTCTCCCCGGAGGTTTTTAAGAAAGTTGCAGAGCTGTGCGATTTCATCTGATTCTGGCTCCCCCACCCCCACCCCGACCCCGTCGAGTATTTCCGGCATCCACTGCTTTAAGCGGTTTGTTTGAAAAACACCCCCCTTGATAATATGCAGAGAGAGACTGAATGAGATGCTTGTATTCTGAATGTTTTCAAGGAAAACATATTAGTACATTCATCTTTTCATAATGGGTGGAGATGTGGGTGTATATAATCCTCAAAGACATTTTACTTGTGAAAGGCAGGTGTGTCTTGAATAAACGCCCTCCACTCTGAAATTTCTCAAGAGTGCAGGAAAGAGCAACAGCGAATACCCTGTGAGCTGTCACGGCAACACACCTGATCAGAATCTGCTTTTCACAAGATCCCCACGGGGTCTCTAGACATCATTCAGAAGCACGGCTCTGAAAACATGCTGCACCCATTTTCTGTGTTAGACTTCGGCCGCGTGGTCAGAACAAATACTCAGGTGTACTAGTTGTTAAAATACTGAAGCACACCTGGGTTGGAGGACGACTAGCCTCACCCCGGGCGCTGTCCCTAGATTTCCAGCTGTCTCTTACTGCTGTGGGCTGAATATCACAGTCCTTCCCTCAGGGATGAACTGTCTGTTCAGTAATTAAAAGAACTAATCAGGTGCCCAAGTCGGGATCTCCAGAAATGGCCAAAATACTAGGTAAGGTCCACAAGCATTCAAAACAGGGAGAGAAAAAGTGCCGAGTTGAGAATTTGCTCAGGCTAAGGAAACTGCGTACCTGGACTGGGTAAAGACAAGGCACGTTTGGAACTTAGATGCACCGTATGGACTACTATAAGATATAAATGCAAAATTTGGAAACTAGAGCAGCAGCAGGATAAGCGAACAGCAGACAGTGAACCTCTCACAGCCCCGGAATGACGGGGAAGGTGTGGCTGACACGCAGGCTTCCTTCTTCCACCGATAAGAGGACCATGGCTGTGATCTCCCTCGGAGACTTTCTAAAGGCGATCCTCTGTCTTGGTCACCTCCCCCCACGTGCCTGCAAACGTGGGGACCTGTGAGGACGTCTCCCTGGCTATTGGGATTTCAACTCCTGGTACGCAGGTGATGCATGGTTACATGAAGAAATGAATCCTCCTGTTAACCCGACTCCAGCAATGTCTACCTGAACTATTCATTTTGCTTGTTCACCTGTGTTTGTTTTTTGGTTTATCCAAAGCAATAAACCGAAGATAAGAGTGGATAAAAGTCTGTCCAGGTTGTGCAAGATGGTACGTTATACATTTGAGGAGACAGTGTGCAGGGGAATTTTATTTCCTCTGTCTCACGTGGTAAAAATGAAACTCCAGGTCTAAAGGATACAGATACACAGAGATATATTATATATAAATATACATAAAATTATGTTATATATATGCTTATTTTTATACATAGTATATGTAATATATAGTATATTATAACTATTATTAATATATATTATATATTTTATAAGGTACAATGTTATATAATATTTAGTAATATATGTTATACATAATAAATTTAATTATAGATATGATAATCTGGACAGATTTTTTAATCCAGACATTATATATATAAATCTAGGCAGATTTTTATATATAATATGTACTACATATAATATTATATATAATAATAAATAACATAATATATAATGTTATATATAATAAATATATAATATAATATATACATAATTATAATACTATATAATAGTATTGTTTAATTATATATATATAAAATATGTAATAGTACTATATAATTATAATTCTATCAAGCTTTTTTTTTTCCAACCACTACAGTATGAAACTAGAAATCAATTACAGAAGGAAAAATGGGAAAAGGACAAACACGTGGAAACTAAACAATATGCTACTGAAAAAAATGTGTGAGTGAAGAAATCAGAGGAAATCAGGAAATACCGCGAGACAAATAAAAATGGAAACACAACTTCCCAAAATCTATGAGGTGCAGCAAGAGCACTTCTAAGAGGGAAGTTTAAATGACACAGGTCTTCCTCAGGAAACAAGAAAAAAAACACCTAACCTAACACCTAAAGAATTAGAAAAAGAGCAACAAAGTGCAAGGTCAGCAGAAGGAAGGAAATGATAAAGATTAGAAAGGAAATGGAGACAAAAAAAAAATTGAAAAGATCAATGAAACCAAGACCTGGGTTTTTTGAAAAGATCAACAAAACTGATCAACTTTTAGCCAGGCTCACTAAGAAGAAAAGAAAGGGGACCCAAATAAACAACCTAAGAAATAAAAGCGGAGAAATAACAATCAATACCACAGAGATGCAACAATTCATAAGAAAATACTGTAAACAGTTATATGCCAACAAATTGGACAACTTAGAAGAAATGAACAAATTTCTAGAAAAATACAATGCAATCTTCCAAGACCACATCAGGAAGAAACAGACAATCTGAACAGGCTGATCACCAGTAGTGAAATCGAATTTGTCAAAAGCAAAAAGAAAATAAAACAAAACAAAAAACGAAGAAAAAACTCCCAGGAAACAAAAGTCCAGGGGTGGGTGACTTCACAGGGGAATTCTGCCAAAAATGCAGAGAAGAGCTAATACCTATCATTCTCAAACTTCTCCAAAAAAATGGAAGAGGATAGAACACTCTCAAATTCATTCTACAAGGCCAACATTATCCTGATACCAAAACCAGACAGAGACACTACAAAAGAAAGAAAATTACAGGTCAATAATTTTGATGCATATAGATGCAAAAAATCCTCAACAAAATATTAGCAAACCAAATCCAGTAATATATAAAAAGGATCATAAAATTACAAACTTCCACACTCCCATCTCTTCCCAACTTCTTCCCTACTCTGCTTCCTAGCACTTCAATGTACATAACGTATATTTTATTTATTTGAAGTATGGCCATGGCTTCCACAGGGACTCGTACTGTGGCAGAAATATAATCTGTTTTGTTCACTGGTCACCAGGGGCTGGCCCACAGATGGAGCTCAGTAAAATACACATAAAATGTACCATTACTTACATTTCTTTAGTATATGGACAATGCTACGAAACTACCACCTGTGTCTAGTTCAAGAATATTTTCATCCCCTCCAAAGAAGACGTTGTACTCTTTAATAGTAGCTGTCCACTCCGTCCTCCCTCCAGCCCCTGGCAACCACAAATCTACCTTCTGGTGGATTTTCTGACTGTGGACATTTTATAATTATTTATAAATTATTTCAAATGAATTTTCGATAGACATGAAGCAAACATAAATTATTAAATTTATTATAAATATAACATGATTATATGCTTCTAAATTTAATTTTTATTTCCATTTATCTTTAAATCTTTTTAAAGTCTTCTAAAATCGTTGCATGCGTTTTTTTTTTTACTTAACCTGATATCTTCATTGGAGGTACATCTATTATTTGGATAACTGTAGGTAAACAATTATTTGGCACTTTAAACTTCAAAATACGTTTCGATTTGATGTATATATATATATTTCCTGTATAGATATATATGCCATATATATATCCACTTTATATATGTATATGCCTTTTCTGTGTATATAATATATTAATTATATATTATATTAATGTTATATATAATATCAAATTATATTAATAGTATTTATCATATAAAATGATTATAACATATAATGATAGTGTAATAAATATAATAGTTAATGTTTGATAAATGCAATATTTAATATTTAATATAATAATATATAATGTAAGTCCTAAAACTAGATCTGCATTCTTGATGATGGTGAGGAACATTTATTTTTATCAATAGTAAGCTTGCTAAAATGCATCAAATATGATATCTTAGGGGAGGTGATAAGAAGAGTTAGCTCATATCAAACCCAAGTCCCAACAAAGCCATGCTAGCTTACGCTTTAGCCAGGAAGACGGCTGAAGAGACCTGCCAAATCAGAACCCGTTAATGGTGTGCTTTGCCTGGGCCTGGATTCAGTCCCTGCCCCAGGCGATGACTCGCTGAGAACAAGACTTGCACACATTTGGAGAGATGGCTTCATGAGATGGAGAGCGGTCATGCAGACATGTTTGAGGGCAACTCTGGGAAGCTAAAGGGCAGCTTGGGTGGCTGGTGGGAATAGCGGTAATTCTCCTGTCAGAGGGCATGAGTGTAGGGGTGGGCGGGACAGGATGAGTCGGCCTTGGTTCTGCTTCTGGAAGACGTTCCTGCCAACACCAGCGAGGCAAGCTCACCTGCCCTGCCCTACCCTCACGACCTCATCTAAGGCTAATCCCCCTCCAAACACTATCCCATTAGGGGTTGGAGCTTCAACACATGAAATCTGGGGGGCGCACACCCATTTAGTCCATAACAGGGCTGTATTACAAGCCATCTCAAAATAGAGTGGCTTTCCAAAGAAGTTACTTATTCCCACTCATTTTCTGCGGTTCTGCTGCCCCAGACCTCGGCTGGATTCCAAGATGCAGGTCATTTCCAAGACGGCGCCATGCACCTCCGTCGCTATGTGAAACAGTGGTACGTTCGTGAAACCCATGTGGTACGCTATGTGAAACCCATGGTACGTTCTTTCCTAACAACGGCAGAATGGAAAGAGAGAGAGTCCCATGGCACAAACACATTTCAAGGAAACATCCTGGTGTCCCATTTACTAACATTCCACTGGCCGAAGCAAGTTGCACGGCCAAATTCAATATCAGAAAATGTGTGTCAACACCAGAAAAAGAGTAAATATTTGCTGGATAACATTTCTAAACTGTCATAATTCCTTAGAATCCAGCAAAAGTGAAGCTCCTAGATGTATCTGGGTTTTTCTTTCACAGAAGAAGGAGATATATATTAAACAGTATGCTATGTAGTAAATGGTAAGTTATTTTATATGATAAATACTGTTCATACACATTGAACATTATATTAAATATATTAATATACTTTGTAAATAACTATATTATATATAATATACACACAAAAGGCACATATATAAAGTGTATATGTATATGTAAAAGGCATATATAACTATACAGAAAAAATATATACAAACATGCACATACATATATATGTATATATACATACATATACTTATGTATAATACACACTTTATATGCATGTTGCAAAATAAATATCTCAATATATGTTTCATAAATTCTTTCTTAAAATATAAGGCTTTAGATAAGTCTTTATCATCAAAAGCATTTTTTAAACACCATTTCTGGTGATTAAAAAATAAGCACATGGGACTTCCCTGGTGGCGCAGTAATTAAGAATCCGCCTGCCAATGCTGGGGACACGGGTTCGAGCCCTGGTCCGGGAAGATCCCACATGCCGCGGAGCAATTAAGCCCGTGCGCCGCAACTACTGAGCCTGCGCTCTAGAGCCCGCGAGCCACAGCTACTGAAGCCCGCGTGCCTAGAGCTCGTGCTCTGCAACAAGAGAAGCCACCACAATGAGAAGCCCGTGCACCGCAACGAAGAGTAGCCCCCGCTCGCCGCAACTAGAGAAAGCCCACATGCAGCCACGAAGACCCAGCACAGCCAAAAATAAATAAATAAAATTTATTAAAAAAAAAAAAAAGAGCACACGACTGTAGAAGCAGCTTCTTCAGCAGTTGAGGCTAACTTTGACACTTGGGATTCTGGCGCATTTTGTAGGATTTCCGCTTATGTACCTCATGTAAAGACAGCAGAGGGGGGAAGGGAAAGCCTTGTGAAGCCAAGGTTTGCATGCACTGTGAATTTTTCAATATTACGTAGACAAATGATGAGGGAAAACGGTGTCTAGACTCAGATGCTCCATTCCATACTTTGCCAGACAGGAAATTTGAAATCAGGAACAGAGAAGTCATCTTTAAAAGGAGTCCCGTGCAAACAAATTGAGCTAAATCACAAATGGAGTAGGGATAACTGCCTTTTTATGAGAAACCAGGGCTAACGACGGTTAATACCTTTTAAGAGTGAATCCTCCAGGACATTTCCTGAATAAAATGTTGGTTTCAGATGACATCTAGGAGCATTAAATCATAGCCCTGTTTTAAAAGCTAAGCCTGTGGTGGCTTCAGAGTATCGGCGTGTTTACTCCTATAAAACAGGCAACGACAAAAGCAAAACCTTTTCTAAAGGTTATAAAATCATTTCATTTGGAAGTGCAGTAGGAGATGCAGGGCGTTCAGATACCTCCTTAAATAGAAACAGCGCTTAACACGCTTGCCTTTGGCTCTCTGCGGGGAACACCCAGAAGACATTAACCCAGCTAGCAATCCGAAACTGTATTCCTATTTGCCTTATATAAATATTGCCAAAAAGCCATTATACGTAACCATGCAAATTACTGACACTGGATGGAAGGAGTTCTTGAATGTTTGAACTTTTCCACCAGTTCAGCAACTCTCTCCAAAAGCCCATGGAAAAAAATGTGATATGTTATTTTTAATTCTGAATGCAGGATGTGTGTCTTAAATATGTTCAGTTATCATAACAATCCCTAACAATAGAGGTTGTTTGCAGGGCGTACATGTGAACTGAGAGACAGGGAGATGAAATGGTCGCAGTATCATTCAGAATATCATACTCAGTGGCGTCCTTTCTGAATTGCAAAGCACATGCATCTGTGGACGCTTAAGATGCCTCAGAAATCATTATACATTACATCCCTTAATGATCCATGTTTGAACGGAAAAGTCCCTGTGGTTCAAAAATGTTCAGGATTCAAACAGGGTAGAGAGAAAACTGCAACAGTAAAATGTTAGAAATTTAGCAAAATGTTTAGAAGTTTTGCCAATTCATCACTATGAGAAAATGAATATTTGATAAGTCTGTTTTGCAGGACCGTTAAACATGGGTGCGTTTCATTATTCAGTTGTAAGAAAAGCACACAGGAAATATTCTGTTAATAGATAACTATTATCTATAGCATAGGTTAGTTGTAGTTGTATCAGTTTTCAGCTATAACAAAGGTAAAAAAATCGGACATCCCAACAAGGCACATTACGCAGAAGTCGAATGATTATAACTGAAGGATTTCTGAGAACACCGAATGTCTGACAGAGCTAATGGAAGCATTTCTGTAGTCACAAAGCAACACTGAAATAGATATGCTTTATAGGTTACCCAACTGGACTAGGTCTTAAAAAAGTAATTGGAGGAAACCAATGTAATGATGATCACCTAAATCTATATCTCTGAACTCGGCCTCCAAAAAAATGTAGAGTCTAAAAAGAATAGCCCAAATAAAAACCCCAAATAAAATTCACCAAAACCCATGCCTGCCACTTAACCACGTGAGAGAAGGGTATAAACTTCAAACAACCTGGAAGAAGAAAAATGCAAAAAAAAAAACCCCAAACAAACCCAGAAAAGAATATCCCAAAGATCTATTTCTTAAGCTCCCATAATATCTCCAAAAATATAGTTTGCAGAGAACTAGGGGTTCTAGACACAATGCAAGGAAACGAGAACAGAAGTAAGAAGCAAAGATTGACCTAATGTCCTCCTAAACATAAAAAAATCCACACCAACTGTGAAAACATCCATAAAGGGTCTCAAATATCACACTTCTGCTTACAGGGGTGGAGGTGGAAGATTTACATGGTTTAAGTCTTGAAAAAGCATCAATTCTTGGGAAGAAGTCAGCTGAAAAAAGGAGTAAAGGGCTATCTTTTGAGCACGGGGGTAAAGGGAAATCAAAGAAAGAAAGGGACTTTTAGAACCTGGCCAAAAAAAAAAAAAAAAATACTGAAGAACACACAATCCTACCCTCAATTGTTTCTCCCCCCTCCAATTAAAAACCATAATTTGAAGGAACTCAACTTCCCTAGATTCACAGAAAAGGGTCCAATTGAACTAGCAACCTTAGAAACCAATCTGTATCATTCAGGAAATTCCCAGCAAAAAGCAGCCTTTTCTATATGTCTGTTAGCTAATCAAAACACCTCCCCCCCCAAAATATTGGGATCAGAATAAAACTTCTACGTAACAGTCCAAATTACCTTCAATACCCACACTTCTGCTACCAAACAGGATGGAGTTCCTAGGACTGTGTGTACTCTCCTGTGCCCAAGCAGGACCCTCCGGGACCTTCCTGGGAAAGACCCCCCTCCCCACGCCCTCCACCTGCCTCTTGTCTGTAGAAAACTGTAGCCTTCGCGGCCTTCCCCGAGTTTCACAGAATGCATTTAATCTGAGAAGTGAGAAAACGCAGAGAGAAAGGGAAACAGTCAAGCAAGACAAAATAGTAATAGTTTAACCATTAAACAGAGCCAAGGACCCTTAGTTCCTCCTCAAGGGCTGCAGATGATATTCTGAACCACGTCCTTTGAGCTGCTTTTGCAGACACTGAAACCCCACCAGGTGAAAGAAGTTAACTAAGTACGTGCTGACCACAGCACGTAGACCCCAGACCAGCTGGAACCAGAAGGTTGATGATGTTGGGAGGAGAGATGTGAATGATACAAAAAAGAGACAAATGATCAGACCCAGAAAGGAAATATGTAATATCTGAAATGAAAGATGAAAAAAAAATACTGGATGGGATTAAAAGCCAATGAAACACTGCAGAAGAAACGACTTGTGAACCTGTGATACACATGAGTGAACATTTTAAACATAACAAATAGTATCAGTGGGTTATGGGACAGTATCCAGGGCCTAAGTATACCCATGTTTGGAGTCTGAAAGGAAGGGGACAGTGAAAAGGAGAAAGAAAACATATACATTTGAAGAAATAAAGTCTATTTTTAAAAACTTGGCTAAAAATGATAAACTAGAGATACAAGAAACTCAGTGATTCTGAAGCAGAAGAAACATGAAAAGCACACCAAGGAACACTAATCGATTCGCTCAAGACCTGTGATAAAAATAAACTCTTAGTAGGAGCCAGAGAAATGTATAATATACAAGGAACAAAGATAGGAATAACGATAGTTTTCTGTCATCGCAAAGACAGAACACACTGGAGTAACGGCTTTTGAAGAGCTGAGGGAAACAAGTGTTTTGGCTACTAATGTAGGCTTTTCTCAGCGTGTAGGTATAGACTTGCTTCTACGTGTGTGCATGCACACACACGTGCACAGCAACGTATCAGGGGAAGCAAGTCTTTACTTTCGTTTTGTATCTGTGAGAGTATCCTGAGAAACCTACATATCCCACACTGGGAAACGGGTTTGTTATGATAACGTTTTACACACAGAGAAATTTAAGTAACATTTTGGTGGGTATGAAGGAACATTTCAGTGGATATGTAGGGTATAAACTTGTACACAAGGTATTCCATGCAGTATTAGCGGAACGGGATCTCTTAGCAATTGCTCCAAAACAAACTCCCCCAAATTTAGTGACTTCATTCGACAACCATGGACATCTGTATGCGTTCTGCTCATCCTGGCCAGACTGAGTGGATCTGGGTCAGATTCCCTCTTGCGTGTGAGGCTGGCTGGTAGGCTGTCCGGCGGCTGGCGGGTCTAGCGTGGCCTCAGCCGGGAGAGCTGAGCTCTGATCCAGGACGCGAGGCCGGGCGGCAGTGGCATCCAGGGGACGTGCGAAAGCACAGAAGGGCCTGTCCAAGTCAGCGCTAACGTCACGTGTCTGCAGATACCCTATTGCCCAATGCCAATCACGGACTCAGCTCCCCTTCAAAAGATGGAGAAACACTTGGAGGAGAAGAAATGGAAAACCATCAGAAACTCTCAGGGCTATTTATGCAATCGCTGTACCCTATCAGCCGGAGAGGATACACAGAGAGCCTGGAATGAAGTCCTTCCCGTAAGATGTTAGCAGTAGTTGTCTCTGGTGGTCTGCTTCTAAGCGAACTTTTCTCCTTTCTTCTCAGCTGAATTTGGATAACATATTTCCTTTAGCAATTAGGAATATATATTGAGCGTACTGCTGGGGAATCCACGGAGGTTTTTGCTTCTGAGTTAGGGGTGCCCTACATGATACCCCATACCAACCATAAACTCAAAGCCCTGATGGCTGAACCTGGATCAAACGGTCCAGATGCTTTAGAAAAGGGACGGAGATAAATTTAGAAGAGATCAAATCAGGACGTCAGACACTTAAAAAGGAAGCAGATACATTTAGAGGTGATCAAAGCAGTGTGTCCTTGCCCACGTTAAAGGCTGTTGGAAGAGCCGGCCTGTGCTGCTGAGCACAAAACAGGAATCTGTTTCTCCAGGGGAATTTTCAGGATATTTTCAACAAGATGAGGCTTGTTTAGGGTAGAAGCCACAATGAGCTTCACGGCAGGAAGTACAGTGGCTGCCAAAGAAATTCCACCACTTTTAGATGCCAGAAAACAGAAGTAGCAAAGGAATTAGATTAATACAATGTCATCCACGGCAAAAATCTAATTTTCAAATAAATCTCTAAATGTACGGTGTCCTCTTGTATTAAAAACACAGCACCTGCTTTGAGAACAGTTAACTCTGTATTCATTTCGAGTTGCATTCTTTTAATCTATGTTCGATAAGAAAAATTTATTATTATAATGTTGCAATTCACTGATGAAACGGTATACGGTATTTTATTACGTGGTGCAGGTTCTGTCCTTAGAAATTTGGGGTTTTTCTGGAAAAAATATATGGATTATATGAAACTTAGGATATGGATAATGATGTGCCCTTTAAAAGCACGAGCTTTGTAACTATATTTAAAATTATATAGGATTTTCTTTATGAGTTTCGGAGAAGTAGAGAACAGTGGCTCCTAGCCTACAGAAATATGCGTTTATTTAGGGACTGTGGGGTGGAAGATACCCCAGCAAATAAGGGGAAGTGTGACTTTGTTAAAATCCCACAGTTTGCTTTCCTTTTAAAAAGGTGCACGTGCACTTTTGAGTATTTTCGGGGAGGTGCATACACCTTACATTTTATGTTCTATTTTCGTCTATACAGGATCTTAGAAAATTCCATGAATAGAACTGGTGAATTGATATCAGTTTAAAATCTATCTTTATTTCTAGTGTGGTGGCCTTGAGAAAGAGTTGACATGAAATTTCCATTCTCATCCATTTCCTGCACGCCACTCAACACCCACGTGTCTTTAGGAAAAACTTGACACGCCATAAAAAAAAAAGAGAGGTTATCATTTATGGCAGTGGGATACAACTTATTTCATGTCCAAAGTTAACAGAATTTAGAGACAAATTCTTAACTTGTAATAACAAAATGTAGGGAGATTTGGAAATGGTGAAACAGGACCATTTCAATAAGGTGCTAAAAACATGTTATTCTGCAAACCGTTCATACACCAGACATTACTAGGAGTTGGGGAGAAGGGGAGAGACCAAGGGCATTTCAAAGAGTGAAGATTAGCGTCATGAGCTTCTTAGCTGTTCCAGGTTTTGGTAAGCAAGGTAACTTCTGTAGGCCAGGGGTCAGCCACCTCTCTTCTGTAGAGGTGAATATTTTCAGCTTTTCAGGCCACTTTCAGCTCTTCTGTCATGCCTGTCAGCTCTGCCAGTGTAGCATGGAAGCAGCCTTAGACAATCTGTGAACAAATGTCTGTGTTTCGATAAAACTTTATTTACAAATATAAGTGGTGGACCAAGTGGAGCCGTAGGGTGCCAATTTCTGCTACTCTAAGCCTCATTATTAAACATGGAAATCTTTCCCCAAAGGAATTCGGCAAGGATAGGCCACGAATGCTTTTCAATTGAAATGCACTCAGAAAAGTTATTCATTATGAATCCAGCTCAGACGATGGCAAGAACCCCAGAGAAGCCTCTGTTCTTCTGATTTGGAACAACCAGTAAACTGAACATTTCTTCAGAAGACAAGGGCTGGAATACAGGCCGCTTTTTCTGACTTTTTCCCCCTAAAGGCAGACTAGCTGTCTCCCTGGAGCTACGGGAAACTATGAAAACTACAAAACTTCATTTGGAACAAATATTTATTCTCCGTGCCGACATCTAGTCCTGAAAAGAGGATGCTCAGAATAGCGTGTGGATCAAGCCCAGCAGAGACAGTCCCCCAAACAGAGAGTCTGGGGAATATTTTTAAACGGGGCAGTCAACAGAAAATATCAATAGCATTTGGAGGTCTGAATTCTGGAGCTTTGGATGTGGGTGTCTGAATGTGGGCAAAGGTTGTGTACAATTGTTTGGGGCTGGTTTGCATCAGAGGGCTTTGGAATGAGTCTTTTTAAAAATTTTTTTTAATATTCTTTCATTTTTATTTTTTTTTTTTTTGGAATGAGTCTTGGTGAGTAAAGAGTTGATGTGATAAACAAGACAGTTCACCCCTTTGAACGATCAATTAAACTGAGAAGAAGCCTGTTTACCCAGAAGAGTCATCTGATTTTTGAGGAAATAGATTATTCCAAGGTTCCTGAATGTAACTATGAAGTTATTTACTGGTCTACAACCTTCCATGCACAAGCACTGCCTGGAGGAAATCAAGGTCAGGCTGATGTAGTCTTGGTACTGAATCTCTGGGGAGGTGTCATCACAGTTTCAACCACAGGCTGTAATAATGGCCACAACTATCTAGATCAGGGGCCAGACAACTACGGCCCACTTGTTGCCAACTGCTTTTATAAATAAAGTTTTATTGAGACACAGCCATACCCATTCGTTTGTGTATTTTCTGTGGTTGGTTTCATGCGACAAAAGCCGAGGTGAGTGGTTGAGACAGATACCATATGGCTCACAGAACTGATAATGTTGACTTTCTGCCCCATTACGGAAAAAGTCTGGAAATCCGAAAATGAGTCAATATTTCCCACAGATACGTGCGTGAGTCCACCATCAGGTAAAACATTTTTCATTAAAAAAATATATATATATCCGCTAGCTATCTTAATACGTGTTGACTATCACCTATTTTCTTATACTGTTTCTACAACCTCAGGACTGTGGTTTCTCCCCACACCAAACAGTCTCAGATTCTATAGGCAGCAAATAAGATCCCCTTCCTTCACAAGGTACCTTCTGTGATGCCTATTAAACAAACTAGGTCCATTTTAAGTGAAATCATACTGTATATTTGTACTTAAAAATGATTCGTGCTTCTCGTCCTACCACGGAAAGAAATATTACTCAAAACTGGAACATCTGCATATAACAGGACATGCCATAGTTGGGATTTATTTTAAATTAAAACAAGGAGTAAAAGTAACTTGCATGTGCATATATATTCATGGTTTTAAAATTTCCTTTAAATATATATGTATATTTATAGTGTGCCCATTTATACATATGCGCCTATGTATTATATATAATATATATGTGTGTATATTCCTTTTCTGATGAAAATAAGCAGAACAGATTATATTGTCTTCATTTACTAGTTAAAGAAATTACACTTTCTGGGCTTGTTTTGGTAACAGTCAAATTTCGAAAATGGCTGGAACACAGCTTTTTTTTTTTTTCTTTTCCATGATGGTTTATCACGGGATACTGAATACAGTTCCCCGTGCTCTGCAGGGGGACCTTGTTGCTGATCCATTCTATACATGATAATTTGCATCTGCTAATCCAAATTTGGGATCTGCTAATCCCAACCTCCTAATCCATCCCTCCCTCTCCCACCGCCCCCTCCCCCGTGGCAACCACAAGTCTGTTCTGTCTGGGAACACAGCATTTTTAAAGAAAAGTAACTTGAAAATAAAGGTACATGAGGTAAGATAGAACCAAAGTGAGAATGAACACGAGGGCAAAATAATTTCAAAATGTGAGTTAATTCACGGTCACACTTTGACATTTCTTAGCCAACTGTTGGTTTATACATTTTCTTGAATACTGTCTATTTTTTAGCTGGAAATTACGTACATTTCAAACAAGATGGTTAGTCATTCTAAGAACTTATAAAGAAATCCTTTCCTCCTACAGACATTCTTTCCCCTTTAACAGAAACATCTTCCTCTCATTCCTCTCCAAAATATACTCAAAGAATTGGTGCTATAATTCTGAAAAGGTTAACCATGTGCTCCATACCAAGTAAATGAACTACAGCACGAATATAGAAACTATCCTTCTGATGTAAATTCAGAGGAGAGTGGATTTTATGCATGCTTTCCATGAGTGTCCATCCAATTTAAAGTCGAAGAAAGTGAAAAAAATTATCCTCCGGATCAAGAGGGAGAACCCCTGCGCCTTTTAAGTGCTATAATTTCTGAGTATCATTTCCATGAATATCAAATGAAAGGCAATGTGAAGAGTGTTATGCAAATTTTTTAAAAAGAATTTGCTACGTGCGTGTGTATTGTGAGTGGGAGCTGTTCTGAGAAACACACACAATCATCACGTACCACTGAGGCCCCTTCAAGTGCCACGTAAAGATACACATTATTCACGTGTGTGGCATCCTAGTTATTCTTTCCTAATGCGTCACAGGAAAAAAAAAATATATGTAGCGTTGTGTTTGGGCAAAACCTTCTTTTGTGCCAAGTACATTTTTGGTGGCGGGGAGGACGCGGGTCAGAGACCAAGTCACTTGTTTATGGATTAAAATATACATTTTATGAAAATACGACATTTTTAAAGAACACGCAGAATCAATTTCAGAAAACGGGACCTGATTTTTAAATAACGGATTGTAAAAGAATACTACATGATTCTATATAATAAGACTCATTTCAGAAGGTTAAATTCTTTTGTTTTATATACTACTCATTCACAGTGAGTTATGAATAAAATACCCAGCTCAGGGGTCAGAGGGACAAATAGAGATGCAAAGTGATGAAAAAGCTGGTTATCTGTTTAAAATGACACTGGAGTTGAATTAAATATTCTGGAGGATTTTTACTTTCATCTGTCTATTTGTCCTTCACATCACCTGCTTCCTTTCCCTTCTCTGTCTTTTCTCACTCCCCGCTCCTTCTCTTTCTAATTTCCTTTTTTTTTTTTTGGCCACACCGTGCAGCATGTGGGATCTTAGTTCCCCAACTGGGGATCGAACCTGTGACCCCTGCCCTGGAAGTGCCGAGTCCTTAGCCACTGGATCGCCAGGGAAGTTCCCTAATTTCCTTCTTTTCTTAAAATAAAAGAGTAGGAGGTCTAGTTAATCAAATGTGTCTGTTCAAGACTCCTGAGCAAACATGAAAGTTCAAGGAGTCCGTTTATCCCATCCTTCTTGCTGCCTCTAGAAGGTCATTTCCAAAACTTCTATGAAACCGCCCATTACAATACTTGGTATTTTTTTCCTCACCACCTTCTAGCTTGGGAGGTCTCTGAGTGTAAAGAACAGGCTGCTTATATCTTCAATACCACCTACATAGTGTGGCAAACAGGAGGTGCTCAGCCATGCTTGATAAGTCAACAAAGGAACTGAGACATGAATGAATAAATCCTGTTTGAGCAGGGCACGCAGACAGTGGTCATGGATCATGTAAACATGTGGTGTCCTTTGCATTTGGGATGGGGTGTAGGTTAATTTCTCTGGGCTGCAGATTCTGGGTTGCCGGTGCTTATTACAAGTGGTCTTTGGGGTCAACACCTGTGGGAAGGAATCGAAAGATACAGGGAAACATATAAAAGAGACGGATGTGGATGGATGAATGGATACATGGGGGGATGGATAGGTCACAGACACATGGATATGTGGACATACATATCTGTAGTATTTTGTATCACATGAAATATAAGTTGCTGACATAGGCAATATCTAACCATTTGTTAAGTTACAAATATGGTCATTTCATATAAGTAATATATAGACATGTATCTATATATACTATATATACACATATATAATACATAATATAATTATACACACATATGCATGTATGTACACTCATTAATATTTTTACGTTTTATTTATATGTAGACAGAGATGTGCAGAGAGGTAGAAGTCATGTCCAGAATGAAGGGAACCACTCAAATACATGAAAAATGTTTTAGCAACAAAAAGGTAATGCATTAAACCACATATTAAATATCTAGAACTCTGTCTATAAACTGATATTCTGTATCAGAATACATTATTACTTCTTTTCTATCTCATATGTAATTTAGAGTGTTTCATAAAATAGAGGGTGGAGAGTTAAATTTGAATTTCCAAGAAACACCAAACTCCCTCTTCATTTACGTGCATTCCAACTAGTGTCTGAGATACAGGTATACAAAAATATATTTGGTGATAAGTGGAGATACAAACTTAACAGGACGTGATGGAGTTTTATTGGCATAATCCAGCGCCTTCTGCAGAAGAGGGGCAGGGTCCTGCAGAAGCTTAGAAAGTAGGTCCACGTCCAAAAAGTAAGACATCTTCCAAGGGCTCTACGAGTGGAGAGACATTTATGATGATAGCCAAAGAAATTTATGACACAGCAGTAAGTTTCTGAAGTCTTCATACCCTGGACGTGGGTCACCTTAGGGCAGGGGTTCTAAGAAACATGTTTAAGAAATGCTAGATGATGCCCCTATTTTTGTCTGCCAGCTGGGTTCACTTCTGTTCAGGAGACAATAGGCTGCATGTAAGAAACACTGTGATAGCAAACATGCTTCATCTTTCAAATACTCAGAAATGGAACACAGGCAAACTGAAGGGTCCACCTTAACCTTCCTGTCTCTTCCCATGCGCTCATTTATCTGCAGCAAGGTGGACGATGCAAATGGAACACAGCCTCTGATATTAATTATGACGGGATTTTCTCATATGCTCAGTAAATAGGGCAATGATTATTCCAGGCGTAAGCATGATTAATTAGAGCGGCAGAGAAAAACGCTTCGGTTTATCACAAGGTTCTGGGAAAACCTGCTGCCGTGTGACACCAATACTCCAGAGGCAAAAGGAAATACAGAGAAGAGAAATTGGAGGTGCTGAAGGAAAAGGAATGTTACTTAGAAAAACACTGCGTGAATGGCTGGCCTCTTGGGGAGAGTTTCCTCACTGGTTTGTACGTTGTCCCCATACTTTTATAAATAATACAAAAAGTGTGAACCTCTTCTACAGTAATTTTGCATTTAGCTTTGTTACAATTGTGGGAAATGTATGAAGCATAATAAAAACCTTAATGGAACTCTTTGTATATATTTATGTCATTATCTGACGTTAGCTTACCTTGAATATTTTAAAATAAATAAATGTCTATTTATCTATCTACCTCTACCCACTCATCCACCCATCCACCTACCCATCTACCCATCTGCCTATCATCTGCAAACTCACATTAAACACTACTCCCCAAACAAAACACCCTCTTGTAGAACAAAACACTAAATTTAACAAATGTTTGATTTTAAATAGAATGTGGTCATTTTCCAGAGACAGAAAGCAAAATAAAAGTTTTACTTTTGTGTACAGCTTTTACTGTTTTGACATACTTTACTAGTATTAGAAGTAAAATGTCAATACATTTGAACCTCTAAAAAGCATTCATTTGTTTTTCTTTCTTTCTAACTAGAATTACATTCGAATGTGTAAAACGGGTATTTAAGGTGTAAACTGAACGAGTGTTTTGACCATACAATACTGATTTCATTGTAGACTCCAATTTTGAAATCATATTGTGATTTGACAAAGAAGCTTTCAATAATTTTTAAATAATTTTAATCAGATGAAACATTATTTTTATATCCCAACATAGGAAATTGTTGGATTATACATATCCATTGTGTTTGAAATCTGGGTGTGTAAAGAGACTTTTCAGCATTATTCCATCTATACGTACAGTTAATAAAAAACGAGTGGGCTTCCCTGGTGGTGCAGTGGTTAAGAATCCGCCTGCCAATGCAGCAGACACAGGTTCGAGCCCTGGTCCGGGAAGATCCCACATGCCACAGAGCAACTAAGCTCATGAGCCACAACTACTAAGCCTGTGCTCTAGAGCCCGCGAGCCACAACTACTGAGCCCACGAGCCACAACTACTGAAGCCCGTGCACCTAGAGCCCGTGCTCCACAGCAAGAGAAGCCACCACAATGAGAGTGCACCGCAATGAAGACTAGCCCCCGCTCGCCGCAACTAGAGAAAGCCCGCGCGCAGCAACAAAGACCCAATGCAGCCCCATAAACAAACTAATTAATTAATGAATTTTAAAAAAGGAAAAAATAAAAAGTTGGGGAAGATGATAAGAGAAAGAAGGCAGATTCAGGAGGTCAAATATCTGTCTTACTAGAGAAAACAAGTGCAGAAAATATTAATGAAAGATTAGGAGGGGAAAAACTTTCTATGTCCAGAAGAAAAAAATGTTAAATTTTAAGATTGAATTTTTAGAGGGAGAAGGGGAGGGAGGAAAAAAATAGCGAGACAGTGATGGAGAAAGAAGAGGGAGGTGGGGAAGAAGACCTTTATTAAATACTAAAGATATTGAAGACTTCAGAAGTTGAGGAACGGGCTTCCCTGGTGGCGCAGTGGTTGAGAGTCCGGCTGCCGATGCAGGGGACACGGGTTCGTGCCCCGGTCCGGGAAGATCCCGCGTGCTGCGGAGCGGCTGGGCCCGTGAGCCATGGCCGCTGAGCCTGCGCGTCCGGAGCCTGTGCTCCGCAACGGGAGAGGCCACAGCAGTGAGAGGCCCGCGTACCGCAGAAAAAAAAAAAAAAAAAAAAAAGTTGAGGAACATCTAAATATCTACAGACAAGAGTGGGAAAAGCGTTCTGTATAAGGAGAACTGCTGAGATATTGAAAGCAGAAGACAGACACGTGATCCCTTCACAATTTCAGAAGACATATCTTTAGCTTAGAATTTTATATACTGTCCATGAAGGACAGTTTAAAATCAATACAGATGTAGTGATTTAAGAACATTTACTGCCCACCTCTGTTTATGATAGACTTTCGCTCAAGCATGTACCTTCATCAGAATTATAGTTTGTACCTCAGGAATCTAACCATTGCCCCATCAAGGTTGACGTTTCGTCTCTCTAAACACAATGTGGGGACTCCGGACGTTTATTTTTAGAAGTCCCAGAAATGGGACTTCTCAAACACCTCTCCTTCCGAGAGAAAACGGGTCGGGGTCTCCGTCTATAATGTTTGCAAACTTCAAACGGAACAGGAATTGACAGCAGATGAGGAGAGATAAAGTTTAGGTGCTATTCTGTCGCAGTCACGAGGACTTCGGTGTTGTTACCTAACAAATGATTACAGGCTGTGCTGCTATCGGAAAAATCCATTTGCTTATTTCTTGTGACTAAGAAATCTAAAAATGGAATAATTTTCTACTGTTTCTGAACAAGGTATAAAAGTTCTCAGTTTTCCATCTTAGTTCCCGTAGTGGTTTCTTTTCTTATTTTTCCAAATTGTACTCACTTTCCTCTACAAATGACAGAGTTGATGCTAGTTGGGTTGCTTAAATCCATCGTGGATAAAGAGCCAACAAGCCACGCAAATAGTAGTTTTTACTCTGAAATATGTCTCTGTAATTATTGCTGTAGGTACCTTTAGTTACGAATGAAAAGAAACAGTAATTACTTGATCGATGGAGATTTCCTTGTGTATAACACCTTGTAAATGTGGATTCCCAGGGAGAGAAGGCAAGAAGACTGGCTGATAAGCATGTATGTACCATCTTAAACCTCCAACTTAGGATGAAATATGACAATTCTTTGCTTGTCTTGAGGGATACATTGTTTGGCTAAGAGTTAAGCTAGCCCCTCAGTGCATCTATTGTCAAGAAGAAACGACAGATAACTCGTTTGAATCATCCAGGTATCTGAATAAATACTGAGAAACAAATTCTCTTTTCCTGAGTGTCCGACTTCTGCAGAGATCATTATTACGGTTTTATATACTATAGCAGAAGCTAATTTCTGAACAAAATTGTTCAAGCGTGGGTCATTTGTTAACAAAAAGCATTAATCAGTTATGCCTTTAATAAGATTCCTTTACATGCTAACTCTTATTCTTTTTTTAAATTTTAATTATTTTATTTATTTTTGGTTGTGTTGGGTCTTCATTGCTGCGCGCGGGCTTTCTCTAGCTGCAGCGAGCGGGGGCTACCCTTGGTTGCGGTTCGCGGGCTTCTCATTGCCACGGCTTCCCTTGTTGTGGAGCATGGGCTCTAGGCACGCGGGCTTCAGCAGTTGTGGCACGCGGGCTCAGTTGTTGTGGTGCATGGGCTTAGTTGCTCCGTGGCATGTGGGATCTTCCCGGACCAGGGCTTGAACCTGTGTCCCCTGCATTGGCAGGTGGATTCTTAACTACTGCACCACCAGGGAAGCCCTAACTCTTTTATAATGTAAGTAATTTTGTATATTTCTGATTAGTTGTCTTAGTAACTGACATAGTAACTGTTTTCAGTAACTGACGTTACATTGTACCTTGAAAATTCAAACCTATGTATGTCATGTGAGGAGTCTGCTTCACAGATGTTAAGGATACTAATGACAAAATAACATATCAGTAGATCACATATTACTTGCCTTATGTGAAAAATAAAAATTGCCGGGACTTCCCTGGCAGTCCAGTGGTTAAAACTTCGCCTTCCAATGCAGGAGGTGCAGGTTCGATCACTGGTCGGGGAGCTAAGAGCCCACGTGCCTCATGGCCAAAAAAGCAAAACATAAAACAGAAGCAATATTGTAACAAATTCAATAAAGACTTTAAAAAATGGTCCACATCCAAAAAAAATAAAGATAAAAATTGCCTCTCAAATTGTGAAGAGGTAAAAATGTGAACCTGATTACTGTTCTCTCTGCAGAAAATCCAGCAATGGTTTCTGATTTCTGTGATGATCAAGCTCCTTTTGGTCCTACACGAGCTGGTTCTTCTTTTATGTCATCTTCTTCCATTCTCTCTGCATCTCCCAGCCAAGCCACACTCATTGTATTTGTGTTTCTAGAACCAGCCTTATTCAGCGACTCCACGGAGCCCTTGCACAGGTTCCGTGCTCTTTCCAACACTTCTCTCACCTTCAAAAGGTTGCCTTCTCTTCCTGACTCAAGCCTCAACATAAATTACTTCCCAAAGCCTTCGCGTGTCTATCCTATTTAAATTAGACCTCACGGATCCCTCTCTAAGCAAACCCTCTCTGTGCTTGGCAAAATTTATGACTTTGTCAAGTTACATGTTTAAGCTTTTCTTTATTTTCTTGTGCATTTTATGGTTAAAATCCACACGAATGCCACCCATAAGGGCACACGCCTCGCTTATCTTTTTTTTAATATATTTTATTGAAGTATAGTTGATTTACAATGTTGTGTTAATTTCTGGCACACAGCAAAGTGATTCAGTTAAATATATATTTATGTATATATATTCTTTTCTATGATGATTTATCACAGGATATTGAATGTGGTTCCCTGTGCTCTACAGTAGGGCCTTGTTATTTATCTATTTTATATATAGTAGTTTATATCTGTTAATCCCAAGTTCCTAATTTGTCCCTCCCCTCCCCCTTGGCAACCACAAGTCTGTTCTCTGTCTGTGAGTCTGTTTCTCTTTTGCAGGTAAGTTCACCTGTGTTATATTTTAGATTCCACATATAAGGGACATCACATGGTATCTGTCTTTCTCTTTCTGACTTACTTCACTTATATGATCATCTCTAGCTCCATCCACGTTGCTGCAAATGGCATTATTTCATTCTTTTTATGGCTGAGTAATATTCCATTGTATATATGTGCCACATCTTCTTTATCCCTTTACCTGTCGAAGGACATATAGGTTGCTTCCATGTCCTGGCTATTGTGAATAGCGCTCCTGTGAACATTAGGGTACGTGTATCTTTTCGAATTATGGTTTTCTTCTGATATATGCCCAGGAGTGGGATAAGCCTTGCCTATCTTGACCCTGTTGCAAATGCAGCCCCAGAATAGATGTTGAATGATGGATGCTTCACACACACACACACAAACACACACACGTTTTTTACACAACTGTACATATACACATTATATATGGATATGCACGCACGTAAATATGACTGTCTATATATATATATATATATATATACACACACACACACACAGTCATACATACAAACATTGCTACTTTTTCCAAGTGTTCATAATCTATTACTATACTTGTTTTATTTGGTGCTCAAATCTTCCCAGATGGGAGCTCCTTTATTACAGCTTCTATGTCCTTCTGAGTAGTTCTTCTACTATTTTTGAGCACTTTCTTACTTTTTGGCCGTTGGAGATATTCCAGGTTCATCTTAACATCTCCCAGCCATGCAATCAGCCGTACCTGTAAGATCTGGTTCCTTGAGTGAGGACTGATAGTATTAGAAAGTAACGTCTGGGGCTTCCCTGGTGGCGCAGTGGTTGAGAGTCCGGCTGCCGATGCAGGGGACACGGGTTCGTGCCCCGGTCCGGGAAGATCCCACGTGCTGCGGAGCGGCTGGGCCCGTGAGCCATGGCCGCTGGGCCTGTGCGTCCGGAGTCTGTGCTCCGCAATGGGAGAGGCCACAGCAGTGAGAGGCCCGCATACCGCAAAAAATAAATATATAAATAAATAAAAGAAAGTAACGTCTGGGCACAAGGTTGGCTCACTGCTACTGGGGGTCCTGCTCCTTGGCTCTCTGAGTGAACAGACATAGGCAATGTATGTATGTAGGTATTAATCTCCACGTGCCCACGGTTACACACACCCACGCAAGCACATATGCACATTTACTTGCATACGCGTACTTCAGAAATCATTATTTCACAATGATATCTTCAATTTCAAGCCATTCCCATATGGATCTTATGTTCCTACCCTTGAACTTCTCCTTCCACTATGAGGACCCTAGCTCCCAACACTTAACTCTTCCGCCTGTATTATCTTAATAATGAACAGTGGACCATCCATCACCACTCTATGTGAGCATGTATACTCACACCTATTACAATTTTGATAAGAGGCCATTTGTATAATTGACATGTACATTTTCCTCGGAATTTTCTGCTGAAAAAAATGGGTTTGGATACTGGGCATATACCCTGAGAAAACCATAATTCAAAAAGAGTCATGTATCACAATGTTCATTGCAGCTCTATTTACAATAGCCAGGACATGGAAGCAACCTAAGTGTCCATCGACAGATGAATGGATAAAGAAGATGTGGCACATGTATACAATGGAATATTACTCAGCCATAAAAAGAAACGAAACTGAGTTATTTGTAGTGAGGTGGATGGACCTAGAGTCTGTCATACAGAGTGAAGTAAGTCAGAAAGAGAAAAACAAGTACTGTATGCAAACGCATATATATATGGAATCTAAAAAAACGGTACTGATGAACCTAGGGGCAGGGCAAGAATAAAGATGCAGATGTAGAGAACGGACTTGAGAACACAGTGGGCGAAGGCAAGGCTGGGACGAAGTGAGAGAGTGGCATGGACATAGATACACTACCAAATGTAAAAGAGATAGCTAGTGGGAAGCAGCCGCATAGCACAGGGAGATCAGCTCAGTGCTCTGTGACCACCTAGGGGGTGGGATAGGGAGGGTGGGAGGGAGACGCAAGAGGGAGGGGATATGGGGACATATGTATACGTATAGTTGATTCATTTTGTTATAGAGCAGAAACTAACACACCATTGTAAAGCAATTATACTCCAATAAAGGTGTGGAAAAAATGAAATAACATAAAACGTGTGTGGATTTGTCCACTATTTTATGTAAACAGGGATGGATGTCACTTATCCCTAGGATAAGATGGATTTCAGAGAAAATCAGCGGTGAGAGCGTACTGAACGACTAGTAAGAACAAGGTTTACAAATGCTTTATGAAAACACTATGGTCAGCTGCCTGTACGATGCCGGAACACACAGCCCATTCACCTACTCAGTATGTGGCAGGACGAACCACGTAGGCATGTGTATTATAGAAAGCAGAAGACGTGCTCTATAGTGTCTAATAACCTTTGCCACATGATAATCAATGGTCCCTCTTTTAAGTTATATAATATTTCATTAAAATACAGCACAGCACGTTAACTCCGATGTATTTCTTTTTTTTACTGAAAGCTTTATTACTGTTTTCTTAGGAATACATTTGTAACTTTTAACCACCTTTCTTCCCCTTAAAGTCATTCAAAATATAAAAGTGAGACACCGTGTGAAACAAGAGTGATTGAAAGGGTTCTCCAAACTCTTTGCCACCCTTGAGAATAGTAAAAAGGCAGAAAGGGCATGATTTGTGGCATAGACTTATTTCCCAGGATGCTCACCACCGAGCTGGACAATCTGATCACGAGATGAATGGACAGGCTAGGCTGAGGACCCGGCCTCATGTTTGTCAACCACAGAAAATAAGATGTCACCACTCTCCATATTTCCTACCGACGTTCTTTATGTTCTGCTCGCATACCATGTTCCCCGAGGAACAATTCCTTCTTAGGAAACAGTTGGTCATGGAAGACGTGAAGCTGTTAAAATGAATGTTGTCATCACTCCCACTGTGCCCATCTGCAGTCTATCTCAATTCAGAGTAACCTATGTTGGCTGGAAATACCTGGTTTGTTTTCCACCCATAAAAGAAACACGAATGAGATAGGGAACGATCCAAGGTCCTACATATATGGTCTATGGAGCCTTCATTAAAACGGGCTCCGTCAGCACTGGTGCCTTGAATCACTCTCTCTGTGCTGATGAGTCACCTGGAGTGTTATGTCACATCCCAGAACACTGCATCAGGCCCAAGAGGTGCCCTTCTCTGAGAGAGGGTCAGGGGAGTGAAAGATGAAGAAGCAGAAGACCCCATCATCAGCCAGAGCAAGGCCTCAGGAAGAACAGGGTTTTGTTTTTTGCGGTACACGGGCCTCTCACTGCTGCGGCCTCTCCTGTTGCGGAGCACAGGCTTCGGACGCGCAGGCTCAGCGGCCATGGCTCACGGGCCCAGCCGCTCCGCGGCACGTGGGATCTTCCCGGACCGGGGCACGAACCCGCGTCCCCTGCATCGGCAGGCAGACTCCCAATCACTGCGCCACCAGGGAAGCCCTGTTTCTGTTTTTTTTTAACAACTTATATTTTTATTTTATTCTACTTTAAATCTCACTAAACTTCTAAGATTTTTCCATCTGCCATGGTCACCAAGATTCTTTAAAATCGTTCTTTTTAAAAAATTATTTTTAAAAGTATTTATTGATGTGTAGTTGATTTACAGTGTGTTGGAGAGAAAAACAATGATGTTATAAAAATGAAATGAACATTGACAACAACAGAGCAGAAAAACTTAAAGGAGTCAGATCCGGAGGTTAGATTTCTGTATTCTAAGCTACATGAAATAAAGAACTCAAATTCAAAATATATTCGATCAAAACATGAGAGCAGGGCCAGGACAGAAAACAAGCTGAATTTATGCATAACTCAATCATGGGATAAGGGATTTCAGATGCGCCACTTTTTATCAGGGATAGAGTGACCTACAAGGTAACAATGCTTGAAAGACCCTGGGGCAAGTCACAGAGATGGAAACATTTTGTATCCTGAGCTATCACCATTCAACTGTAAATGTCAGAGAAGGATATTTCCAAACATAGGAGACCCTGGAAAACATAAAGGAGCCTTTCTTAAAAGAAAAAGGGAACCCAAATCCATCCAGACAAGTGGATGAATATGAAATCCCAATTCAGCATATTGTGAACGGTATAAAGCACCGAGGCAGGTGTTTGTCATGCATAATTTATTTGCTATACAAATGCAAAGTAGGGCAGTCATCCCATTAATCCAGAGGAGAAGTGGATGGAGAGAGAGTGTCAGGTAGAAGTGGAAATATGTCTCGATATCCCTCTTCACAGAGGACGTCAGTGGACATTGAAAAGATGACGTGTGGTGATAGAGATTTATGGACATTATTCAAGGGTTTGTCCGAATCACTAGAAAAACTAGAAACAGTAAGATGGTGAAAATGAGGAAGAAATGATTAAGGCAGGACAATAATTATTTCTGTAACATCCAGATCTATGTGAATAGGAATCAATGCCAGGTTTATGTGGATAAAAAAGAAGTGATTTTGAATACATTTAAAGTTAACAGTAATCAACTTTTTTGGGGGGGCCCGCACAGCGCGGCTTGCGGGAACTTAGTTCTGCCACCAGGGATCAAACCCGGGCCCTCGGCAGTGAAAGTGGAGTCCTAACCACCGGACCACCAGGGAATTCCCAATATTAATCAACTTTAAAGTTTAACCATAGATGACGTATGTAAATTCCATGTTAGGGAAGTAAAAATAAACCACACACACACACACACACACACACACACACACACACACACACACACTAAAGGGGGAAGATCCTCTAATTGTCATATAAACACAACATCAAATATTAAAAGTGAAAACCAGTCTTCTTTTGCTGGGTGACTGTCCATTTTGCATAACGAGTTTCCTCCCCTCTGTAAGTCTCCCTTAAGATTAACTGCACTTTTAAAAGCTGAATTTCAGTACAAATAAGAGTGGAGGTAAAGGTTTCCCGGCAGATAAAGGGTTTCAGTGCTACTCAGAAGAAGGAGAGAGTGCTGACTGATACAGGAGAGAAGAAAAAGACACAACTTAAGCTTGAAGTGCCGTTTTGGGGAGGTCTGGTGTACAGCACAAGTGGAACCCCAGAACACGGTAAAGACACACAATGATCATTTTTCAAAGATAATCATTATAAAGGTTTGTGTTTATAGCCTTCTTTATAGAGTGAATTTTGTGACTTCTCAAAAATTCATACGTTGAAGCTCTAGCCCTCAGTGGGACGGTATTTGGAGATGGGGCCTTGGCAGGGGAGAAGCGGGTAGGGTGGTGATTAGGGTTAGGTGCGGTCATGAGGGTGGGATTAGTGTCCTTATAAGAAGAGGCCCCAGGGAGCAAGCTTTCTCCGTCCTTCACGTGAGGACACAGTGAGAAGGTGGCCGTCTGTCAACCAGAAGAGAGTCCTCACCAGAACCCAGCCCTGCCAGCACCTTGATCTGGGACGTCCAACCGCCGGAACTGTGAGAAATAAATGTTTTTGTTTAAGGCACCCAGTCTATTGTATTTTTTTATGGCAGCCCAAGCTGACTAAGACAATCTCTATTCAAAATAACTGACCTATTGTCAAAGAGGAAGTCAGTATTTTTCGGTTTGTTTTTTTTACATTTATTTTATTGAAGTATAGTTGACTTACAATGTTGTGTTAATTTCTGTACAGCAAAGTGATTCTTTTTCATATTCTTTTCCATTATGGTTTATCAAAGGACATTCAATATAGTTCCCTGTGCTCTACAGTAGGACCTTGTTGTTTATCCATCCTATATGTAATCGTTTGCATCTGTTAACTCCAAACTCCCAATCCATCCCTCCCCCTCCCCCCTCCCCCTTGGCAACCACAAGTCTGTTCTCTGTGTCTGCAAGTCTGTTTCTGTTTCTTAGATAAGTCAGTATTTTAAAGACAAAGAGTAAATAGCTGGAAAACACTAAGTATTTTCTACAGAAGACTGGTATTTTTGTCTTAGGAAAAGCGGTCAGAGAAGGAAAACCCCCCACTATTTTAGAAATGCACATCTCCATGTATTCTCAAATGAAGTAGAAGGTATAGAGAGGGACAGCATCTAAACTTTGTTGCTGCCAAAGATGTAGAAATACTGTTGACTGCAGAGACAAAAAACTCAGTTGTAGCAACATAATTGATTTTGCTGTTTAAACAGCGATAATGATACAGATGTACAAATATTCTCACTGATCTTACTTTTGGAATCACCCAAATCACTGAAAACAGGATAACTGATGCAGATCTAATATAAGGTCTGTGGCTTGAGAATATAAAAGCATGAATACCGTTGATGGAAATTAAAATGCAGAAATGATAACAAAAAAGCAGGGAAGGTGTTAGAAGAGAGACTGCAGAGGACAGCAGAAAGGAGCTAAATTTTATAATATGTACGTTAATTGACGCATGATATATAAGAAATGTGAAACCTAGACGAAATCATTTTCAGGTAAAACAAAAATCACGCAAATAATAACAGATGATACATAAAGTATTATCATCCAATTATCGAGGATGGTGTCAATGAGATCCTTAAAAAGTCCCAAGTGTAAATGTTTTGTCCTGTAAATTTTATATAATGTACCAGACGCTTCCAGGGCTACACCAGCTGCTTCAGACCATGTATCAAGAAAGAAAAGGTTTCAGAAATAGAGTCACAGATGTAGAAAACAAACTTATGGTTACCTGGGGGTAAGGCAGGGGGGAGGGATAAATTGGGAGATTGGGATTGACATATACACACTACTATATATACAATAGATAACTAATAAGGACCTACTGTAGAGCACAGGGAACTCTACTCAATACTCTGTAATGGCCTGTATGGGAAAAGAATCTAAAAAAGAGTGGATGTATGTGTAACTGATTCACTGTGCTGTACAGCAGAAACTAACACTACATTGTAAATCAACTACATTCTCATAAAAATTAAAAAAAAATAATAATAAAAAAAGAAAGAACTTTTAAAGCTTTATTTTATGGTTTTGGCATCATTGAATACCAACACCTATAGATTAAAATCATTTATGATTAATGAGGCAAGATTTCTACAACAGCAAATAGATCCCAGGAGGAATACACATAATATATTTCATGACCTAATGGGGCTAATTCCAATAATGCCAAGATGCTTTCACATTAGAAGCTGGTGTGTGTGTGTGTGTGTGTGTGTGTGTGTGTGTGTGTGTGTGTTTGTGTGTGTGTGTGCGCCGCATTAGTGAGTAGGGGTATAAATTATGATTTTTCCCTAGGTAGCAAAATTACACGGCAGTGGAATAAAATGGGGTTTGAATATATAGGCAAAATGGTGATGTGAGTGGTGGAGTGAGTTGCTTAAGAGATGAGCGAATGCAGTCAGGACCTAGCAGAAGAGGAGAAATTTATAGAGTTTCCAGAGGCTGGTGGTGTGGTGAGGCCAGGAGTGGGCGTGACCGTGGATGGGGGATTCGGGATTCAGTGGCTTCAGGCAGGTCTCCTGGGCCTGGGCTGCTGATGCTTCTGGAGAAGATGGGGGTCACTGAGCAGAGTCACGGAGGCTGGACCACCCGTCCACAGGCTGCCGCTTCCAGTGCCAGCTTTCGGGCTACATCTCACGTCTCCTTGGGGAGGTGCCCGCAGAAAGGCCGTGCTTTCTGAATAAACGTGCTCCGCGAATCACAGCCGCTGTGTCTCCTTACGTCTCAGGCTATCAGGACCCTCACTGACTTTAGTCTGGGTATTCTCAGAGAGCGTGAAGCTGCTCATTATTTGTCTCCTCTTTTTTTTTCTCTTTCCCCATGAATCAACTATTTCTCTCTACTATCGCTTGTCCCGCACGGGCAGCAGCAGGAAACAAAACAGAGAAAAACCTGTAACGTTTTCTCCGTGGAGTAGACTAAAACCCTGAATCGCATTTCACGAAAATACTAGAGTGCATAAACTCATCAATATAAATAACCTGGAATAATGTTTTCAGAAAAGAACTTAAGTCCCATGGAGGGCTTTCGGTAGATGAAAGTATACAATGGAGAGATCCAGGGGGATGACAGCACATTGTCCACAGATCACGCTGGACTGAAGGAGATAGAAGAGGAAGTTGATTTTCTCAAATCAAAACAAAATAATGTTACACCCTGCCATTTTCAGAAAGTTATTGCTATGGAGATCCTGGGCTTTTCACACTGCATATCTGCAGGCAGTGGGGAAGAAAATAGAATACCTGGGGGAGAAAAGACTATATACAAGGATCTTTCTTTAAAAATCAAATATTAGGCATGTATCTTTCAAAAATCAGCATTAAATTCCCGTATCATATGATGTACTCATGAAAAACATGCAATTTCGCGTTTTTTAGTTTCTTCACAGAATCGCGCAACTACCACCATCCATTTTGGAACATTTTCATTTTCCATAAAGAAATCTTGTACCCATTAACTCACCCCTCATTCCTCTTCGCCTCCCAGCCCCTGGAAACCCTGCATCTACCTTCTCTCTACAGGTTTGCCTATCCTGCAGATTTTTTCACGAATGGACGCACACACCACGTGGTCTTTTGTGACCGGCTCCTTTCACTTGGCGTGTTTTCCAGATTCATCCAGACTGCAGCCTGTGTCACTATTTTATTCCTTTTTATGATCAGACAATATGTTATGATTATAGGGACAGACCAGATTTTGTTTATCTAGTCATCCATCCATGGACATTTGGATGGTTTCCATTTTTGTGGCTATTGAAATAAGGCACGGCTCTGAATGTCCATGGACAAGTTCTAATGCGGAGATACGTTCTCATATATAACTTGGAGTGGCATTGCGGCATTAACCATGCATCATCAAAGATAAGCATTCAACTTTATTTCAAAGAAAATGCAAGGGCTTCCCTGGTGGCGCAGTGGTTGAGAGTCTGCCTGCCGATGCAGGGGACGTGGGTTCGTGCCCCACTCCGGGAAGATCCCATATGCCGCGGAGGCGGCTGGGCCCGTGAGCCATGGCCGCTGAGCCAGCGCATCCGGAACCTGTGCTCTGCAACGGGAGAGGCCACAACAGTGAGAGGCCTGCGTACCGCAAAAAAAAAAAAAAAAAAAAAAATGCAAGACCTTACCTTATGGGTTTGTGTACGAGTCTCTCTATAACACAGCCTAGTTTACATCAGGTCCACGCAGGACACGCTGCCCTACGTCACGTGATTTTATCACCACCACCACCCCCCCCGACATGCTACTTATTCAAGACCCCTGGACTCTTGTCTTTCCATTTCTAGATATGACTTGTGTTTCTAAACCTCCATTCTTTCTTGATGTGTTTCTATGAACTGAACGCCTGTTGTGAAAAGCCTAGGCAGGACTTTTCCTCAGCTCCTGGCCAAAGCGATTTCTTTATTCTCAACACTCTCTTCTCTCACATTTTTTTTTTTTTTTTTTTGCGGTACGCGGACCTCTGACTGTTGTGGCCTCTCCCGTTGCGGAGCACAGGCTCCGGACGCACAGGCTCAGCGGCCATGGCTCACGGGCCCAGCCCCTCCGCGGCATGTGGGATCTTCCCGGACCGGGGCACGAACCCGTGTCCCCTGCATCGGCAGGCGGACTCTCAACCACTGCGCCACCAGGGAAGCCCTCTTCTCTCACTTTTAATTTTCTTTTAACTACTCACGGAAATCTCAGAATGCACAAGGGAGAAAAAAATCAGACTCCTAGAGACGAGGGCCTCAAATTGCCCCCCTTTCAAGGATCTAAAGTTTCCTTATTCCCTTCCTTTACCACAGCTGAAATTACCATGTTTTCTTTCAATTAACTTTAGAATTCACAGATTGAAAAGCATGGGAGCCTTCAAATGCCCTTTATGCACTCCCTCTTGCAGTTAATGAAAATCTTACAACGGGAATAATTTAAAAGGGAATTAACTTTTATAGTCTTCCGTTACTCACTGGAATGTACAGCTGGTGGTAGGAGAAAAACAAGACTGGAATGTAGCCATGGCAGGAGAAAGATCTGAACTATTTAAATCGTCCTAGGATTTATCTCCTTTCTTGGAGCCTGTATCCTACCCTCATCTCCAAAACCCTTGCCTGTGAGTACGATGCCAGTCAGGGTATGGGGGTCTGTGGGTGGTTTGCTGGGATATCCAGGCAGTTCTTACCTCTTAAGACTATCTTATGACAGAGAGCGAGAAATAAATGTCAAGGGTTTAAGGCATCCAGTCTGTGGTTACTTTGTTATGGCAGCCCTAGCAAATGGCCTAAAGAATGCGGTCGCATTAATAAACACAGAATGATTATGGGACGTAACCACAGGTTATTTCCAAGACCAGACGTCTACGTGGTACATTTCTGCCTTTGCCAATGTTACAGTGCTTGGGATGTTGGGTGGATAACACCCAGATGGAGAACTACAAGGCCACTGATGTTTAGGTAAAGATGATGGCTTCTGGGAAAGAGCCAGGCAGCTAATACAGAAGGACCCCATTGGATTGGTCAAACACCAACACAAACTGTGTGTTTATGCCTGCCGTGAGGCTCCTATTGGCACCTGGTAGTCATAATAAATTAAGACTTGGGCTCTGAGAAGAGTGAGCTTAAAGGAACCTTTATAATTCCATTGCATTAGAATTGAGACTACCCACACTGCCTAATTATCCGTGCTCGCGCTAGTGTCTGAAGATGTGCGCCTCTTACAAATCCATCCCATCACCAAACACTCATTTACTGCATACATTCTGACGGCATCTGTGCCACCAATACTGCCACAGGAATTTGTTGTCCTCACAAAACACACAGAAGGGGAAAGAGAATGTTTATCTGCAGCACACACAAAGTGTAATACAGCTTCCATGAATGCCAGTAGGCATGATTTCTCCTACCATTTCGTCCTGGCTAAACTGTACAGGAAATACAGTGTTTGTTTTTGCAGGTCGAGTGACCTCATAACGCTGAGGGCCCATTTCAACAAGCCAGCGAGAAAATTAAACTCCATCCGGTCCGCGCTTTTCATGGCTATGCCACGTGTGTGGAGGTTGTTTCTTTGTGGTTCACTGTCTCATGCATACGGTTCTTCAGTTCTTACCAGATAACGTGCATTCATGTTGAGCACAGAGTGAACATTTGCCGAGGGAGCATCGTCTAGCTCTCTCAGATTGAGGAACGGCACAGCACAGGTACCTGCGTCACTCATACAACCTGCAGACCATGCCTCTGATTTCTCCTCCAGCCTCTGCAAAACCCTTGTACACGTGAATAACCTGCCTCCCTCTCAGGGGAAGGGTCCCTCAGAATTATCACACTCACCATGACACACACCGTAATTTCCCAGAGTCAAATGCTTATGGTAGAAACACACAAATTGGAAAGAAAGAATTAATTTGTTGACAATTGTCTTTCTTCCTGGTCTGCTACAAAAATTTCCTGAGCCTGGAAAACTGTAGCACCTAAAACGTCTTTAAACGAGAGAATGAAAACCTAAATATTTAATGTTGTACTCCCCCTACAGAAAGAAGTGGATTATTAGAGAAGGATAAAGGGCTAAAGGGTGTGCAGGGAGAGGAGAAATGGAAAGTCCACTGAGGTGAGGGATCACTTGAGATCTGAAGAATGATGGATAGATGTTGTTACTCAAAGGCGGAGGAGAAGGAGGATTTCTAGCAGAGGGTAAGCAGTCCACTTTCAAAGAGAAATTTGAAAATGTGCACATGAAATTCAACAGAGTGGATGTAATTGGGAGGGTGGACAGAGAAGAAAGAGAAGGGGTTATGGAAATAGAAGACAAGAAGCAATAGAAGAAAATACAACAGGAGAGGTGGGGCTTCCATTGGTTAAAGATGGTGACAGCAAGCCATGAACTTGAGAAGTATAATTAGTTCAACTAAAGGCTAAAAGTTTCTAAGCAAAAGAATATTTTATTTGTAGTATTTGTATTTTATCTATCTTTCCATCCACCCAACCAGCTCCCATCCATCCATCATATCTATTCTATTATCTATCTATCTACCTATCTATTCTACCTTTCTTTCTTTCTTTCTTTCTTTTCTTTCCTTTCTTTCTTTCTTTCTTTCTTTCTTTTTCTTTCTTTCTTTCTTTCTTTCTTTCTTTCTTTCTTTCCTTTCTTCCTTTCTTCCTTCCTTTCATTCTTCCTACCTACCTGTCAATCATCTGTCTACATCTATCTATGCTTCTATAACTTATCTATGTATCGAGATCATTAGCTCAATGAATGAATGCATGGATAGATGGATGGGTGGATGGATAGATGGAAAGACAGATCATAGAGATAATCAAACAAATTTAATATTGATTATGTGCACAAAATAAGGGAGTTGACAAGCAAAGGAGGTACCATGCAATTGCAACCCTGAGCCATTGATCAAATTGTCAACTGAACGCAACCCACCCTTCTTCAACAAGTGGGGAGTGATGGAGCTTTCCAAATGGGAAAATAACAGTCTAGTCCCCTGGTGGTCGTGGTGATGGTGAAGGATTATCAACTCACACTTAACACCCATTTCAACGCACTTCGATGTGTCCCTCTGTGTTGCTGAACCCAGAAAAACGTACGTTCTCTATTTCCTTTGCAGATAAAGATTATATATGCAATTCAGATCCTTTTCTTCCTTTGTTAACTTTTTCGATGACATGGCACGCATTCATTAAAACGGCTTAAAAATAAATGAACAGCTTTCTGAAGGAGGCGAAACACAGCACTTTCTCCACTTGCCCTGGAGGTAACCTCTATCCTGAATTTCATAACGATCACTTCCTTGTTCTTTTCTAAACTTTTATGCCTAAGAGTGAAAATTTTGGATTTCCTATAAATGGGCATGTGGCCTGTGTATTGTTTTGTTGCTGGCTTATTTCACTCAGTATTACAGAGATCCATTCAGAGATTCCAAGTGTAAGAGGGGAGAACAAATCTGACTCCATATTAGTGCTGTTTCTTTTACTTTAACCTTTGTATTCTATTGCTTTTGTTAACAAGTTAAGAATGTTGCCTATAGCCTGAAATATAAGGATAACGTATTCTCAAGGTTTAAAGGTATAACACGTTCCCATTCAGATAGAGATAAAAAGCTGCACAACAGAGAATAAATACCATTTGTCTTGTTGGAGGCTGGCAGGACCGTCGTGACCTGACCCATGTGGACAGCTGCAAGAACAGAGGATTCTGGCACCAAGAAGAATGCAGCAACCAACCACACCCCCGCCCCTTTTAGTATAAAAGAAGCCTGCATTCTGACTTGGGAAAGATGGGTCTTTAGGACACGCGTCCACCATCTTCTCCGTCTGCTGCCTTTCCGAACAAAGTCGCTATTCCTTGACCCAACAACGGGTCTCCCGATGTTCTGGCCTGTCGTGCAGTGAGCAGCACGAGCTTGGGCTTGGTAACACCAGTACCTCAGAGCTCCCTCCCTCCTCTGCTGTCTAATATTTTATGTGATGAACACACCACAATGGGCAGATCCACGCTACTGTTGGCAGATGGGGTGGGTCGATTCTACTTAAAGCTCTTTTAAACAATGCAGCTGTGAACATTGTTCCTTATAGTATCTGGTTCACAAAGAACACAGCTATGGATAGGATTTCTGGTCATACGATTTAGGCTCAGCTGGTTGAACGCAGGATTCAGAAGGCAGATGTTACACTGCTTCTGTGGTTTCTCACTGGAAGATTCAAACACAGACTGTTTGTTCTATGTTTTCTGCACCTCAGCATCCCAGAGTACGGTTCTTAGCTCTGAGGGCTGTGGGCAGTGATCTCAAATGTTTGTTTTGGGGCTTCCCTGGTGGCGCAGTGGTTCAGAGTCCGCCTGCCGATGCAGGGGATGCAGGTTCATGCCCCGGTCCAGGAAGATCTCACATGCTGCGGAGCGGCTGGGCCCGTGAGCCATGGCCGCTGAGCCTGCGCATCCGGAGCCTGTGCTCCGCAACGGGACAGGCCACGGCAGTGAGAGGCCCGCGTACCGCCAAAAAAAAAAAAATTTGTTTTGGTTGCTTCAGATCTAGCTGGACAGAGAAGCCAGGACATAAGATTTGCAGTCATGGGCTGAGGGACTCCAAGGCTTGGATGAGGAGATGTCATTGCACTCAGATGACCCTAAATTCCCTGAACTCCCAAACCCAACGGAATTGCAGTTGATTCTCCACACTGCCTGTTCTTTCCATGTGATGAGCTAATCCTTCTTACTGGTAAACACTGCAGGACCACAATGAAGGCAGGTGCTTTGCCGGACAAATCCCATTCTCATCACACTGTACCCCTGAAAGAACGGCAGCCCCGAGACACATGATTAAACTCAGATCACAGCTTGCCCCAGGAGGACAGATGCACAAACACCCATCCAGGAAGAAACAACATACAGGCCAAAGAAATAGGATGAATTTATAACTATACAAACCATGGTCTTCAATTTCAGGAATAACAAACCACGTATCTCAATACTCTGCATGTGTGAATCCACGGAAGACAGAACCGATAGTTCTGACAAAGCAAACAATGAAGTACTCTTTGTAAAGATGATATAGAGGATGTCAAGTATTTCCCTATTTAAGAGGGTGTGGAGAAAAGGGAGCCTCCTACACTGCTGGTGGGAATGGAAATTGGTGCAGCCACTACGGAGAACAGGATGGAGGGTCCTCAAAAAACTAACAACAGAGTTACTATGTGATCCAGCAATCCCACTGCTGAGCCTATATCTGAAGAAAACTATAATTTGAAAAGATACATGCACCCCCTATGTTCACAGCAGCACTATTTACAATAGCTAAGACATGGAAGCAACCTAAGTGTCCATCAACAGGTAAATGGATAACAAAGATGAGGTACATATATTCAATGGACTCTTACTCAGCCATGAAAAGAATAAAGTAATGCCATTTGCAGCAACGTGGATGGACCTAGAGATGATCGTACTAAGTGAAGTCAGACAGAAAAAGACGAATATCATAGGATATCACTTATATGTGGAGCTAAAATGTGACACACATGAACTTAATTACAAGACAGAAATAGACTCACAGGCATGGAAAACTGAATCATGGTTACCAAAGGGGAAAGTGGGGAGAGGGATCATGTAGGATTAGGGGATTAACAGACACATACTACTATATATAAAAGAGATAAGCAACAAGGATACACTGTATAGCACAGCGAATTATAACCATTATCTTGTAATAACTTATAATGGAGTACAATCTGCAAAAAAAAAAGGAATCACTATGCTTTGCTCCTGAAACTAACACAGTATTTAAAAATCAGTTATATTTTCATAAAGCAAAAACAAACCAACAAAAAACCCTTCCCCTATTTAACCCAAGTTAGATCTCATCTACGATGTAGGATGTTTGGGGCATGTTTAAAATGCTTTTTACTTTTAATTAATTTAAAGGCAAAATTAGAAACAGATACACACATATACATTCACTCAGACTTATGCAATTCCACAAATATATAACACAAGGAAATTCATATGAAAAATGTCAGTGTTCTGTTCCAATATCACTGTGATGTGGCCCCAGTGATGGGTTTTAAACGTTTGGAGGCAGTGGGCAATCTCAAACCAAGATGTTGTTTGTCTAGCCTGAAGGAGAATTTTGGCTGTAAAGTGCTGAGCTCCGGAACACAAAGATAATGATTTCTAGACACACAAGCCACGCAGCCACTTCTTATAAAAATGGTCACAACAAGGCGGGGGACCGACGGGGGGTGAGTCTGCAAGTCCTGTTGTGATGCCTCCCCGTCTGGAGCTAGGATGGGGGTGAGAAAACCACTGCCACCCTGTCCTTTGTGACAAGGCACATAGATGTTTGGGGAAAGTGAGCGCTTTAGAATTTGTCACACCAATGTGTCAAGTGATGTCTGCACCCCAAGGCAATGGGGGTTCAGCGGGTGTAATTACAAACTCCACGATATCGCACTTCAGGTAAAAGCCATCTGCCAGCCCTTCCAGTGTGGGCCATGCTGTGGCTTAGAACTCAACTGGATGGAAATTAAAACGGATTCCCATGCTGCATGAAGAAACTGAGTTTTGCTGACCGCACATCTTTCCCCAGCGATTTAGGGTTCATCCCCCTGCCTTGTGTTACACCTGACTCTGAGTTGGAGGTACGATTAGACCTATTTAAAAACTCAGAGCTGAGAACTATTTGACAGGCTGCAACGTTTTTTCATTTTTGTTTTTAAATTGTTGTCGTTTTGCTGAAGAGTGGATTTCCAGAACTTATTCATCTTGCATAACTGAAGTGTTCCCCAATCCCCTCCCCTCCCCTCCTGGCAACCGCCATTCTACTCTCTGCTTCTTTGAGTCTAGTTATTTTAGACGCCACATATAAGTGATATAACACAGTATTTGCCTTTCTGTGTCTGGCTTATATCGCTTAGCCTAATATCCTTTATGTCCATCCATGTTGTTGAAAATTGCAAAATTTCCTTTGTTCAAGGCTGAATAAAATCCCAGTGTGTGTGTGTATTACATCTCGTCTTCTTCTTTACCCATTTGTCTGTTGATGGGCACTTGGGTTCTTTCTATATCTTGGCTACTGAATAATCGTGCAATGAACATAGGTGTGCAGATACCTCTCTGAGAGAATGATTTCAGTTCCTTGGAATCAATACCCAGAAGTGGGACTGTTCTCTATGTCTGTGAGTCTATTTCTGTTTTGTAAATAAGTTCATTTGTGTCATTTTTTTTAGATTCCACATATAAGTGATATCATATGATGTTTGTCTCTCTCTGTCTGACTTACTTCACTCAGTATGGTCATCTCTAGGTCCATCCATGTTGCTGCAAATGGCATTATTTCATTCTTTTTATGGCTAAGTAATATTCCATTGTGTACATATACCAAATCTTTATCCATTCATCTGTCGATGGGCACTTAGTTTGCTTCCATGTCTTGCCTGTTGTAAATAGTGCTGCTATGAACAAAGGGGTGCATGTATCTTTTTGAATTAGAGTTTTCTCCAGATATATGCCCAGAAGTGGGATGGCAGGATCATATGGTAGCTCTGTTTTTAGTTTTTTAAGGAATCTCCGTAATGTCTTCCATACCGGCTGCACCGATTTCCATTCCCACCAACAGTGTAGGAGGGTTCCCTTTTCTGCACACCCTCTCCAGCATTTGTCACCTCTTGTGTTTTTAATAACAGCCATCCTAACCAGGGTGAGGTCAAATCTCATTGAGATTTTGATCTGCATTTCCTTGATGATTAGTAACGTTGAGCATCTTTCCACGTACCAGTTTGCTATCTAGATGTCTTCTTTGGAGAGACGTCCTTTACGCATATTAAAATCAGTTTTTTTTTTCAGGTTTGTTTTTGCTATTGATTTATATGAGTTTGTTATATATTTAAGATATTAACCCCTTATGAGATATATGGCTTTTGAATATTTTCTCCAATTCCATAGGTTGCCTTTTCATTTTGTGGACTGCTTCCTTTCCCTGCTGAAGCTTTTTAGTTTATCATAATCCCACTTGTTTATTTTTGCTTCTGTTACATCAGAGTTCCTCTGAGGTATTTGATCATGTCTTAGACTTCTCTGGTGACATGTCCAGTTTGGCCAGTTCCAAATGCAACCCCCATGAGGGTCCAGCAATTTCTCAGGGCACATGAGAAAGTCCTCAGGAGGATACCATTTACCCTATCACTAAATTTCTTATTTTTTTTTAAATTATGGAATCACATACTAGTGTCAACTTATGATGTATTGCTTTTCACATGAAAGCAAGCTGCTAGTGACCAACGAGCAGGGTTTGCAAGTACATGTGCGAGCTTGTTTTCTAAAAGTTGCAATGGCATGTGAGGATGCTCTTGAAGGTTGACCTCTAGGACCAACTCCATTCTTCGGATGGCATTAGGCACGCAGCCTGTTTTCTTGATGCAGAAAGATGGGGCAACAAAGTAGCATTTAATGAGAAACTGCTATATTCCAGGCACTTTGTCTTCTGAATGTACTTTTAGTCTTTCCAACAATCCCATCAAATATGTTTGTGATATCTCCGTTATACAAACGTGCAGGAAAAATCTAAAACAGTTGAACACTTCACGTGGATGCAGCTCACGCTCACATGAAAAAGTTCTAAACTCCGTATTTTGAAATCAAAAGTGAATTCTATGCAGGCATCAAATCCTAAACCTGGTCTTTGGTAAGATTAAGGAAAAAATCTAATTATAAATTCAAGCACACCCATATTGAAGGGGGTCTTCTTGATTCTCCACCCCAATTTCCATTAAAAAACATATAGGTTAGGACTTCCCTGGTGGTGCAGTAGTTAAGAATCCACCTGCCAATGCAGGGGACACAGGTTCAAGCCCTGGTCCGGGAAGATCCCACGTGCCGCGGAGCAACTAAGCCCATGCGTCACAACTACTGAGCCCGTGCACCACAACGACTGAAGCCTGTGTGCCTAAAGCCCGTGCTCTGCAACGAGAAGCCACTGCAATGAGAAGCCCGCACACTGCCAACGAAGAGTAGCCCCCGCTCGCCGCAACCAGAGAGAGCCTGCCTGCAGCAATGAACACCCAACCATAAATAAATTAAATAAACAAACAAATAAATAAAATATATAGCTTAGACATAAACCACCTCAAATGATGCATTCCTATGATAACTGTTCATATGTAATCTAGAAATATCTTTACGTGCAGTTCATTCCTTAATTTATACTCTACCCCACCCTGATGAATTAATCCAAAGGATGTATCTAACAGCATAGATACTCCAAGTTAGAAGACTGATTTTTCTTTTACATGCAATATTGTTCAGACACTTGTTGGTTATGAGTGTCTCTAACTGATTTTCAAATAACATTTCTTCATCATCAAAATCTGAAATATAATCACAGGGATCAATTATTCCCAACTCACTAAAAACAGCGTCCCCTACAAGCTTCCTTCTTCTATAACTTAATGCTACTACAGATGGATGCTTGCCCCTTCCTTGGTTTTTGGATAACTTTTTATAATTTGGATATTTTATATAAACTATAAATTTTTATGACTTTGGATAATTTATAATTTTACATAACTTTTATATATTTTATAATTTTAAAATTCAGTTTTTATTATATTGCATTATTTTTGTGTTTCATGCATGGAAATGCTGACAGCGGCCTGGAGTCATAAACCCTGTTTACATTAATGTCCCTCATAGTCTTGTAAAATGACAGGGTTTTATAATGGTGGCATGTAGGTTTCTAATAATCTGGTTTAATTTTTAAGAAAGATAGTAAACCATCTCTTTTCTGATGTTGCCTTCATTCTTTTTTTAGGAGACAGGCATAACAGAATCCGGAAATACCCTATAATCCTGATAAAATTTTTATAACACAAATCGCAAGTTCCCAGCTACTGAAACGGGGACTTTACTAGTCCCAGAATCCTCAGAATATATCTGAGCATTCATTATCTAGTTTAAGCACATGGAATTGTCATTTTTGACCTATAGGAATGACAATTTTATGATTTAACCCATTATAGTCTTAGTAAATATGAATAATACAACTGATAGAGGCAAATGTATTTCTAATCTTCGTTTTATTAAACCAAACCATACCTCCTAATTGCAACAAACATCTGTTTCAAAACATTTTTCCAGAATGAGCTTTACAGATGCTCCTGACTTATCCAATCCAACAGTTAACACATTAGGAGTATGCCTACAGCGTACTTCTTTTCCCTACCCCTTCTGAAGGACACAGCATGAAGAACAGTGCTCTGAATGCTGCCTTTGTAAGCATTTGTATAAGCACCTTTGCAAGCATTTTATTCCACCTGTAAGTATAACATTCAGCTGCTAACTTGCAAGTGAAGTATTTAAACCCTGAGCAGGTAGAGCAAACACAGCTACATGTGTTCTTTGTAACTTGCTATTATGAATAAAAATAACGTTTTCGTTTTTGGGGAACTAATAGTCCTGAGCCATCCTGTGAAATGGCACACCAATTATCTCAACAAAACGTGGAGTATTTAATTTATGTCATGCTCTCTGATTACTGAAGTTTACCCATGTATTTAAATGTTTATGCAAAGTACACTTGTGTACGTTTGTTTCACCAGTAGGGAAACGAGGTTGTACCTTTACTAGGGATCCTGAAATACTTTAAGTTTGGGATCTTTAATCACACTCTGTCACTAAGAGACTCAACAACAAGCATGATGGAAACATATTTTGACCCAAAGGCAATTTAATTATATGCTACTTGGAAAGAGACGATGTCTGCATCCACGGAAACCAAAAATTGCCTTGTTACTACGTTGTCTTGCAAAGTTGGACAGATAGGTAGAAACCGGACATTCATGGTTCACCTTTCAATGTGGGTCTCTTGTCATTCTAGTCGGGTGAATCTAAACCACAAGCAGCAGGAAAGCAGGGTAAGATTTATGGCTCTGGGAATGGAATTTGGGGATGGTAATAATCGCATTTCAGAATGCTAAGCTGCGGTTCCCTTACGACATCCTTTCCAAGGCAAAATATTTGATTCTTTGACAGGACTGGGCAGGTTTCTCTTCAGAGGAGCCTTCAGAAGAGGAAGAAAAATAGGTTTGTCCTTTCGGTTTCAAGAGATAAATGAAGCAGTGGCCCACGAGTCAGATGAACAAGCTTGAGGGTTTTGTTTCCAACAAATAACTTTGGAGTTTTTCTCTTGCTTTATTAAATTACGTCCCAAAGATAGACAGCCTTGTCCATATGTAATCAGGACATTTGTTTGCTTTATCCCTACTCTTTGGGGGCATGTAGAGTCATTGTCCTGGACGAACCCTGGGGATTTTGGTTCTTCGATCGGATCCTCAAAGTGCTGAGAGAGGGTCATTTCTTAAAGGGCCCTTGGAATGAAATGTTGCTACACCTTTCTTATTTCTTAGGAGCAAACCACGTGCCTAATATAAAACCAGAACCTTCTACGCGTGTTCACATTGGGTACTTGTCATTTTTGCTGCAGAAGCTGGAGGTTGGGTTGGGTTATTATTTTATGTTTTGGTTCATTTACCAAATGAAATTCATTTATTTTTTTTTTCTGACCCTGGCTTCTGATTGCAGTTCTACTTAGATGATACCCAATAGCGTCAGATAATGTTAATCTGTGAATGATTTATTTACAGCCGTGTGTCAAAATGGGCATAAAGGATATTACGGCTCTGATACACTCTTTTCTAGAAATTGTAGCTTCTCATTTGGATTGAAGTCCTGGACTTCTAATATTTTTATATATATATAAAATATATGAACCCTAAAAATGTATATATTAAATATATATACTAAGTCATATATATGATATATGTATATACTAGAATATATATATGAGAACATAAATATATAGAGTAGAACATATATATATACTAGAACATATATATGGTATATATAGAAATTGTAGATTCTTATTTGGATTGAAGTCCTGGAATTCTTATATTAAAAAATATATATAATACATACAAATACTACAAATATATATACTAGACTATATATATGAACATATATCAATATGTATGCATATATATTTATTATATATAATAAAAGTACATACACAAATATGAACATATGTTCACATATGTGTATATATTTATATATACTTGTATGTGTGTGTATAAAATTATATGCATAAATTATATAGAAACAAAATAATACTTGTGTGTGTGTGTGTGTGTCTGTCCATATACAGAACCATGTGTAGCGATGACAAGGCGATCCTTTTAGATACCACTGGGGTGTAAGTAATAACTATTAATCTTTGGGAAAATGACTCTTTAAAGATCCATAATCTAGACTGAGCTCGTCTGCTACCGCAAGTGTGGTTAAAGACTGTGTTTTTTATCTCCAAATCTCTGATAGCAATAAGCTAAAACAATTCTTCACCGGGGACACATAGATGCAAAGCGATTTAGATTAATGCACGATCGCCAGGGGCAGTTTCGAAATCAATGTGCACTTAAAGTTACACGTCACAACTTCTTTATATGTTGTAACTTTATAACCCAGTAGGGAGAGTGTCAAATGAGAGCAAGAGAAAAGGATTTCCAGATGGGCAACACAATGGCATCTCCGTGCAGTTTTGCTACGTCTGCCAGGAGAGCAGGCTTTATCAAACTACAATGTCTTTATCAAACATATTTTCCTCCACTTGCCTATTTCTAATACGTGGAATCCTATTATGTTTATACAAGCTCAACAGAGGTAGTCCAAAAATTCATCCTTAAAACCAACATTGTATGCATTTCTTACACCTTTACTCCAGGTTTTACAGATTCCTGTTGATTCAATGGAATATTTCAGTGATGGGACAGCCTCCTTTTCACTCTGACGGTTACACAGGTCATGAGATATTTTCCCTAAATGCATGTCTCATATATCCACTGACTCTAGGTATCTAGCCTAAGCAATCTTGGCCAGACAGGTCTATCATTACCACATCATTCTATGCTAAAGAAACATTCCACTAACAGATGGCATTAATGCATTTAGCATGAAGTCTATCTGTAGCCTGCCAACAAGAAAAGACTTTTTTCAACTCTTTGCTAATCACCTGCTTAAGACATTCATCACCTTGTCCTTCCCCTCAAGCCTGTTGATACGATTAAGTCTTTGAAGTAGGAATTTGTTAGACAAATATATTCCAGCTTTGACCGCAAAAGCATGATCCATAAAAGAAAAAGAAATGCCATTGAGAAAATAAAAAATAGTAAGCCGCGGTTTGAAAGAAGGTATTTGCAAAACACGTATCTGAAAAAGGCCTCCGATCTTTAATGCATAAGAACTCTCAACCTTCAATAAAAAGACAACAAATCACCCAGTTAATAGTACTAACTGGATAAAAGACTTCAACATATCACCAGAGAAGATATATGTATAGGAGGCAAGTAAGCACATGAAAAGATGCTCAAAATCATTAGTGACTGAGGAATGCAAAATACAATCAGCTGGGTTACCACTACACACAGAATGTTTCAAAAGAACAACAACAAAAACAAAAACTCCAGAAACATCAACCTGACATTGCCAAGAACTGACGTGGATGCAGAAAAACTGTAACTCTCATTCATGGCTGACGGGGTACAAAATGGTCCAGACATTTTGGAATCTAGCTTGTCAGTTTCTGACAAAGTTTAGCCTGTCCTTATTCAAATCATCAACCCCACTCCTGGGTGTTTACCCTAAAGAAATAAAAACTTATGGGAGAACGTGTCAGTACAAAGGAGCACAGAGAAAAATTTCGAGGTGACAAAACTGTTCCATATCATGATTGTGGGAACGATTACCATAAAAGAGTTAAATGAATAGTAAAAGGAATGAATGTAACTGCATAGAAAGTAGGTAGACCTATAAAAAATGTATAAAACATACACTGATAAACATAACTTAAATAACAAGAACAAAAAATACATACTTCTACTTACGAACTAATTCTAATTTATCCCCAAATGCCTTTTTGCTGAAATATAATTATTTAAGTAGTGATGTTCCTTACTTCCAAATAATCCCTTAAGATTGTTTCAGCAAAACATTTTTTGTAATAAATAAGGCTCTCTTTAAAACCTAGATTAAGATTATATTTATAACAACAAATATAAATGCGCTTTTTTTTTAAACCAAAAAAACGCCCAAAAAACTGGCTTCATGAAGAGATTCTAAGAACCTGGAAGGAACTAGGGTGAAATATAGGGCTGGGTGAAATTTTTCTAAGGATAAGTCTTTATTAAGTTTTGACTTTCACACCATATGAACATTTTACTGTATATGTAAATAAAATTAAATCAAAGAGTTAAAAAAAATGACTACTACCAACAATTAAATAAGGGATTTAACTTTATATCAAATAACTAAAACAATGACAACAAGCTATGTTGATAACAACACAAATTTCAACTTAAAAAGATAAAGAGATATTATTAGGAGCTAAGCCTTTCAGTGTAAGAGAAAAGAGGTTCAAATAAAAAATAACAGAAAACTCTAATTCTAAAGGATACACGCATACCCCAATGTTCATCGCAGCACTATTTACAATAGCAAAGATATGGAAACAACTTAAATATCCTTTGATAGATGAATGGATAAAGAAGATGTGGTACAGGGGCTTCCCTGGTGGCACAGTATTTAAGAATACACCTGCTGATGCAGGGGACACGGGTTTGCGCCCTGGTCTGGGAAGATCCCACATACCACAGAGCAGCTAAGCCCGTGTGCCACAACTACTGAGCCTGCGCTCTAGAGCTCATAAGCCACAACTACTGAGCCCACGTGCTACAACTACTGAAGCCCGCATGCCTACAGCCCGTACTCTGCAATAAGAGAAGCCACCACAATGAGAAGCCCGCGCACCGCAACAAAGAGTAGCCCCTGCTCGCCGCAACTAGAGAAAGCCCACATGCAGCAACGAAAACCCAATGCATCCAAAAATAAATAAATACAATACATTTATTTTTAAAAATGTGGTACATACATACAATGGAATTACTACTCAGCCATAAAAAGAATGAAATAATGCCATTTGGAACAATGTGGGTGGACCTAGAGATTATCATATTAAGTGAAGTAAGTCAGAGAGAGAAAGACAAATATCATATGATATCACTTGTATGTAGAATCTAAAATACAGGACAAATGAACTTATTTGCAAAACAAAAACATACCCACAGACTTAGAAAACAAATTTATGGTTACCAAAGGGGAGTGCGGGAGAGGGGTAAATTAGGAGTTTGAGATTAACATAAACACACTACATAAAATAGATAAGCAACAAGGATTTACTGTAGAGCACAGGGTAACATATTTAATACCTTGTAATAACCTATAATGAAAAATAATCTAAAAAATATAGATATAACTGAATCTCTTTGATGTACACTTGAAACTAACACAATATTGTAAATGAACTCTACTTCAATTAAAAAAAATACAAAATAATAAAATCTGTTAAGTACTATAATGCTAAATTTCAAGTAAAAATGTTAATATAAACTCATCATTTCTAAAAACGTCTAGACCTTAACTCAGTTCACTAGAAAGACTTAGAAGCAATGACACCACAGAAGAAATTAAACAATTAATACTGAACTCTTGCTTTCTGGTCACTGGTGTTATTAAAAGGAATTTAGGGCTCCCAGGGAAGACGGCTGATTTATGGCGTGGAGGAAGGACAGGTGAGCCCAATATTCTGTTTGGTGCCTGGAAGCAAACAAGGAAGGGCTGAGGGAGTAATTCAGAACACGTGGGAAAGCACCAGGATAATCCAGTTTTCTCCCTTCTCTTTGATTCAAGTGTCAACTGCTACCGTCATAGTTCCACAGGCAGATATTAATAAGGTTACGGTGAATCTGTTACCAAACTCAGATGTGGCTGCTTACAGCTCAAAAATCAATACCTGAGAGGCGAGTGTTGGTAGAAAGGAAAACCAACACTTTAATGGTGCTTCTAATCAGAAAGACGGCAGTCTGGAGAGAAGGCGGACGCAGTGTTCCCAAAATCCAGCTCCAAAGATTCTACTCGGCCGTGCAATATTTTAAAAAGAAAAAGGGAAGTAATTTCAGTTAATCAGTGAGATGGGGGGGTCAGAGTCATCACCATCCCACACTGTGTGCAGGCTTTGCTGACTTGTGATTTTTCTTTAGATGCTATATTGTTCACACAGTCTGTTCACGAGATTACTGAAGGGGAGGCTAGGGAAGAGATCTGGTCATCTGTTAATTACTTATTTTTCATTTCTAGTTCTTTGATCTATGGAAAGAACCAAGAGTTTAGGCAAGGTATGGTGTGACTAAAAGATGTGAGACGTGTGCTAGGGCCAGAGATGAGTAGGGCATGCAGGTGCCTGATTTAAAAGTTAGGGGAGGACTTCCCTGCTGGCACAGTGGTTAAGAATCCGCCTGCCAATGCAGGGGACACGGGTTGGAGCCCCGGTCCAGGAAGATCCCACGTGCTGCGGAGCAACTAAGCCCGTGCACCACAACTACTGAGCCTGTGCTCTAGAGCCCGCAAGCCACAACTACTGAGTCCACAAGCCACAACTACTGAGTCCGCGTGCCACAACTACTGAAGCCCGCATGCCTAGAGCCCATGCTCCGCAGCAAGAGAAGCCACCACGATGAGAAGCCCACGCGCCGCAACTAGAGAAAGCCCGTGTGCAGCAACGAAGACCCAACACAGCCATAAATAAATAAATTAATTAATTTAAAAAAGTTAATTAGGGGACTTCCCTAGCAGTCTGGGTCCAGTGGTTAAGACTCTGAGCTTCCAGCACTGCCACTGCAGGGGGTGTGGTTTGATCGCTGGTTGGGGAACTAAGATCCTACATGCCATGTGGTAGTTACAATGTAGTTTTGCTAAAGTAACAAGAAAAGGGGCCTCCAGCAGAGAACTTTTTCCCCTGCAAAGAGCTGTTTCCTGACGAAAGCTGCTGACAAAACATGTTATTTTCAGATCTGTGTATACATAGTAAATACAGGGTTGGCATCTCCACATGTGTTACTGTAACTGGTAATCAACTCCATGCTCTTAGATACCCTGTATCAGTGCGATTATACCATAGAGACACGTCTAGTGTAAATTATTACAATTAACATTATATTGAAGGAGGGAAGTATAAAACAAGAAAGGCACGCTTGTCTAGGTGGTTTGAATCTTGGGTGGATTTAAATGATTTTTGTATATAATAAGCAGTCTCTCCTTTGCCTTGCTGAATGGATTCTCAAACCAAGTAACCAATTTTCTGCATAGAGCAAACAAAAGCAATTAAAGCAAAAATAAATGTGATGAAAAGAAACAATTACTCACTCTGTGGGTTTCACGGAGAGCACACAGTCAGGTGTGAGAGAGGTGATATTCAGACTATGGTTTCTTTTGTTTTAGTCAGTTCATTTGCATTTTGAAAGTGAATTTACTGGTTGAAAAGGAGCGCAGAAACGAAACAAATTACCTCGCACCCAAAACTGTAGTAATGTTTTTAAAGTATAGTACAAAAAGTTACACTGTTCTGGTGGGCAACTCTATTTCTTTTTGTATTCATGATAATTGCATAATTTAGATATAACTGTAAGTGGTCATTTATTTTCTAATACTTTCTTCTTCAAATTAAATGCATTCACTTATGTAAGTCAAGCTCAGTGATGTCTGAACACTTTGAAAAACATGACAAAGAAAATGAAATTGTACCTTGACCCCAAATTCAAATATCCTTTCCTGATTACTACATGAAAGAAAAGAATGTAGCAATATGGTATTATCTGTGTTCTATAACATTCTTAATTCTTTGGTAGATAATTTCACAAAAATATCTCCATTTTCCAATCATTTCTTTTCCATGTGGGAAAATGAGGATTCTGATTTTATTTTTTTAAAACCATGTATCATATAATTTTCTGAACTGTATCTTTATCTCCAGCCAAAACCTTTGTCTCTGGTTAAGAATGACAGAGAATCTCACCCATTTCAGTGGCTGTGTGGAGTCTTCTGAGGCTAGTAAATCTGTCATCTCTAAATGCCATTTTACAATTTTGGGAAATAACATTACAAATTATCTTCAAAAATGGGAAAGGACACCCAGATATGTTTAAGGAATTCTTACTTTCTTTTCTCCGAAAATCACACTGTAAAACTCTTACATACTTTAGATAATATTTAATCTTTTTCTTTTGGGAATCTATCAAAATTATAAATGTAATGGCAATATGTGCTTTTATACAAAGTAATCTACGCTTCTTTTTTGTTATTTTCTAGTCCAAAGTACGGAATATGAAATTCGAAAACATAAAATGGGGAGAAAGAACACAAAAGGGAATCACATAATCACATATATTTTGTCTTATTTCTTTTAACATTTATTGTATTTGTGTATTTTTTTAAACTGATGGCAAGATATGCAGGTGTGCACATTTGCATAGTTTCTTTTGTTCAATATAATATTGGGATTTTTTTTCTCATGTCATATTTGTCTTTGAAGGATTATTTTGTACCTGCAGAGATTCCATAATGAGAGTAAATTTAATGGTCCACCTCATACCTGAAAACCATGATATTTAGCTTTCCGTATTTAAACTTCCCTTATGAGGGACTTCCCGGGTGGCGCAGTGGTTAAGAATCCGCCTGCCAATGCAGCGGACACGGGTTCGAGCCCTGGTCCATGAAGATCCCACATGCCACGGAGCAACTAAGCCCTTACGCCACAACTACTGAGTCTGTGCTCTAGAGCCCGTGAGCCACAACTACTGAGCCCACGTGCCACAACTACCGAAGCCCACAGGCCTAGAGCCCAATGCTCTGCAACAAGAGAAGCCACCACAATGAGAAGCCCGCGCACTGCAACGAAGACCCAACACAGTCAAAAATAAATAAATGAAATTAAAAAAATATATATAAACTTTCCTTATGGGACTCTTTGCAGTCACAACTTTATCATTTTGGTATTTTACTGCAATACAGTCCATTAAATGGAATTATTGTGACAAAGTATAAAGTTTTAGGATCATTCGTTCATAATGCCAATGCTTTTTTTTTTCTGAAAAAGTCACAGTAATAATATTGCCAACATCATTGCATACAAATGTCTTGTTGGCCTGCCGTTTAATCATGGATTGCCTTTTTAAATAAAAATAATTTTATCAGAAAAACTTGGGTCTCATTACTTAAAGGACACATCTTACTCGTGTGAGGAATAAACAACATTTTTTTTTTCATTAATGGCCCTGTGCAGAACTGCTCCGAGCTGTTCCTTGGTGAGGTTTTCTGTTTTTATTTTAGCTTAAGTTGTGTTGAGAACATCAGCCCTTTTGCAGCTGATTCAAATGCACGTGGCAGCCGACATGTCCGTAGTGTGTATTTTTCCCCTGAGGATTTTCACCGACCTTATGTGCCCTGCTGCTGCTTCTCCATTCTGTCTGCTGGACACCAGCTCAGCTCTGTCCAGCCCAAAGGCCATCTGTACAGCAGGGAGAAAAAAAGTCAACTGGCCTCCATGCCTCACAGAGTCCTTGCCCAGGTCTGCCTGACGACCACGCAAGCTCTTTATAATTCTTGCCGTGATGCCCATCTGTGAGTCAAGGATTCCTGTCCCATGATGAGAAAGTGCTGAAGGTTTGGTTTCTCCATCACACAGGCAGCAAAGGTGTGCCGGGTGGCAGGGATAAATCCAACCAGGTCATCCATCAGTTTCCCTTTCTGCTGAGTCACCTGATAAATGGCATGTAGCCTACGTGATCAGTTACTTTAAACCTTTGGGGGTCAACTCCTGATTGAAACTATTTTCCCCCCATCTGAAAATTACGTGCTTCCCTTGCGATAACCAGGGCAAGCCTTATTTTCTATTTTTAAAACTTAGGTTTTGTTTCAAAATCTGGGTTTTGCTGGCTCACCAGCATCTTTAGTCTCTGTTCATACTTCATGGACCGTCATGCATGCTTAAAATACATCTGTGCGGAAGGACTATGTATACTCTCTCCTCAGGAAATACGGAACATAAATTTCTAGATGCCTGGAATAATCAACCACAGAGATTGTGTTACCAACTTGTTATTGGACAAAAAATTGGAAACTGAAAATCTTACTCCGAGATTTACTTTTAGCTTTGCTTTAGATTCTGGTTAGGACTCTGTGGTCTCACTGCCAGGGCCTGGGTTCGATCCCTGGTCAGGGAACTAAGATCCCACAAGCTAAGCAGCAAGGCCCAAAAAAGAAAAGTACTTTTAGCTTTGCTTCAATGTATACGGTATTTAACCTTTTATTTATTTTTCGTTTTTAAGTGATGCTGTCCTTGAAGGAAAAGAAAGGAAAGTGAAAGAATGGAAGGACAAGGAAACAGAACAAAGAAAACTTCTTGGTGAAAATGGAGCAGATCCCCAAATCACAAACACATCTTTGCAGGGTGAAGCACCTGGGAGCCATTCTCAGCTCTCACGGCTCACAGATCTTATGAAGGAAAAGCAACTTTCTTCAATGGGCCCTAACAAAACAACAAGACCTCTTCACACCCGGGCTCAGTGCGAGGGGCCGCTGCTCCAAGCATCTCCCAGTATCACCTCCCGGGAAGAGAGTGAGGAGGGTTATGTTTCTCTCCCGTTTACTTTTACAGGACCAGGCGCTGAGCAGGGATGGCCCAGCCCATGGGCACAGCCTTAGGAAGCCGAGAACCTGAACTGCGGTAGCTGGGCTGCAGGACCCGTGCGTCAAACCCCGACTGCATCCAGCTCATTCAAGGTAATGTGGCAAAAACATACACACAGACGCACGCAAACGTGTTCTCAGATCCAGAGAGTAACGGTTGGATCTTGAAGCTCTATTTATGCGCAGGAGTTATTTTAGGAAACAATATTCCTGTTTCATTTTAAACATAGTCATTGGATTTTCAGTGGGAAATAGAAGCATATCGAAATGCACGTGTGTATATAAATATATAAATGTATAATGTGTACATAAAAAAGCATAGGCATATGTGTATAGATATATACATACAAATTTATATAAATATAAATGTGTATATATAAAACATAGGCACATGTGTATAGATATTTATATGTAAATATGTGTAAGTATATAAAAATCTATACAGGGACTTCCCTGGAAGTCCAGCGGTTAGGACTCTGCGCTCTCACTTCCGAGGGCCCAGGTTCGAACCCTGGTCAGGGAACTGCAAGGTAACTGCAACTGCAAAGCTGCACGGTACAGCCCAAAAAAGAAAAAAAATGCTTCTATTATCCATGGAAAATACAATAATTATGTTTAAAATAATACAGAACACAACATTGTAAAGCAACTGTACTCCAATAAAAAAATTTTGAAAAAGAACTGTGAGATAATAAATTCCTGCTGTCACAAACCCCCCCAAAAATATAGAAATATTTTCCCTAAAGTAGCATATACGTATGTATATCCACACATAATACGTACATATATAAATAAGCATATGCATCAGTGCATGCACTTATATATGCACACATGCATACGTATTTATATGAATCTATATAGACGAGCATCTGTTTACATAGGCACATTTTGATATGCGTGTATATATGTACAGAGTATTCTGATACTTCAGCTCCATAGCTGCAGGCATCCTCCACGAACGGTTTAATTAGCAGATGCACACACTGGCCCCGGCTTCCCAGCAAGCCCTCTGGGTGGGTGACGTGTGGACAGACAGCCGTCTGTGGATGAAGGACGAGATCACCATCCTTAGCGGTTTGTAGCTAAGCACAAGCCCCCAAAGGCAGGGAGAGCCACGCTGTATTTCAGGGAGTTTTGAAACAGGGGCCAGGAGAAGGCGTGCACAGCTGCGTCCAAGGGACCCAGGGATGCTTCCCAGGGACAGTGACATGGAAGCAGAGGCGAAAGGACAGGGAGACCATGGCCGGGGCCACCGCCGGGGGGCGACACAGAGCGCGGCGGCACGACAGCTCTGTGGCCAAGATGGAGACCACCAGACACTATGTTTTTCGCGTCTCTGAAATTTCCTTGGGGACCTTTCCCAGGGACTTTACTTATGTTTTCATCACATACACGTTCTCCTTTTCTTTCCTGACATCCTCATCAGCTGTGTCATCGTCGTTTTCATGTCCTTGTCTATTAATTCCATGTCTCCGGCATTTCTTGGTTGGTTTGCTTGTGAAGTGCTCTGCCCCAGGAGTCCCACCTGCGGACCCCCCCCCAGACACCCCCTCTGTCTCCAGGTGTCACGAGGAGACAGGGCGGGCTTCGTAACTGCCCCCGGGGCAGTTCACCGGGGTCCTTGTAGGGACCGTCTCCTCTTTCCCCCGTCTCCCAGGGACCAAATATCGGAGAACAGCTGTCTTTTATCTCCATCTGTTTGTTCTACTTTTATGGCAAGAGACACTTTCCCTTGTAGTTGCCACCAGACGAGAAGGCTTCAAATCAAGTTCTCCAGAGGAGAGAACGGATCTCAAGCTCCGGCCGAGTCGTGATTTGGGCGCGACCAGGTGAAATTAACCGCCAGAGAGCAGAAAAATGGAAGAGTCTAGAAGTTCACACAAGGCTGGGAAGACGCTGCATTCCTATCCACCCAGAAAATCAGTATCGTATACTAAACACACACATCTGCAGACCAGGACGAGTTATAAGAGATGATAAATGCATTTTCCTGGTCAGTGGCATAAGTTAATGCACTGCTTTCATCATTGAGAAAAACCCAGCTATGAAAAGAAAAAGTGTAGTGCCTTGACATCTCTGGGGAGGGGGGCCAGGGTTCCTTATCCTACGAGAACCAAAGGGTCATTGTGCAGAGTGGCTCCGTCTGGGGACCACAATTTGAGTGCCACTGCTAAACGTCACCTAGAGGTACACGCATAAGGAAGACTTGTGTAAGGAAATGGGTGGTGAGGATACATGCTGCTTTCAGGAGAGTGGACGAGCCAGGAATGGTGAGTATTAGCTAGAGCTGCCATAACAAGCCCCCATGCAGTGGGAAGCTTAAACAACAGACATGTTATTTCCCCCAGTCCTGGAGGCTGGAATCCTGAGATCCAGGTGTGGGCAGGGCTGGTCCCTCCTGAGGCCTCTCTCCTGGCCGTGTAGACGGCCGTCTCCTCCCTGTGTCCTCACAGGGTCGTCCCTCTAAGCGTGTCTGTGTGTCCTGATCTCCTAGTCCTATAAGGACACCAGTCCTATGGGATCAGGACCCACCCTAGTGACTTCATTTTACCTTAATCTTCTCTTTAAAAGACCCCACCTCCGGGGCTTCCCTGGTGGCGCAGTGGTTGAGAGCCCGCCTGCCGATGCAGGGGACACGGGTTCGTGCCCCGGTCTGGGAAGATCCCACGTGCCGCGGAGCGGCTGGCCCCGTGAGCCATGGCCGCTGAGCCTGCGCGTCCGGAGCCTGTGCTCCGCAAGGGGAGAGGCCACAGCAGTGAGAGGCCCGCGTACCACAAAAAATAAGAAAAAAAAAAAAGACCCCATCTCCAAATATAGACACATTGGGACTTAGGGCTTCCACATATGAACTTTGGAGGAACATAATTTAGTCCGTAACAGAGAAGAATAGATGGATGGGGAGTTTTAGATTTTTTTAAAAAAGCACATATTCCTCTGCAAAGCTCTAGTCATTACGATGCACACAGAATGTCAAGTAACTAAAATATCCCATCCAAAGAACACTGTGTAATATGTACAGATTATAAATCCATCAACGTTCCTAGCAGCTGATGGTATGAACGACGGACCCATCTGCTTGCTTAAATAAAGTTGCAAGTTATTCTGACGGAATTAAGTAAAAACGCTGCTTCGTAGTTTCTGAAACATCTACTTTTATCTTGCCGTAATTCACTGAATAAAAAAGTACTTATGGGTACATGTTTGAGGAGCAGAGTATCCAAGCCGTATCCGCTGGATTTGCTGATACATGATCAAATGTATCAACCGATACAGAATCACGCACAGCCCTTAGAGTTAGATTCTGATGTGTCTCTTGCTTTGACATCTTTCAGCCTTCCTGTTACACAAGATCACCAAGGCAGAAGTTTACGGTAAGGATCAGTTCGAATGGTCACTGGGGTCTTTCCTGGTCGGCTTTTGTGCTGCATTGTCAATGGGTCTGCAGCTGGCTCTGTACTGTTTGCAGAGCTGCTTTTGTTTCTCTGGTCCTGGGCATGTCCACAGCTGATGCTGCAACATGGAGATGCTCTTCTCTCTGCACTCCTCACGCCTCTTTAACACGTCGGTTGGTGTTTGTATTTTTCAAGCATGCGTCCCTTGATGAAAGCTTGCGATCAGCCCTTTGACGTAACCTAGGGTGTATGAGGGTCGGACAGCAGGTCCTGCGTGCTGACTAGAGCAGGTACACTGGGATGCTTTCCATGAGTTCAGGAGAAGAGCACTTAGTGGCCTCACGTGGAAGAAAACTGCAGGCTCCTCTCTGGGTAAATTCAGAGAGATGTCTGCAGGTGATAAAGCCAGTTGGAGAGGGAGTAGGTAGATGCTGCCTAAGTAGCTGCTCTAGGGGCTCTTGACAAGGACACAAGCTAAGCAATAAGGGTGCTGCAGAAGGCGCCCCCTCAGCCCTCCCTTCATCTCAGAACGCACCCAGCGATGGGCAGACGGCTGTGTTCCCGGCACGCCTTACAATTCTACCAAGACACCAGGCAACATAGGAATCATTCACAGGATGCCTCCTACGTATTTATTCCAACGTTTTCCAGTTTAAAGAGGTAGTATTTTTTAATGCATAAGTCAAAAACGTGGCCCTGAAACTTTGTCAAGGTGATGTGTATATTTGAGTGCATTTAGTAACAAAAGAAGACATTCAACCTTCACGCTGTTGCTGCTGCTGGAGGCGTGGGTTTCTGAAGCTGTGAGGTGCCCCGTGTGATTGAGTCGGTGTGATATAGCCTACGCACTGAGGGCAAAAAGACGACACATACATGGGTAAATAGATGGGTAGACAGACACATGGATAGGTAGGTAGATGAATGAGTGGAGAGGTGGATGGATGGAGAGAAAGATGATAGATAATAGATAGATGATAGACAGATACATTAGGCACATAGATAGATAGAGATAGATACGCAGATAGATGGATAGATAGGTAGATAGATATGATAGGTAGATAGATGACTGATAGCTAGCTAGCTAGCTAGCTAGCTAGACAGATAGAATAGGTAGGTAGGTAGATAATAGATGATAGATAGATATGATAGGTAGATAAATGATAGATAGGTTGATAGATAGAAACATGGAGAGGTACATAGATGAATGAGTGCATAGTTGGAAGGATGGATGGAGAGAAAGGTGATTGATAATAGATAGATGATAGACAGACAGAATAGGTAGATAGATAGATAATGATAGGTAGATAGATACAATAGGTAGATGGATGATTGATAGCTACCTAGCTAGCTAGACAGATGGAATACATATAGAGAGATGATAGATAGCTAGATGATAGCTACATACATGCATACATACATACATACATATTTGGCTGCATAAGAAACCACTGACTTTGATCTTATTTCCCAAAGCAAAGTTAGAAATAAGCATTTCATGGAACTATTAGAGACACATATTAATTGCTCCCTCTGGGAGGATGATGGGTGACCCTGTAGAGTGGCAATGGGAACATCTCAATGCACAGAGTGCCTGTGAATGAAAGATCTCTTTACTGCACGATCAGGACCCTTTTCTGTGAGTCGGAACCTGCATTAATTATCTGACACGTTTGTGTGCCGGCTCTCTGTGGCTTTTATCCCATCCTCTCTAAAACGGGGGGCTGGCGCTCAGCGTGTCCTGAAGTCCATTCCTGCCTTGAAATATGCATACCCTGACCCCACGTGCATTTACGTGTGTGCTCATCTACTGGGGGACAGAGGCATGAAAAGGTCAAGCTTGGTCTTCAATGCTTCTGGACATACACGTTCTCAAATTTAAGGGAGTTGGCCCAGTGTTAGAACACAAGCAGTAATCTCCTCCTTATCTTCAAGGAGATGTGAACAGTGCAACTCTTATAAACACAATATCCTAGTTGCAGTAACAGTTTAAAAATGGACATCCACCTTCATGAAAAAGGGTTTGGGTTTCTTAAATCCGTGACTTTCAGAAGGGAATTGTGAAGCCCAAACTCTGTATCCTAGAATGTTCCCCTTTTTGAGACAGCGTGATGCAATTTCTTCTATGTTGGTGATATTACTTTGTCTTTGCCTGTATGCTTATTTGCACTAATCATTGCCATAAAGTGATAAACTACAATGTATACAAAAATACATCTCAGACTATGAAGAGATAATGGATCTTTATGAGAACAACGCTAAGTGTTTATAACTCCATCAGTGAAAACGAGAAGGCACACGGTTGAATTCTCATTGGGACAAGTCTTACAAGATTTTATAACAGCATGACATCTTGTGATGGTCTGTTTTATGTGTCAATGTGGTTAGAGATTGGTGCCCAATTGTTTGGTCAACCACCCATCTACAGGTTCCTGTGAAGATTCTTTTTTAAATGGGGTTGGTAGACTTGAGCAGAGCAGATTATCCTTCATAATGTGGATGGGTTTCATGCCCTCAGTTGAAGGCCTGAAGAGCAAAGACTGAGGTTTTCCAAAGAAAACGCAAGTCTACCTTAGCTGGACTGCTATCCTGCAGGCTCACCTGCAGCCTTGCTTACAGGTGTTGTAGTTGAGCGCTCCCACGATCCCACAAACCGATTCCTTAAAGTAAATATATATTTCCTATTGGCTCTGTTTCTCTGGAGAATCTTGAATAATACAAATATCTTGGCTAATACACATTTATACGATACAAGTACTCATGAATAACCATGAATGACAGTAGACTGAATCTTGGCTAACATGACCTGGTATCTCAGATAACATGGTCTTCTTTATTTGCAAGTTTATTTCCTAATCCATTTCTGATTCTCTGAAACTCAACAGCCAGGAGTTTCATGCTTACAACATGCATATTGTATGACATGCGTCTCTAAAAAACATGCATATCGTCACTGGCCAACTCCTCCACTATCTTTTTCTTTTTTTTTTTTTTTTGCAGTACGCGGGCCTCTCACCGTTGTGGCCTCTCCCGTTGCGGAGCACAGGCTCCGGACGCGCAGGCTCAGCGGCCATGGCTCACGGGCCCAGCCGCTATGCGGCATGTGGGATCCTCCCGGACTGGGGCACGAACCCACGCCCCCTGCATCGGCAGGCGGACTCTCAACCACTGCGCCACCAGGGAAGCCCTCCTCCACTATCTTAACCTGCAACACGTAAAAAGCACAAACACATTTGGTAAGATTTCTATTGGGAAAGGATGAGCCTCGGGGCACCAAACTAAGATATCTGGAGAAGTATTGTTTTCAGGGAAGCCTCTTTGGCTGATTAAAAAACTGACCACAGACAAGGCCACAGATGTTTTAGTCAGAGTTCTCCATGAAAGCAGGACCAGTAGGACATGTGGATATAAATATAGATGATATAACAGATGTCAGTGTCGATGTAGGTGTAGGTGTAGGAATAGGTATGACATAAAATATAGATTTATTACAAAAAATTGGCTCAGGTGATCACGGAGGCTGCAAATCCTCATGGAGAACAGAGGCTGCAGTGGGCAAACTGGAGACCCAGGAGGGCTAATGGTATAAGTTCCAGTCTGAAGGCTCAAGAGGCAAGAAGAGTGGATGTTTCAGTTGGATGGTGCGAGCAGGAAAAGGCTGATGTCCCAGCTCAACCAGTCAGGCAAGAGGAGTTCCCTATTACTCAACGTTTTTGGTCATTCAGGTCTTCAACTGATTAGATGAGGCCCACCCACACTGGGGGAGGGCACTCTGCTTCACTCATTCTACCAATCCAAATGCTACTCTCATTCAGACACTCGCTTACAGACACACCCAGACTCCTCTTTGGTCAAATATCCAGGCACTCTGTCACCCAGCCAAGTTGACACATAAAATTAAACAGCACCATGGGCCCTAGAAATGTTTGTCTTCATGAGACTTTTTCTCCATGAAGGAAACAAAACAATGCCAAGGGGGAGGAGATTGGGGAAGGGATGGAGAGGGAGTCTGGGGTTAGCAGATGCAAACTATTATACAGAGAATGGATAAACAACAAGGTCCTACTCTATAGCAAAGGGAGCTATATTCAATATCCTATGCAAAACCATAATGGAAAAGAATAGTAAAAAAAAAGAAAAACAAACGAAGAAGCCCACTCAAGGATTATTTTTTTAAAGTCTTTGGCAGAATGTCTCTCTCTTTGACGTGGCTATTTTGTATCTGATTACATCCCAGATACTGTGAAGCTGCCTGTTAATGTGTAGATTTCTGTCCTATAGAAAACAAACCTTAAAGTTTATAGGTTTTGTATCTAAACTAGTAATTGTTTTCTAACCTACTTCTTTTTTTTTCTTCTTTTAGCTGCACGACACGGCTTCGGCAGTGAAAGTGCAGAGTCCTAACCACTGGACTGCCAAGGAATTCCCTCTAACCTTCTTTTTTAAAATGCTTTTCCTGATGGACCATACAAACACATGTCCCTCAAATGCTCTTGGAACTGGATTTACCATTGAAGATATTCTTCCATTATTTTAGGAAACCAGGAAACATATTCACATGTGTTCTTTGTTTGCACGCGGCAGGGTTTTAGCATCGTAAAGATTAGATTTTGCCATCGGAAAGCGAAAAAAAAAATTCAAAGTTTCCAAGAACCAAAGATATCAAGGGGAGGGCACTAAAATGGACTTGACACACAAGTGATCAGATATTGACTTTTCAGGGAAGAATGTGGAGGGGCCATTAGAGATTTCATAACACGGAAGGGTCAGCATGTAATGCTTCAGGAAAGGTAGCTGTGGTGCAAGGCATGGGGCTGACTTAAATACTGGAAGATGAAGCAGGGAACAGGTAGAAAGCGAGTGTGGTGATCTGGGTGTAATTAGGCAAGTGAGGAGAGGAGACATGGGGTGACTCCATGAAGGAAGATGTGAGACAAGCTGAGAGCTTTTTGATGTGGTTGGTGTATTCGTCTCCCAGGGCTGCGGTAATAAATTACCCCAAACTGGGCAGCTTACAACAACTGAAATGTCTTCTGTCACAGTTCTGGAGACCAGAAGTCTGAAGTCAAGGTGAGGGCAGGATTGATTCCCTCTGTGTGTGTCTGTGTCCAGTGTCCCCTTCTTGTAAGGACACCAGCCATTGGATTAGGGCTCCTACCATGCAGGATGACCTCCTTTTAACACGGGTACCTCTGCAATGATCCTATTTCCTGACAAAGCCACGTTCATAGGTTGTGTGTGGAAATGAATTTGGGGGGATGCTCTTCGATCAGGAACAGTTGGCAAATTGTCAGTAAACAGGAGGAAATAAGGCGCGTGATGCCCTGACCTGTGCAAACGACTAATTCTGTGCGTTTGTCTGTATCCTGGTTCTTGCCTAAGCTGTTTCCCCTCATACTCTGCTGTAATGTTGAAACGGTGCAGGACCCTATGGTCCTTCCCACCATGTCCCCAGCCTGCCTTTCGTCTGTGGAACAAGTTTAGCTGAAGAATAAGTTTAATCAGAGAAGTGAGAAAACGCAGAAGCGAAGGAAAACAGTCAAAGGAGACCAAAGAATAATAGTTTAGTCATTAAGCAAAGTCAAGGACCTTTTAGTTCCTCCTCAAGGGCTGTAGATCATATCCTGAGCCACATCCTGTGAGCTTCTTATAGATATTGAAACCCGCCAAGACCGCCATAATCGGCCTCAGAGAAATGGGAACAAACCAACCCTGGACCTGAAGACTAACTGTACTTCAAACAGTCAAGATGCCGTGGACGAGACCACCGATGACCAATTTCAAGATGACGGTCAGAGCCGACAGCGCTGTGTCTGCCTGGAACCCACTCTGTCCGTCTATAAAAGCTCTTGCCCCCCGATTGTCAGTGGATGGCGGGGGTCGGCCTTTGGACAGGAGTCCCCCCAACCCGGCTGCCGGCATCCAAACGAAAGCAGACTTTCCTGTCCACCAGCCTGGCCTCTTCATTGGCTTCTGAGCAGCGAGCAGCCGGACCCCGCTTTCGGTTACGGCGGAAGCGTTCTCGAGAAGAGTGACTGACCGAGGGCAGGGCTCTGGCGGCGGGTGTGCTCACGGTGAGGGATCTGCACCCGTCACACCGCGCTTACAGCCGGGAGCGTCCTTCCTGCCAGCTCCCCTGGGCTGGGGTTATTAAAAACTTACAGTAAATTCTTGCCCACACCTCCCTCCTCTTTTGGGGTGAAGTTTTCAACATTCTCAGGAAACGCCAGCTCGGTTCAGTGGGGACTCTACAGGTGTCCCTGCCCGGCTAGGCAGACTTTTAAAATGAGATACCTCTAAACAGTCTTAAATTCCAGAAAATTGGACCGTCTGGGCCTCCCCACTCGAGCTTACCAACTGGCAAAGGTTGCTCCTTGCAGCCTACCGTGCGTGGCGAGAAACCATCGGCTGTATAAAACTGCAAGATACAGGTCCGTCAGACAAAACACACACAGTGGAAAGTCGAGAATGCCTCAGAATAGGAATCCAGTCTGTCTACTTCATGATAGTTACCACCGTTTACAGTACAGAAAAAAAAACAGATGTAAATATTGAAAGTTAGCTAGGTAACATTTTGCTTAATCATCAGATTAAAAGAAAACAGTAGCTAGGTAGGTTACAGTAAACAGAGAGTGTATTTGGACCTTGCAATCATCAGTGGATATTTCTCTGTGGAATTAATAAGTAAAATTAATTCTTAAAAAAACTGGAATATAAGGCAATATTGCTTGTGGATTATTTCACGTCCTAGAATTTTTAGTTGCTTGACAAACAGGAGTATTGAAGGCAAGAGTGAAAAGGAAAATCTCTACCTCACAGTAATAACGGTAATACAGTAAGAGCCTGAATTAAATAACTTTTCTTTTAAAGATAAATGCTGTTTATAACATTATTTACATTCTCAGACACATCCTCAGTCATTTAAAATGATTTGTGGCAAAAGGGTTGGGTCTTTTCATTTTCCAAGTCCTCAATTCTCTTGAAAGTAAGCAAAGAAACCTCCAAGCATGTGTATAAGAAAAAAGGAAGATTAAGGAACACAGCATACAAAATACTATTTTTTGGACTTCCCTGGCGGCCCAGTGGTTAACACTCCACGCTTCCACTGCAGGGGGCGCAGGTTCCATCCCTGGTTGGGGAACTAGGATACTGCGTGCCGCACGGCTTGGCCAGAAAATTTAAAACATAAAATAAAATATTAAAAAAACACAAACTACTATATTTTTCATCATGAGAGAGAACTATAAAATGATGCCTGTGTGTGGACTGCATTTTAAATTCCGTTTTGTGGACCGAAACAGATCGTTTTCCCACTCAAACCCAAAGCATTATTAAGTTAATCTCCTTTAATATTTTATGTCATTTTTCTTAAAGGTTTGGACTCTTTCAACCTTCTGATAAGTTAAAATTGCTGCTCTCTTGCTGTACTGGGGGTTCTTCTAATCCAGCTGTTGCCTGACCCAGAGACTCAGTCTTAATCTCAGACCCCAGTTGTGGAAGCGGGACCACTTCCCCTTCCCTGCCCACAGGTTCTGGGCTTGCTGTCTGGGTTCATGTGTCACCCCTTTAAAACTTTGGTTGTGGGTTCATCTTGAACCCTACAATCTCTGGTGGGTCCAGCTGGGCTGCACGATACCTGTGAATGGGACGGGACCTTGTGGAGGATAGGGTGTCTGCTGTGGGCGGACCATGGCGTGGAATAACGTGGCAGCGTGTAAATGATGCTACCTGAACTCGCCATGTGGTCACAGGCTGGGCCCTTGGGGGCTGCCACATCCCCACTGCCACCTCCTTGCCCATGAACCAGCAGTCACATCTTTCTCAGCTTCCTGGTGCCTCACTGCCGGGGAGATGCACAGACCATGGGGTTGAGGTGCACAGCTGTGATCAACTAGGAAGGTCTCAGGCCGGTGTGCCCAAGCTCTTGGATCCAACGTGGACCTACTGTGTGTCTTCTTTCGTGGTTATCATGCTGGAGTCAAAGCCATCTTAAACCCAGGCTGAAGGGTTCTCCTCACCAAGGTGGAATCCAGTCCCTACTGGTTTGCTAGAATGTCTCACACAGTACCACAAGCCGAGGGGGTCAAACGCCCAGAATCTATCCTCGCCTGGTTCTGGGGGCTGGAAGTGAGACCAAGGTAGCCACAGGGTTGGTTCATCCAGTCCTGGGAATTCTCCCCTCCTTCAGTCTCTTCCGTATAAAACAGCTGACCAGGGCTTCCCTGGTGGCGCAGTGGGTGAGAGTCCACCAGCCGATGCAGGGGACACGGGTTCGTGCCCCGATCCAGGAGGATCCCACGTGCCGCGGAGTGGCTGGGCCCGTGAGCCATGGCTGCTGAGCCTGTGCGTCCACAGCCTGTGCTCCACGACGGGAGAGGCCACAACAGTGAGAGGCCCGTGTACCACAAAAACAAAAGCAAAAACAAAAACAGCTGACCAATGTATGTTTGTCCTCAGAGCTCTGTTTTCCAGAGTTGAACTTCAAGGACTGAAATGGAGTTTCAATGTTTAGTTCTCCACTCATATATTCTTAACAGTGGTGTATTTTTTTTTTTTGGTAGAAGGTGCTTGAATATATATTTTTAATTTTATTCCATTAAATGTAAAGTTTCACGACTTCCACAAAATAATCCCTCTGTGTGGAGGGAAGCATTTTGTTTCCAGTTGCATGCACCTGAGTTACATCTTTCAGATAGAAATTATATTATATATGATATATATTATTTATATATAAATATGTATAAATTTTACATATATCTGTATATATATATATATATATGACAATCTGATACAAACTAGTATATATAGAATGGATAAACAACAAGGTCCTACTGTATAGCACAGGGAACTATATTCAATATTCTGTAATAAATCATAATGGAAATGCACACATAAAATTAGATATAACATCACATTATATATAATTTTAATATAAAATTTAAATATGTCATATAAATATATAAAATTTACACATCTTTATATATGTAGAAAATAATCAAAAAATGGAAAGGTTTATGGAGTGAATTCTTATCTACCAATCACCCAACTTTAATAACTTTCAACTCACGGCTAAACTAAATTCATCATCGTACTCTTCATTTCTTCTTTCTCCCTTCAGGTTATTTTAAAGCAAATACCAGGTGTGATAAAAAAAAAATAACACCCATTGCTCATATGTAGGTATTGGGGAATTCTCTCTAATATACAGGAGCCATTAAAAAAATAAATCCACAATTTCTCTGGCACACGCAAAATGTTGCCCATCATACTTAAGACCACAAACATCTCATCAGTGTTTAATTTCCTACATTGTCTCATACATCTTTATTATTGTCACGATTATTAATAGTTTGCTATTATTTTTTTTTGCGGTACGCGGGCCTCTCACTGTTGTGGCCTCTCCCGTTGCGGAGCACAGGCTCCAGACACGCAGGCTCAGCGGCCATGGCTCACGGGACCAGCTGCTCCGTGGCATGTGGGATCCTCCCGGACCAGGGCACGAACCCGTGTCCCCTGCATTGGCAGGCGGATGCCCAACCACTGCGCCACCAGGGAAGCCCAATAGTTTGTTATTTTGAAACAGGATCCAGCTCTGCTCCACACGTGGTACTAGGCTGGCATCACCCTTTTCTCTCATAATTACATTCTCCCACTCCATCTCTCTCTTTCCCTCTTACAATGTGTTTGTTGAGGAAACAGGGTCTTTTTCCCTCATATAATTTCCCACAGTCTGACTGTGTATTTATGACGCCCTTAGGATTTCCCACAGTCTTTTGTTTTCTTGCGAACCAGTCGTTGGTTTAGAGGTTTGATCCAGTGAGCATGTGATTGTTTCAGCAAGATGATCTCCATCAGGAGGTGCAAATTGTGTGCATTTTTTTTTCTTTTTTGATAGGAAGCATCCTTGGTAGTCATCATTTAGAGGTTAGAAAATAGAGAGTTTCAGGACTTCCCTGGTGGCACAGTGGTTAAGACTCTACGCTCCCAATGCAGGGGGCCTGGGTTCGATCCCTGGCCAGGGCACTAGATCCCACACACATGCCGCAACTAAGAGTTCTCATGCCACAACTGAGGAGCCTGTGGGCCGCAACTAAGGAACCTGCCTGTCACAACTAAGACCCGGTGCAACCAAACAGATAAATAAATATTTTTTAAAAAAGAAAAGAAAATAGGGAGTTTCTATTTGCCTCATTCCCTTGCATTGATTAGCTGGGCTATTTCTGTAAAGAGACGATTCATTGCATCAACTATTAGGCTAAACTGCGGTAAATTCTATTTAGGAAAGGGGAAATGGTGTATTATTTCACTTTGTCTACCAGGTTGCAAATTGCTTTTCCCCATTTGTTTGTTTAAATGAAATCGCAGAGACTTCCTTAACTTTGAATATCCGATGCTCAAATTTTTTCATGGGATGCCCATGTGGGAATATCTATTACTCTAAACTAGACAGGATACTTTTTACATGTCTGCAAAGCTCCCTCCACAGTGGAGCGTAATGAACTGAAAATGACTTATATCTGCATTGCATCGGGCATTGCCAAGTGAAGCAGACAGGCTCTTTCCCCTCATTTTCTGTACCACATCTTTCCAACTTTCTTCCCCTCACTCAGGGTGGAGACAAGTGGGTGGGGGGTGGTACAGACCCGCTTTGTCCCCCTTGAATAGTTTAGAAATCTCATGGACCACTTCACATCTCAACATTACAGTACGTCTGGCAAAGGCTTAGCTGGACATGGACTTCCCCCACTCTCCACGTATTCAGGTCACAAGTGGAACAGCCATACCCCTTGTAGAACAAGAGGACAAAATCTCAGCTGTCACTGTAGCCAGTTTTTCTATTTTCATTACACTCCCTCAATCCCTGTCACCACACGCTGCACTCAGGGATATCTTCACCTACTTTGATCAGGGAATAATCTCTACTCTTCTTTTCTAAACCCCCCTTCCTACCCTGGAGATTTTCCCTATTTTAACCCAATCCTCATTTGCCCTTAGAGCTGTTGTAAGCTACCTCTCTATCTTGGAAACTGGACTAAGGAATTTGGACTAAATCCGGAGGGTTCTGGGACACCATTAGAGAGTTTTAGTCAGAAAGCCAGTTGAATGGATAAAGAAGATGTGGTACATGTATACAATGGAATACTACTCAGCCATAAAAAAGAATGAAATCATGCCATTTGCAGCTACATGGATGGACCAGGAGATGATCATACTAAGGGAAGTAAGTCAGAAAGAGAAAGACAAATATTATATGATATCACATATGTGGAATCTTAAAAAATGATACAAATGAACTTACTTATAAAACAGAAGTAGACTCACAGACGTAGAAAACAAACCTATGGTTACCAAAGGGGAAAGGGGTTGGAGGGATAAATTAAGAGTTTGGAATTAACATATACATACTACTAAATATAAAATAGATAAGCAACAAGGATTTACTGTAGAGCACAGGGACCTATACTCAGTATCTTGTAGTAACCTATAATGGAAAAGAATCGAGTGTGTGTGTGTGTGTGTGTGTGTGTGCGTGTGTGTGTGTGTGTATATATGTATATCTGAATCACTTTGCTGTACACCTGAAACTAGCACAACATCATAAGTCAACTATACCCCAGTGTAAAATAATAATTTTTAAACATTAAAAAAATAAAATAAAGAAAAAGACTTTTAATCAGAAAATGATACGTAGAGGCTGGACTTTGGGCACGTTTACTCTGCCTGCAGGATGGAGAGATATTTGAAGAGCAGTAGAGAGGTTAGAAGCTTATAAAAGAAAAGTCGAAGAACAAAAAGGTCATGAGAATGATGAGGGAAAATCATATGGACAGACTGGAAAGGGATTACAGGGATATCACTAACAGGCATTGGGAAGACATGAGGGGTCTGGAGATCCACATTCTCTGGTTACAGCCAACTGTTGGCTTGAGGGTAGCCTGGTGACTTGGCATTCACTGGGGAATCCTGGCAGGACTGGCCTTGGAGATGATGAAACCAGCTTTATTATTTTTTTTAACATCTTTATTGGAGTATAATTGCTTTACAATGGTGTGTTAGTTTCTGCTTTATAACAAAGTGAATCAGCTATATGTATACATATATCTCCATATCCCCTCCCTCTTGCATCTCCCTCCCACCCTCCCCATCCCACCCCTCTAGGTGGTCACAAAGCACCAAGCTGACCTCCCTTTGCCATGCGGCTGCTTCCCACTAGCTAGCTATTTTACATTTGGTAGTGTATATATGTCATTGTGAAGGCAGCTGTAGACAGAGGGTGTTTAAGTGACACAGCTAATTGATTGTTCAGGTGGGTTGCTGAATTTGTCATCATGGGCTTAGGGGAGAGAGCTCTTGGGGATGTCAACTCAGGAGTCATCACCAACGTGGAGATGGTAAATGACATCATGGCAGCAGATGAAGCTCTCATCACAGAAGAGACCAAAAAGATCATTCCCACTCCTGACTTCCAGGCAGAAATATGAATGTGAATCCCTCACGCCAGCACGCTCTCCCGTATCATGTAAACAGCACCAATACTATGTCCATTTAAATGTGTGTGTGTGTGTCAGCGTGTGTCAGTGTATGTGTGACAGTGTGTGTGTCAGCGTGTGTGTGTCAGCGTGTCAGTGTGTGTGTCAACGTGTGTGTCAGCGTGTGTGTCAGCATGTGTGTGTCAGCGTGTGTGTCAGCATGTGTGTCAGCGTGTGTCAGCATGTGTGTATCAGCGTGTGTCAGCGTGTGTGTGTCAGCGTGTGTGTGTCAGCGTGTGTGTGTGCACCTTACGTGGGCACTCTGCTTATTCTATCAAAGGGAAGAAGATGTAGCTTTGTACAAAGAAAGAACCTTTAGAGCCTAACACAGTGGAATGCAAATCACTGATAAACACCCAAGACCACACACGTTCCCAAGCAAGTGCTAAGAGTTGTAACTTACAGTCTCCTTTGCCTGAAAGGTTGAGCGAGTTCAGGGGAGAGAGGGAGAGGGTGGAGGGGGAGTTGTGTGTTCATATCCCAGCTGTGCAATGGCTTGGGTGACCGTGGACAGTTCAGTCCTCTGTGGAACAGATTTACATTCTCCATCTGTAAAACGGAGAGAACTAGGTCTTTCCAGTAGGGCTGATGAGGCATACATATCTTACATGAGCAGAAAGGAGAGGACAAATGCTATCATATACGTCAACTGAGCCCAGAGGCTCCGCTCCTCAAGGACAGGAGAGCTTCTTGTACGGAAGAAGGAGAGTCTTTGTGGATATTTTTAGGGGTTACCTTGCCTTGGCCGGGAAAGCAGCAGAAATGGGGTTGAGCTGAATTGCAGAACGTACGTAACTTCATGCTCCCAGATGTTGAAGAGTCAACGCCTCACAACAGGGGTATTAACACTGACTATTCAGCGGCCTTGCGTCCACTATATTTATGGAAAGGAGAGACCTGTGAATTGCTGGAAAAGGCACAATTTGACCAAGACGTGAGATAAAGACTGGACACTAAGGATCCCAGGCAGTCAGTGTATCAGAGCCAGACGCAAAACAGAAAACTGTCACACACACGACCACAGAATCCCTGAGACATTACAAGGAATAGTTATTTGACATAAACTGAATTCACTTATTTAAAATCTCAGAGAGCGACGGCATCGCAGGCTGCGTGAAATGGGGGTCTCTGGTAGCTGATGCACCTAGTGGAGACCCTCAGGAAATAACACTGCTGGTGGGATGAACTGGGAGATTGCGGCTGACATCTATACACTATTAATACCATGTATAAAACAGATAACTAATGAGAACCTGCTGTATATCACAGGGAACTCCACTCAGTGCTCTGTGGTGACCTAAATGGGAAGGAAATCCGAAAAAGAGGGGACATATGTATAGGTATAGCCGATTCACTTTGCTGTGCAGCAGAAACTAACACAACGGTGTAAAGCAACTCTACTCCAATAAAAATTAATTATAAAAAAATAACATTGCTATTGTAATGGTGGTAAAAGGAGTCCCTGATGTTTTCATAAATACTATTATTGATAATTACAGAGAGATACTGTTCACCTATAACCTGTACTGTAAACAGGAAACCCTTCCGTCATTGCAAATGTGCTCTACTGACAACATATACGTCTTGTACCATCCTTGGCTGACTTTTCCAGCACTTTCAGCTGAATTCTCATGCACTATCCACGCATAGTTAGGATACTTGCACGTGTGTTGAACTGCCTCTGGCCTAAAACGCCCCACCAGAAACATACGCTAATGCACAAAGTAGCGGCACCATGGAAGCGCTTTTCTTCAAGGTGCTTGAAGAAAAGTCCTTCTTTTCCATGTTTTAGTGTTAGTGGCTCCTGTCATTTACCCATTTTCTTTTGAGATGCTAGTATGACAGAATTCAGCATGTATGGCAGTACGATGCGATGGAACTGAGGTTCCCTTTAAAAACCAGAGGGTCTGAGTCTGACGTCAGGGCCACCCATCCTGTCTTGTGCAACCTCTGAGAAGTGACACAATGTCTTAGAGCTTTGATTTCTTCGGATGTAGAGTGGAAAGAAAAACTTGGCCAATGCTACAGATTCATGGTGAACATTAAAGGGGTACCACATGCAAAGCACTATATTTCTATATAGTGGGAGATGGGAAGATGGGAACCCAAGACACCATTTTTCTCACAGAGGTCAGAAGGTCCAAAGCCCTAAGAGGTAGGTTTTACTTAGAGTGAGATTTACAGGAACACTTTCCAAATCTTTCTTCTTCCTACTGAGTGTGGTGAAGTGAGGAATGGGTGACTCCTTTTTGCTGATTTGGCAAGGTCCTCAATCTTTCCCACTTATTCATATTATTATTAAATAAGAAAGAGGGGTTTCAAATACTCACATACATTTAAGAAAGCCCCAACCCAGAATATTAACTCAAAAAATCTCTAAGAGTGCACCTGAGACTTCACTATTTTGTGAAATCCCCTCAGGTAATTCTCATATGCGGGCAGAGGTTCACGAAGAAGAGATTTGGACAGATGAAAATGACAACTTCACCAAACTCTATAGTTCTCCAAAATCAACCTGACCTATAGACGGAGTGTTTCAATCCTTACCACGTATGTACAAATCAGTGTCTGACTCAAAGCAAACACTAGAGGGATGATGAAGAAGGAAAGAAGGGGACAGAGGAAGGAAGGAAGGAAGAGAAAGAGAGAGAGAAGAAAATATGTGCAACATTAGAAAGTAAAATTCGTTTGTCATGTGTTGTGTGCAATTGTAAAGTTTGTAACTTTAGATTTATTGAACTGTCAAGAGACACAAAAGGTAAGAAATACGGCATATGTTCAGCCCTGTAAGGGGAAAATTCGTGACATTTTCAAGGTTTGGGACATTAAAGAGACTTTTGTGAGGGAAGGTTTCTGGAGCAGAGTCCAGATGGCTCTGTGGTTGGTGGCGTTTATCAATGTGGCAGAGATATTTTTATAACATCGTGACATTCCATAGTTGTCAATGTTCATTAAGAGGAAAAAGTGCCCTGAGGTTCCTTTAACACTATTAATGATTAAGTTTTTAGCAGCCATAATTAAATTCCATCATAAATCTTATTGTTAATCTAAAGAAACAGAAGATTCCTGGCAAAAAAAAAAATCAGCTAGAAATAATTTAAGATGACAAAGTGAATTTCCATATAATATTAAAGGGCTTCAGATGCATGCATACAAAAGCCAAATTTCCATTAAATTAGCAGGTGTTGAGCACCTACTATTTGTGCAAAAAATAACCCTTCATATTTGGTCATTTAAAGTCGACCAAAGTCTGCTGAAATTAATGTTATTATTTTGAGTTCACAAAGAAAACTGTGAATTAAAGATATTAGCTTTTTGATCAAGGTTATGCTCTTAGGGACACCCCCAAATGAATCACATATGATTAAGGATCAAGGTTGTGAAAATTGCCCCAAAATGTCCTATCTTATCACCCATGAAATATATATGACATATGTTTTGGGGACTACACCCCGTATAACAGAAATCTGCTCACAGATGTTTAAGCACCTTGAAGAAAAACAAATTAAGTATTTGCAAAGGCTTGGTCATTGAAAATATTCCTCTTAACTCACTCATTCACAGCAGACACATGAACACTGCTGTCTGAGGTATGTGAGCATCTCGCGGTGGCCGAGGGGAGGGAGGGTGACGTTTGGATCCAGTGTGATGCTCCTGTACTCAGCATCACCATTGAGCTGAGCGGGGTGCACAAAAGGACGATCGTAAGTAAGGTGCTGATTGGTTCTTTGAGATCAATCCCGAGTATTTGGGGACATACTGATATCGACCGTCTTAAACACTGTGTTCACTTTTTAAAAATATATATATATATATTTATTTATTTATTTTTGGCTGCATTGGTTCTTTGTTGCAGTGCACGGGCTTCTCACTGCGGTGGCTTCTCTTGTTGCAGAGCACGGGCTCTAGGCGCGCGGGCTCAGTAGTTGTGGCACGTGGGCTCAGTAGTCGTGGCTCCAGGGCTGTAGAGCGCAGGCTCACCAGTTGTGGCGCACGGGCTTAGTTGCTCCACGGCATGTGGGATCTTCCCGGACCAGGGCTCGAATCCATGTCCCCTGCATTGGCAGGCGGATTCTTAACCACTGAGCCACCAGGAAGCCACACTTTTAAAAATACAATTAATTTGGAATTTATTCAGTGTATCTGGTTGCAAGACCCGTCACAAACGCCCAACTTATGTTTGGCCAACATGGAGATGAGCCTGGGTGTCATTGGATGCTGGTGTTCTCGGGAGGGATGATAGCAGTGTAGCCCATCCCTGGAGAAGGCAGTTCACGGTCCCAGGAGAGGTGGTCCGTGATAGATTGAAACGGCACCTCATTTCACTGCCACGGCGTCCGGTGCAATAACATGTGTGCTAAAGGAACTGGAATATTTTAATTTCGACACTCCTACTGCATTCAAGAAGACCACCCAGTCTTAAACAAGCTTAACCACAGATGGAGAAAAGATCCAGAAGAGAGAATCCAGGAGTTTTTTTTGCTTTTTAAACCAACATTGCAATTAACTGCAAATCAGAATTCTCTTTTTAAAAGGAAAAACTCCAAAATTGTTTTTTAATCAATATTGGAATTAATTGCAAATCAGAATTTTTTTTTTTTTTTTTAAATTTTAGGCCGAGCCGTGAGGCATGCGGGATCTTAGCTCCCCGACCAGGGATCAAACCCGCGTCCCGTGCAGTGGAAGCGCAGAGTCTTAACCACTGGACCTCCAGGGAAGTCCCCTGAGAATTTTCCTTTTAAAAGGTGAAACTGCAAAATTTATTTGACTGTATTCAATCCCAGTTAACTTATCTCTCACCTGCCTTGTTTGCCAATCCTGAAAACCTCCCCAGCATTTAAGGAGCTGTGAAGTCCAAGTGTTTACAAAGCAAAGTGATTCCAATGCCACAGAAATAGGTGGTTAACTTCCTTAGAGCGTTTAAGGTTTCACCTAAGAAAAGGCACCATAACTATGTAGAAAGATTTATTGATTCCTCGGAACTAGACGCTGGAGAGGAATCTGTTATTTACGCAAAGATAAATATTTGGGTTGGGTAACTGAGCGAATCCACTTGGCTCTTGGGAGAGGCCCTGCCCTCTCCTGCTGTCTGGCCTCACTGCAGTTGCCCCACGGCGTTCGCTGGCTCACCGGCAGCGTGTCTATGGACCACATTGAAAGATCAATGAAGTATTAAGGAAGCAGAGGCAGCTGAGCCACTGGCAGCATCGTGGAGTCCCGGGACCACCCAGGGCTGTGAGTGAGAAGCGCATGGTTTGGCCGTGTCTCTTCCCATCGCTCACGACCCACGTCGGGATGCAGAGATGCTGGGAGGGCAGACGATGCCCTCGGCAGACGCCTCTGAAGAGAGGGGAGGAATTATTGACAGCGCTCGCTCGCAGGGCTCCTTTGCCAGGCGCGGACCAAGCAGGTTTGTGAGGGAAACGCTGGAATTAGGGAGAGAAGCTCTTCAGTCTGAACAAGCCCTAAAAATAACTCCAGGTGGGAAACAAAAGAGAGCAACCTCTGAGGCCTATTTTCCATTTCAGCAGAGTCTCGGCTGGGGAATGGAGGGCTAGTTTTGTAACAAAAGACATCCTACTAAATTACACGAGGGCTGGTGTGTGGCTGTCTGCAGGTGTGCACCTGGCGGGGCTTCCAGTCTCTACTGGACCTGCAGGTCGTTAGGAAAAGTCCACCCGTATTTGAGGACAAGTGGCACAGATGTCTTACCTCCTGGTGGTCAGGTGAGGGTTTGTCTTCCTTGGGTCTTTTGAATAAGAGCTATAAAGACTTCTTTGCAAAAGCCTTTTTTACTTTTTTTAAAAAGAAATCAGTGGCGTGCATGAAAAGTGAAAACGGCAGATCAAGATGTTTAAATATAAATGCCTACGGGGGATGTTCAAAGGCAAGCTTCTGAGAGGCTGAGCCTGCTGGCTGTTCTCTTCAAGGGGCGGCTGTGTACTGGACGGAGCTCTTCACCTTTGCTTTATCAAAGCCTGCCTAGCCGGGAGGGAGGGACCGCACCCCTTCACTCCAGGCTGCCCTACCCCCACGATAAATCGGATCACCCAACCCTGTTCTCCTGCTTGATGCGTATAAATGGAGTGACGCCCACATGTTCACGGCCAGGATTTCTCCTTATGATTTAAAGATATTACAGGACTTCCCTGGTGGCGCAGTGGTTAAGAATCCACCTGCCAATACAGGGGACAGGGGTTCGAGCCCTGGTCCGGGAAGATCCCACATGCCGCAGAGCAGCTAAGCCCATGCGCCAAAACTACTGAGCCTGAGCTCTAGAGCCCGCGAGCCACAACTACTGAACCCGCGGGCCACAACTACTGAAGCCCGCGCGTCTAGAGCCTGTGCTCCGCAACAAGAGGAGCCACCGCAATGAGAAGCCCGCACACCGCCACGAAGAGTAGCCCCCGCTCGCCGCAACTAGAGAAAGCCCGCGCGCAGCCACGAAGACCCAACGCAGCCAAAAATTAATTAATTAACTTTTAAAAATTAAGATATTACAAAGCAAGAGGTATCTTTGGGCCAGGTTTGAATAGTGCGATCCTTACCATTTGATCCACCTCACGCCACTTCATATTTAACAGCATCTTAAGCCAAAACGGTTGAATTGAAGGCACAACATAGAACCCAAGGAAGAGATTTTCTGTGACCTTAAAAACAGAAAAAGATTTGGCCTTTGGCTTTGGCAGGACATCGCTTCTTCATGAGGAAGGACAGATGCCAGCTTTAGATGCCAAACAAGGGGAGCACGAGATGCTTGTGACCTTGCTTTGGAAAATTTTCATTTTCAGTTCAGTTTCAGGTACTCACGATCTGAGGACCTCCTAGACATTAAATTCCAGATGAACCCAGGGGTGCAAACCCATTTTCAATTTCAGGAGATAAATAGTTGATGGGTGCATCCCTTTCCAGCCCTCGGGATCAGCTAAGAAAAAAGTGCATGGAGAACAGGATAAATGGGCAAAAGGGAAGGCTGATTAGGATGGAGTAGACACACTCACCCCACCGTTGGTTCCTGTTACAACTAAGCCTTGGACAGAATATGGAAAGCAATGGCATGAGGACTTTAAAGGTGAGTAATAAGGAAGGGACAAGAGACGGAGAAGGAAACCAAACCTCCAAGAAAGGCCAGGCAACAATGGGCTCAGGGTGCTTCTCCTGCTGTATTTCCCGGCTCGTGGCCAGCTGGACCCCCAGGGCTGTGCAGCCCACATGGACAGTAAAAGCACCAAGGAAACCTCCTTATTACGTCAGAGTTCCAGGGAGAGTGACCCTGCGGGGCACAGCTCAGGGCTCTGTGCTGGCCCCCCTCCAGCGAGCTCTAGGGACAAAGCTTTGTCACAAACAGTGGTGACAGTGGTTGCAGTCGCACTCCCAGGCTGGCTTCCCATGCCCATCTGTCCGGGGAACACCTAGCCATGGAAATGAAGCAACACCCTGTAGGAGGTGAAACCCTGGGTTTCCAGCCAGAGCGCCAGGAAAAGGGTTCCCTGTGAGTGGAATATTGTTGGCACAATCAAGGAGAAGAAGAGCTTAGACTAGGGGCTTCTTTGACACTATGTGTGATGCCCTTGGCCGGCCCGGAGCCCTGTTTATGTGGAGGGACTGACATCAATAGAGCAGAAGCTACAGTCATTGTAGAAGATAAAGGCTACCACCCAGAAACCAGACTGGCCCTTTGGAGGTACCCATGGGGGACAGACTAAAAAATAACACAGCGCAGTCTTGGAAAATTAAAGTTGGAACTACAGCCCCTAAAGGCAAGTTAGAATTTGTGATTTGAAAGTAACAAAAGCACATACAATGGAATATTACTCAGCCAGAAAAAAGAACAAAATAAGGCTACTTGCAGCAACATGGATGGACCTAGAGATTGTCATAGTGAGTGAAGTAAGTCAGACACAGAAAGACAAATACCACATGATATCACTTATATGAGGAATCTAAAAAAAAAGCGTACAGATGAACTTATTTACAAAACAGAAACAGAGTCACAGATGTAGAAAACAAACTTACGGTTACCAGGGGTAAGGGGGGGAGGGATAAATTGGGAGATTGGGATTGACATGTACACACTACCATATATAAAATAGATAACTAATAACGACCTACTTACTGTATAGCACAGGGAACTCTACTCAGTACTCTGTAATGACCTATATGGGAAAAGAATCTAAAAAATAGTGGATATACGTATATGTATGATCAATTCACTTAGCTGTACAGTAGAAACTAACACAACATTGTAAAACAGCTATACCCCAATAAAATTTTTTTTAAAATAAATAAAGGGTATAGTATTTAAGTTATACTAGATGAATAAGTTCTAAGGACCTGCTATAAAACATGTTCACAGTTACCAATACTGTACCGTACACTTAAAAATTTGTGAAGAGGTTAAGATCTCCCGTGAACTGTTCTTAGCACACACACAAAAATCTAAAAAGACCCAGAAAACTTTAGAAAATCTTTAAAGTTCTGAAGGAAAATAACTGTCGAACCAGAGACTCCATCTAGCAAAAAAAATGCCCTTTAAGAATGAAGCTGAAATAGACATTTCAATTCAACAAAAACCACAATACACTGTCTCCAAGACCTGCTTTTTAAAAGAAATGCTAAAAGAAATCCTCCAGAGGGAAGAGAAATTATAACAGAGGGAAATGTGGAATTGTCAGAAATGAAGAAAGAAAAACAGAACGAGTAAATACTTGGGTTCATATAATAGATCATTTTCCTCCTCGTAAGTTCCTGGCAGCAAAGAAGCCTGTTGAAAGTAAGAATCACAAGGTTGTCTGAACATTTTTTAAAATAGTCATCCCTCAATCTCCACAGGATGTTGGTTCCAGGACCCCCTCAGGTACCAAAATCTGTGGATGTTCAAGTCCCCTATATAAAATGGCATAGTATTGGCATATAACCAACACACATCCTCCCACATACACTTTAAAGAACTCATCTCTAGATGACTTGTAACACCTGATACAATATAAATGCTATGTAAATAGTTGTAAACACAATGTAAATGATATACAAATCATTGCTGGACTGCAGCAAATTCAAGTTTTTTTGGAAATTTTGGAAAAGAATTTTTTTCTGAACATTTTTGATTCGCGTTTGTTTAAATTCGCGGGTGTGGAACCCGCTGATATGGAGGGCTGACTATAAACCTTATTTTTCAGACCGGTTTTACGTTCACAGCAAGATTGAGCGGAAGGTACAGAAATTCCCCCATACACCCACTTCCCCTACACATGGAGAGCCTCCCCCATTACCCACATCCCCCCACCAGATGGTGCATTTGTTATAATCAATGACCCTACATGGACATGTCATCATCACCCAGAGTCTGCAGTTTACGTTAGGGTTCACCCTTGGCGTTGTATATTCTACAGGTTTTGACAAAGTGTATCTCTCCATCTGTCTGTATCACCTTTAATTTCTTTCATCAGTGTCTTATAGTTTTCTGCATACAGGTCTTTTGTCTCCCTAGGTAGGCTTATTCCTAGGTATTGTCTTCTTTTTGTTGCAATGTTCAATCGGAATGTTTCCTTAATTTCTCTTTCAGATTTTTCATCATTAGTGTGTAGGAATGCAAGAGATTTCTGTGCATTAATTTTGTATCCTGCTACTTTACCAACTTCATTGATTAGCTCTAGTAGTTTTCTGGTAGCATCTTTAGGATTCTCTATGTATAGTATCATGTCATCTGCAAACAGTGACAGCTTTACTTCTTCTTTTCCGATTTGCATTCCTTTTATTTCCTTTCCTTCTCTGATTGCTGTGGCTAAAACTTCCAAAACTATGTTGAATAAGAGTGGTGAGAGTGGGCAACCTTGTCTTGTTCCTGATCTTAGTGGAAATGGTTTCAGACAAAGGTACAATGACAGGTACACATCATTACAGTATCGGACAGCATATTTTCTTGGCCCTCAAAATCTTCCGGGCTCTGACAATTCATCCCTCCCTCCCCTCTACCTCCTGGCCGTCAATGATCTTTTGCTGTCTCCATAGTTTTGCCTTTTCCACGATGTCACAGAGTTGGAATCATAGAGTAACCAGTCTTTTCAGATGGGCTTCTTTCACTAAGTCCTATGCATTTAAGGTTCCTCTGTGTCTTTTTCTGGCTTGATAGCTCATTTCTTTATAGCTGAATGATATTCCATTGTCTGGATGGACTACACTTAATTTATCCATCATCTACTGAAGGACATCTTGGTTTCTTCCAAGTTTTGACAGTTAGGAATAAAGCTGCTATAAACATCTGTGTGCACTTTTGTTTTTAGTCTAATATGTACTTCCTTGCATTTTAGTAAAAATATTTGAATTATGAAATTCTAGTGAAGCAGACTGTACCAGTATTTCTGATTACTGAAGTCCACTGCTCCCATTCTTTCTGACTTTTCATTAAAACTTTTTTTACTGTTTTGCACAAATGAAAATTTGAATAAATTTCACATTAGACTGATTACAACTGTAATTCACTAGATTCAAGGTCTCTTTGCCTCTATTAATGAAAAGAATTCATTTGTATTTTGTTTGCAGAATTCCTTTGCAGTGACTGCAAATCCTTACTTGCTTGGAATTCTATCTTTCTGTAACAACATTCGCCAAGCCATGGGTGTGTGTGTGTGTGTGTGTGTGTGTGTGTGTGTGTGTGTGTGTGTGTGTGTGTGTGTGTGTGTGTGTGTGTGTTTCTGCTTATGCTGAGTGTTAATGGCAGTAGGATGTTAATATGTGACTGTAATTAATCTCTATCATCTAGATGAATGCTGCCTTTTAAACGTTCTATGATGAAATGTTCTATATAACAGAAATGTTTTATATCTGCTCTATCCAATACAGTGGTCACCAGGCACAAACTTGATGTTTGGCTGTTTGAAGTGAAGAACTGAAGATTCCATTTATTTTAACTTAAATTGATTTATATTTAAATTTACGCAGTCATATACAGATAACAGCTGTCATATTAGACAACATAGCCCTAAAAAATATTCCTGTTGACTCACTGCCACATTTCCTATACTAATTGTTACTAGTTGTTCGCATGCCAATCACGAAGTTAAATATCACATAGGATTTTTTTTTTTTTTCTTCAGTAGTCATGGCTCACAGACTCAGTGGTCATGGCTCACGGGCTCTAGGTGCAGGCTCAGTAGTTGTGGCTCCCAGGCTTAGTTGCTCCATGGCATGTGGGATCTTCCCAGACCAGGGCTCGAACCCGTGTCCCCTGCATTGGCAGGTGGATTCTTCACTGTGCCACCAGGGAACTCCCACATAGGATTTTCTGGCACAAAACTTTAGACAAATTTGTATAAAATAGAAATATTTCCTGGAAAACATGCTAGATATTACACATGGCAGATACAAAGATTTTCTCTCTGCCACTGGCCACAGGGGTGCAATAATTATGAACTATTATCTAGTGGCTTTGTATAAAATCATGTAATTAACATTTTATATACCTTACACATTGATAACAATTTTTTGGTACAGTATAGATGATTTACAATGTTGTGATTATTTCTGCTGTGCAGGAAAGTGATTCAGTTCTACATATATATACATTCTTTTCCATATTCTTGTCCATTATGGTTTATCACAGGATACTGAATATACTTCCCTGTGCTCTACAGTAGGACCTTGTTGTTTATCCAGTCTATATATAAAAGCTTACATCTGCTAACCCCAATCTCCCACTCCATCCCTCCCCCAACCCCTCTCCTTGGCAACCACAACTTTTCTCTATGTCTGTGAAACTGGTTCTGTTTCATAGATAAGTTCACTCAGGTCATAGTTCAGATTCCACATATGACTGATACCATATGGTGTTTGTCTTTCTCTGTCTGACTTACTTCACTTAGTATGATCATCTCTAGTCCCATCCATGAATAACTTAAATTTGAATGAAAAAAATATTTTTAAAAAATTTGAATTCAAAATTATTTTTCTTTTTGGTGTCCGTCTTGAAATAAACTTGTCACTGGTATGGTTTCCCTGTAATGTTAATATTATTATAATAGTAATCCATTAATACTAATATATCATAACATAATTTATCTTATACCTATTATAATTTAGACAATAATACTATGTTGATTTTACATGATTATACTATTAATATCATGTTCAAAACCCAGCAAAATATATTTAATAGTGTATGACATCTAGCGGAATCAGAAACAGAAAGGTTAGGAGAGGATATGAAATGTCCTTTTCTTCGAGCCAGGAATAAGTAGGGTTTCATATACAGCCTAGAAGCGATGTTCTTTTCTTCCTCTTCAAGGTAATGAAACATCTCAGTAGCCTGAGCAACAGAAGCAGCATTTTATCATCGTCAGCCGCAGCATCTGAGATCCAAGTGCATCCAGGATGCGGTACCAACTGAAGAAGTTCACAGGTCCCTTCATCAAATAATTTTACTGCATCCCACTGACTAGTTTGCTTTTGGGTTTGTTTACACCCTTACTGTTGAGGCGATTGGCTTCTGTGCATTAACGGCTGGCATTCACACACAGGTATAGACTCTAGATCCTACTAAGTACTTGGGATCCTGATTCCGACGGGATAAAGTGGGTAATTTTAGGCACGGGGCAGTTTCTGGAAAGTTCTGTGCCCCAGCAATGGCTTTGCCTCAGAACACCGACCTCTGCCCAGTGGCTAGTCATCATGACTGGCCTTGTCATCAGGCTGCAACATTTAATAAGGACTAAATGAAATTTGGGGCATTAAGAAAAGGAAATGGCAGCTTCCAAAGGTAGCTGAACATTCGGTTGCTTCCAGAGCTCAGATATCCTGGCCTGTATCTCCTGCTGTTTTCTACAGGACTCCCACTGCATCTGGACTGCTCTCAGATTGAGATTAAAACTGAGCAGGACCCTTTGGGATCCTCTTGGGTAGATGAGTCCCCCCATCCCATGTCCCCTGTCTCTTGAAGTGAAAGGCTTTGCTTCAGGCTTCTCCAGAGTCTCAAAAGGCTGGCTTGAGAGTTAATAATTAGGAAAATGTGAACATGATTGTAAGAATCGCTTTTGGGCTGGGAAACTGGTAACCATGTGTACAACAGATCAGCCACAGAGCAGAGTCACAGAATCTTTAGTTCCTCCCTGAAGTACACAGACAACAATGTCTGATGCACATTTATAAGTCGTTTTTACGGAAACCAGGCTCCCACCAGAAGAAAACTCCTGACCACCAGCACGTAGACCCCAGACCACTTGGGAGCAGAAGGTTGATGATTGAGATTCCTGAAACACCATTCTGTTATCTCAGTACCAACCAGTCAGAAGAATGTCCGTGAGCTCATCACACACTCTGTGACCCTCACCCCTAATGTCGCCTTTAAAAACCCTTCCCTGAAAGCACTTGGGGAGTTCAGGTCTTTTGAGATTGGTGCCCTGCAGTAAACGCTGTACTTTCCTTCACCACAACCCGGTGCCAGTAGACTGGCTTTGCTGTGTGTCTGGTGAGCGAACCCAAGTTCGGTTCAGTAACAAGACATTGCAAAGCACCATAATGAGTTGAACTGTATCCCTCAAAAGTTCATATGTTGAAGTCCTAAACCCAAATACCTCAGAATGTGACCTTATTGGAAATTGGGTAGTTTCTGATGTACTTAATTATGATGAGGCCATTAGGGTGGGCTCTAATCTCATATGCCTGGTGTGTTTACATAAAGGGGACATCTGGGCACAGACGTGCACACAGGGAGAAGAAGGCCACATGAAGAGGAAGGTAGAGCCCGGGATGATGCATCTACAAGCTAAGGAACATCAAAGATTTCCTGAAACCACCAGAAACTAGGATAGAGATATAGATGCGAGTCTCCCTCCTCCCTCTGAAGGACTCAACCCTGCTGATCCCTTGATCTTGGACTCCTGGCCTCCATCATTACGAGACAATACGTTTCTCTTGTTTCAATAAGCCACCCGATTTCTGGCACCCTGTCAGGTACTCCCCCAAGTGGGAAAGCTCGGACACATGGTGAGACCCACTTGCATCCCAGTCTGAGAAGATGAGGTCCAGAAAAAAGAAGGGGAATTAGGATCCTTCTAAATTCACATGTCCTGCCCTGGATCATCTTCTTCATAAGATGAGGGACGATGCAGATTTCCATTCCCCGTATGGAAATCTTGGGGACTGGACCTTCTCCCGTTAGAAGAACCACGTTAGAATCCAGTTCTCTGCGTGCACTAGTTTTATCAGTTTAGGGGTCAGCTACTTTTTCTGCGGTACGTGGGCCTCTCACTGTTGTGGCCTCTCCCGTTGAGGAGCACAGGCTCTGGACGCGCAGGCTCAGCGGTCATGGCTCACGGGCCCAGCTGCTCCGCGGCATGTGGGATCCTCCCGGACTGGGGCACGAACCCGTGTCCCCTGCATCGGCAGGCGGACTCTCAACTATTGCGCCACCAGGGAAGCCCCGGGGTCAGCTACTCTTATGCACCTCCGCCACTGAGCTCTCGGGAGAGAACACCTGAGAAAGATGGTCCTGGTATCCACAAGAAGAAGCAACATTTTCTAGGCTTAGCACGATTATAACCCATGTTTGTAGAGACCTATTCCATCCTCTAAGGAACAATCTGCAAAGCTTCAGCTCTCCCCCAGACTAATTTTATAATTTACACTCCACTTACCTCTACTGCCACAAACTCTCAAAGTTCTGCATTTTGATAATGGTTTTTCCTCATGTCTTGCCAACATTCACTGTTCCACTCAACAGTTACCTTAAAATAAACATGTAGCCATACTCCTAGATCAGCTATAAATATTGAGGGGCTATGAAATGATATTTATTCCAGATTCCACGCAACCACTTCTGTCTCTCAAAGATCTTTGCACAGATCTCACTCAGGATAGTCTACTATAGAATCCATTTTTGAATCAAGCGCTTTGTATGAATATTGCAGCCAAGAGTTTGCACCTGCATTTCTTTGACGGTCTTGCATAGGCTCGCTACGGAAAATGTGGTCCGTGTACCAGCAAGTATCAGCACCGTATGGGAGCTTGTTAGAGCCTTGCAGGACATTTGGTCCTGTCCAAAACATCCATAAGACATTAGTTCCACTCCAAACGATTCATGATATTTGCAGGACTATTTGGTCCTGTCCAAAACATCCATAAAACATTTGGACCACGCCCAAAGGTCCTTGATATTTGGTCCTGTCCAAAACCATTTGGCATGAACCAAATATGCTGATGGACATTTTGAATAAGACCAAATTTCAAGGACCTTTTGGCGTGGACCAAATGTTTGTGGGCCAAACATCTTATGCACCAAATATCGTAGGGACCAAACATCTTACGGACATTCTGGACAGGACCAAATGTCTGCTAACCTGTGAGAGATGCAAAGAACTGAGCCCTTCATCAGAGCTACTGAGTCAGACTTAGTGTTTAGGAAGTGGTAGATTAATAATAAGAAGAAAAGTTGGTTATGATTAGCGTAAAATGCTAATGGTCTTAGAAGCTCTGCAAATTCACATATCAGGGATGTGTCATTGTATGTCTGGACATCATGAAATTCAATGAAACCAAGTTAACAGAGCCAGGAAACGACTAGGATTCATAAAAGGGTGGAGTGGTAAGATTATAGGCAATTCTCCACGTCCAATCATTTATTCTTTCAAGTTAAAATTCAGGCATCGACAATTCCACTAGAACAATCTATTTCTCCTTACATATAAATCAGGCATGATTATTCTTAAATAGGAACACTCAGACTGTGCGGATACTCACTTAAATTGAGACTGAATAATGGTTCTTGATTAACAATACATTGAACGAAACGGTGGGGGGAGGGGAAATCAGAGTGCTTCTCTGTTCATTTTGTGTCTCGAATACTTGAAATTCGGTTAAATGGCGCATTTGCTCAAACGAGCGCCGTAAATACCCCATTTGACTCAGGATCCTTTTTACTCAAGAAATCTTTCACGTCGTACAAATTGGTATGACCGTATCAGCTGAGGTCGAGACAGAAAGAAGATGGAATATTGAATTTTTAATTTATCATACCATCCTCCTAGTATTTTCTAATATTTTATGGCCGAGCCATTTTCAAAGGCTTATTAGGATCTGAACTTACCTATGCATCTTTTGTTTAAACTGATCGCCAATGTAATCCCGTAAATACTTAGCAACAGCAAATGGTGTGCTGCGGTGTTAATGCCTTGTGTTTGTTCCTTTTGAAAGAACATCAATGCATGTGGTGTAATCAAAGCGCTAACTGTTCAAGTATTCGTAGGATCTGGAGATGTTTCCTTCCTATAAATCTTAAATACGTTAGAATTCTATTTGGGGATGAATCCGATTTGGGGGGATTTTAAAGCATATTTATTCGAATACTTAATATTTACTTGCAACGTCACCCACGATACTGAAGGACGTTTATTCTGTATCTGTCCCTCCAGCACACCCTACGGGATGTCTCCCTGCACCTCGTCGGCAGACGCACAAATGTCACCCACGGCCTTTGCTGGTGAAGGGCGTTGTTTCTATGGAGGACAAGACAGCTGCGAAGAAAAGGTAAGAAAATGTTCTCTGACCCATGTCAAATGCAGGTAAATGATGCTGACATTGGTTCTGCCAGGGACAGGATGTCATCTGATGCGGAATAGAGCGGGGACAGATATTTTTAAGGGAAAAAACAAGAGAGAAAAAAAGAAGAGACATCAACATGAACTTATCTACAAAACAGAAATAGAGGGCTTCCCTGGCAGTGCAGTGGTTGAGAATCCGCCTGCCAATGCAGGGGACACAGGTTCGAGCCCTGGTCTGGGAGGATCCCACATGCCGTGGAGCAGCTGGGCCCGTGAGCCACAACTACTGATCCTGCGCATCTGGAGCCCGTGCTCCGCAACAAGAGACGCCGCGATGGTGAGAGGCCCGCGCACCGCGATGAAGAGTGGCCCCCGCTCACCGCAACTAGAGAAAGCCCTCGCACAGAAACGAAGATGCAACACAGCCAAAAATAAATAAATATTTAAATTTTTTTAAAAAAAAAAAACAGAAATAGAGTCACAGGCATAGAGAACAGACTTGTGGTTAGGGGGGGATAAGGGCGGGGAGGGATAAATTGGGAGGTTGGGATTGACATATACACACTACTATATATAAAATAGATAACCAACGAGGACCTACTCTATAGCATAGGGAACTCTACTCAGTACTCTGTAAGGACCTATATGGGAAAAGAATCTAAAAAGGAGTGGATATACATATACGTATCACTGATTCACTTTGCTGTACACCTGAAACTAACACAACATTGTAAATCAACTATACTCCAATAAAAATTTTTTAAAAACAGTTAAAAAAAGGAAGCACCATCATTCCCTGGGAGCATATATACTTACTGCTGCAAGAATATATTAAAATTCACTGTTCCAATTTTCCTTTGAGTTTCATGCTTAGAATACTTAGGAAGAGAACAAAAGCTCTGTAAAAAAGTTTGGACAGTCTTGCATTACATACGGATTAAATGTTCCTATTTGCTTTACAGGCCTGTGAAAATTTATACGTGCCTGTGTGTGCGTGTCACCCGTTGTGCCCATGGATTTTACCCTGGGCTTTCCCTTTTATTTTACTTTTTTAAACTTTTTCTTGGCTTCGCCGCGAAGCTTGCAGGATCTCAGTGCCCTGACTAGGGATTGAACCAGGGCCCCCTGCAGTGAAAGCGCTGAGTCCTAACCACTGCACCGCCAGGGAGCTCCCTTCCTTTTTTTTTTTTTTTTTTTTCCCTTCCTTTTTAAAGATAGTTCCTTTAACTCCCGTTCCAAGGGACACATTTTGAGAAATAGATACCGATCTTTCAGCGGAATGCTCACGACAATATTTCAAAATATTGAAATGTTGTGAAAGTAATATCTCAACATGTCTGTATTTCAACATTGTATACATTTCAGTGGTTTCTGAAGGTTATGGTAACTCAAATCAACATAGGCACCTGTGATGTATCCATAAAATGTGATGTTTGATCTTCATTCTTCACTTGCTTTCAGCACGTCTTCATTAAGCTTCTTTTTTCCAGCTGACTTCGAATACAAAAGCAGAGGTGTTTCTGAACCTTTGCCAAGGGCAGGATGAATGGGGTTATATTGGCAAATTCAGACGCAATGCTAGCGCCGTTACCATAGTGTGTGGTCTAAGAAGTTAATTTCTTTTTCTAGCTGTGCCGGGCAGAACAGATGTAGCTCTAGGCTGAAGTCCCTCCGTGTAAGGTTCTGCCTGGGGTTGAGACTTGCCTGTCTGTCACAAATCCTCTCTTGCTCTTCTTGGAAGATCACGGCACCTCGAGCCAGTGACCGTGCTTGAAACACTATGCTTGTCACAGAAGCGGGGAAAGCACAGCAAACGGGGTGGTTCAACTCCAGACTCGCTCACAGCTGCGGAGGCTCGGAGTCTGAGACCAAGGTGTCGGCAGGCGCCGCTGGAAGTTCTGAGCGAGACTGATCATCGCTCCTGTCTCCGCCTCTGTTGTCCACAGGGTCTTCGTCTCTGTTTCCCACCGTCTTAGCCGAGTGTTCAGTTCTGCCTCTTCCTGTGAGGGCCCCGGTCATTGGATTGGAGACCACCCCCTTCTTTATGGGATGCTGTCCACAAAGACTCTATTTCCAAGTAAGGTCACATGGAGGGTCCACGTTGACATGGACAGCTGGTGGGGGGGATGCTATTCCATGTGGTATACCATCGCCCTTCCTTCCGTTGACTTTATTTTAAAACAAATTTTTTATGATTGGAGTATAGTTGGTTTACGATGCTGTGTTCGTTTCAGGTGTACAGCAAAGTGAATCAGTTATACATATACATATATCCACTCTTTTCTTAGATTCTTTTCCCATATAGGCCATTACAGAGTATTGAGTAGAGTTCCCTGTGCTACACAGTAGGTCCTTATTAGTTATCTATTTTATATATAGTAGTGTGTATATGTCAACCCCAATCTCCCAATTCATCCCTCCCCCCACACTTTATCCCCTCGTAACCATAAGTTTGTTTTCTACATCTGTAACTCTATTTCTGTTATGTAGATAAGTTCATTTGTACCCTTTTTTTAGATTCCACATGTGCGTGACATCACATGATATTTGTCTTTCTTTATCTGACTTACTTCACTTAGTATGATCATCTCCAGGTCCATCCATGTTGCTGCAAATGGCATTATTTCATTCTTTTTTGTGGCTCAGTAATGTTCCATTGTATATATGTGTGACATCTTCTTTATCCATTCACCTGTCAATGGACATTTTGGTTGCTTCCACGTCCTGGCTATTGTAAATATTGCTGCAGTCAGTTGACTTTAGAAGGACACATCATGACAGAGTCTTAGAACAGGTTCCTTGGAAACAGAAGCTGGGATTCAGGTTCATCAGGGATCCCTCATAAGACAGACACTTGAAAAAAGGGCAAGGGGCATTTGCAGCAATTTGGATGGACCTCGAGGGTATTTCACTAAGGGAAATAAGTCAGATGGAGAAAGACAAATACCATAAGATTTCACTCATATGTGGAACATAAAGAAACAAATGAAACAAACACACAGAGACAGATAACAGAGTAGTGGTTACTAAAGGGGAAGCAGGGTCAGGGGAGAGTGAAACAGGTAAAGGGGGTCAACCCTACAGTGATGGATGAAAACTAAACTTTTGGTGGTGACCACATTGTATACAGATGTTGAAATATGATGCGTTACATATTAGACCAACATTAGTTGAATGAAAAAAATATATAATGAAAAAGAATACGACAAAGAATATATATGTATAACTGAGTCACTGTGCTGTACAGCAGAAATTAAACACAACATTGTACATCAATTATACTTCAATAAAATTTTTCAAAAAGGAACAAAAAGGGCAAGGGGCAGGTTTGGGTAGGAGAGCAATGGAAACGTCATTGTGTAGCAGCAGAGGATTTAGCTGGTGCCTAAAGGAACTGGGAAGAAGGCTCAGCTCTTCAGGGTATTACATACTGAGGCCAGGGGTCTCACCTGTTAACCACCCGCCCCCTCAAGTCCTCATTAGCTGAAACCCGTAAGAGAAACAGTAAAAACCAACCATGGTTCTCTGAGGCTGGAAGCACCCCTGATCCAATTGCTGGCAAAACCCAAACATTAAGAATGATGTTTGGATGGACACCAAGGGAGAAACATGGGGGGAAGTGACAAATTGGGAGACTGGGACTGACATACACACACTACTATATATACACTAGATAATCAACAAGGACCTACTGTAGAGCACGGGGAACTCTACTCAATACTCTGTAATAACCTATATGGGAAAAGTATTGTAAAAAACAGTGGATATATGTATATGTATAATAGATTCACTTTGCTGCTCACCTGAAACTAACACAACATTGTAAATCAATTCTACTCCAATAAAAATGTTTTAAAAAGAATATATATATGTATGCATACAACTGAATCACTTTGCTGTACACCTGAAACTAACACAACATTGTGAGTCAACTATAAGCCAATAAAAATTTAAAAAACAAAAAGAAGAAAAAATTGTAGAGATGAACTTATTTGCAAAGCAAAAATCGACTCACAGATGTAGAGAACAAACTTATGGTTACCAAGGGGGAAGGGGGACGTGGGATGAATTGGGAGAGTGGGATTGACATAGACACACTACCATGTATAAAACAGATAACTAATGAGAACCTACTGTATGGCACAGGGAGCTCTACTCAGTGCTCTGTGGTGACCTAAATGGGAAGGTAATTGAAAAAAGATGGGATATATGTATACGTATGACTGATTCATTTGCTGTATAGCAGAAACTAACACAATATTGTAAAGCAACGATAGTCCAATAAAAATTAATTAAAAAAAAGTTAAACAGACAAGGAAAAAATCCATAATTCTAACTTTTCTAATTATATCTTTCATTTTTCTTTTTGCTATTATGACTTTTGTAAATCACTTTAAATCCTTTCTGGAAAGGTCTTTGGTTTAATTGAATGAAAGTGTTTACAACATGGTTAAAACTGATGAGTACTGGGACAGAAACAAAAAACAAAACAAAACCAGAAAACCAAAAAACCAAGTCCATGACATTAGAACTGGGACAAGAGTGGAGCCAGAGAAGGGCTTTCCTCTTAGACGATGCTAAGTGTGCTGCATGTGTCTAGAATGCAGTTACAGATAACATATTGGCAAATAAAGTAAATGTTTTCCTAGTTAACAACAACAACGAAAAAAGAATGATGTTTGCCAATAAAATGAGAGCTTTCAAATAAACCCACGTCGTACAAGTCTGCAAAATATAATGATCATTGGGACCCACCAGGAGGAAATGAAGATGGAGCCAGAAATAGACTATGGAATATTACACCACTTTAGGGAGTGTGTTGATTTTTTTCTTCCACAAAAATAGCTTAAAATAGCACATAGAGCTGGGTAGCATTTTAAAAGCCAAGAGAGAGGAGTAGTGCTGACTGGAAAGTACCGTCCCGTTTAGAACTCCACAGTCCTAAAGGAGGGAGACATTGTTTTCCTAATCACCCTGAAATACTGTTCTTTGCTACCTGAATACACAGAAATTCTCCATGCAGGAGAAGGGTCCTCTTTACATAATTTTTCAGAGGCTAATCTTCCTGAATCTGCATTTTGTAGCCAAGCAGAGAAATGTCATTTGTCTTCTGCACGTAAACCCTTCATTTTGTCACTTCTCCCCAGAAGTTTTCTTCTCTATTTTAACATTCCGATATGACTTCCGTTCTCTTAAAAATATCCTAATTCTTCCTTTTTAAAAATTAATTAAATTCTTGACTGTGTTGGGTCTTTGTTGCGGTGCGCGGGCTTCTCATTGCAGTGGCTTCTCTTGTTGCGGAGCACCGGCTCTAGGCGCACAGGCTTCAGTAGTTGTGGCACGAGGGCTCATCTGTTGTGGCTTGCGGGCTCTAGAGCGCAGGCTCAGTAGTTGTGGCACATGGGCTTAGTTGCTCCGTGGCATGTGGGATCTTCCCAGACCAGGGCTCGAACCCGTGTCCCCTGCATTGGCAGGCAGGTTCCTAACCACTGTGCCACCAGGGAAGCCCAAAAATATCCTAATTCTTTCACTCATTCCTGTGGAGAGAACCAGCCATCTCCTACTTCTGAGCAAAGGACAAACTTTGTAAATGTCTCAATTACAACGTAGTGCTCAGAAGAAAACTGGAAACAAACATAAACATTTTACCTTAAAAAAAGCAAATTTTTTAAAAGGGAAAATTTGTATTATGTACTTTTACCACCATGAAACATCTATTTAAAATTATATATATATGTATACAGATGGGTGTATATATATATGTGTGTGTGTGTCTGTACATGTACATACGACTTAATAGAGATAAAAACATGAATTATGATATAAGTTATAAAGGAATGAAAGTTTCATTTAAATATTGAGGTAGAACTGCTTTTCAATAAATTACCAGGGACTATACTAAATTCATGTGATACTATGTATAAAATAGCTAACTAATGAGAACCTGCTGTACAGCACAGGGAACTCTACTCAATGCTCTGTGGTGACCTAAATGGGAAGGAAATCCAAAAAACAGGCAACATATGTATACGTAGAGCTGATTCACTTTGTTGTACAGCAGAAACACATACAACGTGGTAAAGCAATTCTATTCCACTAAAAATTAATTTTAAAAAAACCCAAAGTGCCGGGGATGAAATATCATGGAGTGAAAAGCACTTTGCATCACCTAAGCTTCAGTGGAAGGAACAGAATCTCCTTACAGGCGTCCCCAGCAGCTTGTAACTGAATGTAGGGAACCTGAAGCCTAGTGGTTGGAGGCACTGCAGGTCACCACTAAAACTTCTGGGCTCAGGGTACCTGGACAGGACCACCGGTGGTGACGTTTCTAGAGCCACCAAGCTGGGACTGGCCCTGGCACTCTTTCTGGAGGACAGAAGTGTCCTGAACTTGCGTGCCTGCAGAAGCAGACAGAGGATGCCTGCAGAGGTCTCCACCAGGCTTCTCACTCCATGTTCAAGCAACTGGGAGCACCTATTTTTCACCCAGAACCATAGCTAGAAAGAACGCAGGGAGAAGGAACATTGAGCTTCCCTGGTTCTGCGGCACAGAAGGACAGCCCGCATGGAGGGAGGGACAGACTGTCCATGCAGCATAAGCATGGACAGCAAAGGTCCTCAACTGTCCTTACACAGGGTGCCCCATCATTCTCCAGGCTCTGCACCCAGCCTAGCTTGGGTTCCCGTGCTCTCTCCTTAACCCCACTTCAATGGATGGTAATGAGGTGACAGTTGGCTACAACCTATTTAACATAAATAGATAGGGCAACATACACATGCACAAACACACGCACACACACACATACACACTCTTCCACACATAAACCACCAGGCAAGAAAGAACATATGGGTACCAAGTCTACTTCTCACGGTTGCCATGATTCCCCGCCACCATTCATGCCCCACCCCCTCGCGCCCTCAGCCTGTTCTGAGTCTCCAACTGCTGGGGTGACCGTATGTGGCATTCCTGAGGGATCAGAACCCCTGCTGCCTCCGACTGGGTTAGGCTGTTCTAGTGGGTTCACCTGCTTTTCTGCTAGGTGTGGCAGCATTAGGGCTTACTGCAGGACAAAGCATCGGTTCCCAATGGCTGCAGCAGCCTTGTATCAACCGGGGTAAATGGGGTTGATAATTCCCATCTTTATCAGTTCTCCAGAGAAACAGAACCAGTAAGATATATCTATGAACTGCACATATCTATCTATCTATCCATCCATCTATCTATGTGTATCCATATATCTATCATCTATTATTTACCCATCTCTAACTATCCATCTGTATCTATATAGATCTCTATTTACAGCTCTAACCATTTAGCATCTATTTGTAAACTGTATCAATTGATCTATCTATATGTATCAAGCTTCCTATCATCTGTCTGTCTCTCAAAGTTCAAGGGATTGCCTTAAGCCATTTGTAGAGGATGGCAAGTCTGAAATCTGCAGGACAGGACTCCAGGCTGGAGTAGTAGAGGCTATAGTCTTGGGGCAGAATTTCTTCCTTCTCAAAGAAACATCATTTTTTGCTTTTAAGCCTTTTCAACTGATTGGATGAGTCCTGCTCAACATTACAATAAGTGGATTGACTTAAAGTTAACTGATTGCCGATGTTAAGCACCTGTGCAAAATAACGGCACAGGCATATCCAGATTAGTCATTGACGGTATAACTGGGTACCACAGCCTAGCCAGGTGGACAGCTCAGGCTGGTACTCACACCACCACCCGCAGTAACCTTCCCTTCCTACTCTGTTTGCACACGGACATGAGAAACTTAACATCACCAGGACTTACAGATCAATAGGATCTTTTCAGTGCCCAGGGTGGAAAGATTTCTTATTTTTGCCTCTACATTCTTGTTTATGCTTTCAACTATGGCTTCTCTTTATTCTATTTTACGAAACCAACATTATTGATACATTTTTTCAAATGGAATTTATCTTGTTAAAGCAAGGTACAGTTGCATGATTATTCACTCTGTTCATACAAGGATTACTTAGTAAAGGGAAACTGCTAATAAAAAACTATTTTGCCAACTTTCACTATGTAAATTCTAAATAAATAACATATGCAAAGGCTTTGCTCAAAAAGAAAAAAAAAAAATTGGCAGATTGTCCAGTAAGTAATTAACGCTGATTGCAGAATCACAAATACCAATACTTCTAAAAATATATTCATTTTATTGTTTCATTGCTTAGTGAGAAGAAATGATGATGTTCTACAAAATACGTGAAAGTAAAGAAATTCCACAACACTAAAATATATATTGTGTATTTTTTATTTGTTCCAGAAGACAGTCAGTAATTTTCAGTCTGGTTCTTTTTGGAGTACAAGTCAACATTTCTTTCAATCAAACCAATTCATTTTTTCATAAGACTACCTTGTGAAATTGTAAGAAAAAGATCCCTTTTACTAGATTTGAAGGAATCTGTTGCACTCGAAAAATAATTTATACTGTGCTGAGGAACAGCAGTGGGACAAAAATGATGTCCATTCAATTTTTGTACTATTACCCGTTCAAAGAAATGGGAAAAAAAAAGGCTCCAGTTGTATTTCATGAAATATGTGCAAATACATATATCTAAACTGGAATGCCATTCCAGTGCTGGAAGGGGTAAATCAAAACACCACCCAACAGAAACTGGCAAAGCAAAATATGAATTATGAGAAAGTGCAAAGTTTATATCAGATCATGAAACAGAGGACAAGCAATCAATGACTATTAGCTCATAATAAGCCACACAGACTGAAGAAGATACTGGCCACATTATTCCAACAGTTTCAACCTCAGTAAATAAAAGAAATTGCTTCCATTCCACAGGCTACTCATCTAGATATTACTGTGATCCAGCTCAACAAAAAAGACATAAAGTATTTCTTTAACAATCAGATTTAAAAAGTAGGCAACAGGTCGTCACAATTCCAAAAATATTTTAACTTAATTTTTTAAAAAATGTAATAAAAATGTAAACCTATTGCTTGGAATTGTAAGAAAGGATTTGGTTCACTGATTTCCAGCCTGTCCTGTTTTCAGGTAGTAATATATATTTCTATGGACACTATATTTGTTTCAATTTTACCTAGATCATATTTTAGGATCAATATCTCCTATCTATAAACGTTTGCTAACTGATATCTGTAATTTGCATTGTTCTCAATGTAAGGTTAGCATTTTCGCCATTTGTTAAGCATATGTTATACACGACACAGCAATGGAAGACACGAATGCGAGTGTTCAATGATGTTTAAAGGGGATAAAGGGAAATGTAGAAAATAAATATTGAAAAGGCTCATTTTTTCTCTCCTCCCAGGTTCCTCCACCCCCATGAGTCAAGGTTGTCCTTGAACTTGTTCTAACCGCCAGCCCTGCGGTCAGATCAACAACAATGATGACTTTAAATTGGACGAAAAGTTAAACTTAATTATTTAGCAAGCCTCCCAGCAGACATTTCATTTTTGAAGATACCACCTCCACAGTGTCTAATGCAGTCATGGACAATAATATAAGCCATATGATATTTTTAAATGTCATGACTTAATAAATGATGAAACTGGCTGTAATTTTTATGATGTGTGGACAATAACAAAATGATAAATGTGAAATTCCAAATTCGTAATTTTGTAAGAGTAACTAAGTCACTTGGGCAATCAATGATTTGAATATTACATGAGCCATGACGAGGATGAAGTTGGGCTTTGGGGGTTCAATGACTCCCTCGGTTACTAAGCTAGGACGTTGTCTAAGTGGCATGTAGGGAAGCAAGAACTTAAAGGGGTTCTTGTATCTCCGAGTTAGGTACCTCAGGGTCTGGGTGTAAGGAATCAAAACTAACGGACCCATTTGTGGGATGAGTCAACCCAAGAATACTGACAACAAAGACATGATATTGAAGAAAAGGCCAGGTGAATTTGTCCTGCTTCTATCCATACGGATCTCGTTTGTGACAAGAATACTTGATATGTAACCTGCATGTACAGTATACAACACTACAGGACCTTGACTAAATAATTCTTATGTGAAGAAATACAGGGGCTTCCCTGGTGGCGCAGTGGTTGAGAGTCCACCTGCCGTTGCAGGGGACGCGGGTTCGTGCCCCGGTCCGGGAAGATCCCACATGCCGCGGAGCGGCTGGGCCCGTGAGCCATGGCCGCTGAGCCTGCGCGTCCGGAGCCTGTGCTCTGCAATAGGAGAGGCCACAGCAGTGAGAGGCCCGCGTACCGCAAAAAAAAAAAAAAAAAAAGAAATATAATTGTTTTCTTTACAAGAACTGGAGCAAGAGGAATTCTCATTCATTGCTGGTGGGAATGCAAAATGGTGCAGTCACTCTGCAAGGCACTTTGGCTGCTTTTTACAAAACTGAGCATACTCTAAGATCCAGCAACCAAATTCCTTGGTATTTAACCAAAATTACGTTCATACAAAAACCTGTACATGAATGTTTATAGAATCTATTCCTAATTGCCAAAACTGAGATGCCCTTCAGTAGGTGAATGGATAAATAAACTGTGGTCCATCCAGACAATGGAACGTTATTCAGCACTAAAAAGAAATGGACCCTCGGGCTTCCCTGGTGGCGCAGTGGTTGAGAGTCCGCCTGCCGATGCGGGGGACACGGGTTCGTGTCCTGGTCTGGGAGGATCCCACATGCCGCGGAGCGGTCCGCAGCGGGAGAGGCCACAACAGTGAGAGGCCTGCGTACCGCAAAAAAAAAAAAAAAAAAAAAAAAAGGACTCTCAACCCATGAAAAGGCAGGGAGGAACCTTAAAAGGATATCACCAAGCAAAGGAAACCAATGGGAAAAGCCTACATACTGTATCATTCCAACTCCATGACTTTCTGGAAAAGGCAAAACTATGGATACAGTAAAAAGATCAATGGTTGCCAGGGGTGGGGATGAAGCCATGAGTAGGGGGAGCACAGAGGATTTTTAGGGCAGTGAAGCTACTCTGTATGATGCTATAATAGTGGATCATAGTCTCTACACGTCTGTCCAAACCCATAAAATGTACACCACCAAGAGCAAGCCCTATTATAAACTATGGACTCCGGGTGGTGACGATGAGGTGTCAGTGTACGTTCGTCAATGATAACAAAGGTACCACCTGGTGGGGACACACAGCAGGGGAGGCTGTGCCTGAGCTGGGGCAGGGGGTAAGTGGGAAATTTCTGTACTTTCTGCTCCATTTTGCTGTGAACCTAAAACTGCTCTAAAACAATAAGGTCTTTAAAAATAGTCATAAATCACTTCTTGGAAGACGAGAATTACGAGCTCATTGCCGTGGTAGGATTTCTGGGTGTTTCCTGAGTCTAACGGGAGAGATGCTGTCTGGTCTTGTCTTTTAGTAACTCATCCTTTGTGTGCTGTGCCAATAAGAGCTGTATTAGGACAAGTGGCCGGCAGAGAGGCAAATACAGCTGAGACACTGTAGAGGCTAAGTAATAATTCGTTCTTACATAAAGCAACATATGTTTTCTTAACATATAAAGAAAAGTGTGGAAGAGCATAAAAATGCATGTTCGCTGTAATCACAATGTTAAAATTTGTATTTTCCTATACACATAGATAGGGGGAGAGACAGAGACAGACAGATGGGTAGATAGATAATAGATTGATAGATGATGACAGACAGAAGGATAGATAGATGTGTAGGTGGGTAGGCAGATTGATGAATAGATACATGGATGATAGATAGGTAGCTAGATGATAGATAGAATTGATGGATAAATAAATAGAAAGATGGATGGATACATAGGTAGATGATAGAGATAGATAGGATACATTAGATTACAGAATAGATGGATAGATAGATGAGAGAGAGAAAGAAGGAAAAATAGATGATAGATATGGACAGAGGAAAGATTGATAGATTTGGCAGATGTTAAATAGATGATAGAAAGAATGGATACATGACTGACAGATAAATAGATGATAGATAAATAGAGATAGAGATAGATTATAGAGGAATAGATTTACGTATAGGCTGCATACATCTGTTTAAAGTAACAGTGTATAGATTATATTTTACCTGGCTTTCGCAGTACCAGGTCATAAATCCTGTCTAAACTTCAACGTGTATGTAGTTGGTCCTTCTAGAACACTGGCCTCTCCTATCCTTGAACTTCTCCCCTGCATGGATAGATCCCTTTCCCCATCCCAGGCTCTTGTTCCTGGTTCAACACTGCACCATCATTCCAAGTGACTGCAACGCTCAGTCCCTCTGATTTCAGGTAACTCCTTCTGCAACTGCCACCTCCTGTGTCTCAGGTTCACCTCCTCTGCGACCCTGATCTGAAGAACCTTTGTGTTCCAGGCCATGAACAAGCCCGTGGGTCTCTCTGTCCTGCCTCCCGTTGGATTTCCTTTCCTCCTTACACAGCATCCACTCCCAGGTGACTCATGCATTTACAGCCTCAACTTAGCTCCCCTTCCCGTTGTCCAACTGAACCAAGAAAACTAAGGACAAAGAAATTGGGACAAAACAGAACAAAACACAGCCCTGGGTAAATCTACCTTTCTGTTGACTTGGCTGCTAAATGCATACAGCTGAACAGGACTGGACACCACAGCATCTTCATGAGTGCTCTCATCGGAAGCATGTAACCTGAGTCTGTCCTGACGTCTACTGTTTTCCTGCTGGTGACTATCTGTGACCTCTCTGTGTTACGCCCCAAATGCAGCCCCTACATTTGTGATTCTGGGACCTCTTCTGTCCTTGTTAACTGTTCAAGGACATCCCTCCAAAGAGTCTGTCCCTTTCTCTCTGTCTTATTTCTCTTTCTCTCTTTCTTTTCTGTCTCTCGTGATCCCTCGCTTTCTTTCATTTTTTCCTCGCATATATTTGTGAGCATCCCCACCCTGCCAAATCCTTTCTGCCCCACGACTCTGAAGGGAAATGCCTCTACCTATGCCAAGTTGCCGCAGGATGAATGGTGAAGGAATGGAGGCTACCGTCTTCCTAAAATACCACATGACACTAATTTTCTTTCATTTGTCACACTTCATTTGATACATAAACAGTGGTGGAACTTTATATTTTAAGAGCTGTGGCTAAATAACATATTATAAATTAGAGGGTGTTAAAATCACAGAGGAGGTCTGGAGTCATTGGAACCAACGGAAAACAGTGATCCTCAACCGGTGAAGGATTGCCCCCCGACCAGGGGACATCTGGCAATGTCTTCAGGCAGTTTTGCTTGTCACAACTGGGGCCGGGGGAGCTCCTGGCACCTGCTGGGTGGAGACCAGGGATGCTGTTCCACAGCCCACAGGGCACAGGACACCTCCCTCCATCACCACAGAGAATTACCCAGGTCGATATATCAGTAGTGCTGAGGCTGAGAAACCTTTGTCCCAGTAACGGGGTAGAACTAATTTTAGCCTGAATCACCTGACATGGACATTTCTCCCTGGCTTTATTATATGCTTCCAGTACCCATCAGTTATTGGTTTTTAAGCACGTGTGTATTCTCGAGTTGGACCTTCACGCTCTAGGGGTCTCTCCATGGACAAGCACGCTGGAAACGTGTCACAGGAGAGCACTGGGGTGTGGAAGGAGACGTGTGCAGATTGTCTAAATACGGCAGCTGGATGAACGTTCAACTTCTCGTCGCTCTGTGCCTTGTAGCTTTTCCCTTTCTGTGGGACTCTGTGGAGGGCGGCGGTTTGGATACGATGTCTAGGAGATGGGCCTCTCTCTTCAGTTCAGTGTGGAGAATGTGTTCAACTTTGCTCTGGTCCCCAGGGGAAACGGACTGGAAGTTTCCTCAGTTCTCCTGCATTGGAAATGATCGATTTTGTTGGAGCCCGTAAGACCACAAAACAATCAAAATTCCATCGAGGGCTGATGGTTTAGGGCTTCCTCTAAGTGCCCACAGGTTTCTCACCATTCTCTGCTTCAACTCGCTCATGTGAGAGGCTGTCTGGGGTTGGGGGTGGTGAAGTTTTACTTGGAATTCAACAGTTTTTTGTTTGTTTTTATTTATTTTTTATTGGAGTAGAGTTGATCTCTAATGTTGTGTTCGTTTCAGGTGTACAGCAAAGTGAATCAGTTACACGTACACATATATCCACTCTTTTTTAGACTCTTCTCCCATATAGGTCATTATAGACAATTGAGTAGAGTTCCCCGTGCTCTACAGCAGGTCCTTATTAGTGATCTATTTTATATATACTAGTGTGTATGTGTCAATCCCACTCTCCCCGTTTATCCCTTCCCCCTGCCTTACCCCCAGGTAACCATAGGTTGTTTTCTTCATCTGTAACTCTATTTCTGTTTTGTAGATAAGCTGGAAATCAACAGTTTTAATTGTTTATTCATATTCCTCTCAGCAATTGAGTGGAAATGAACGTGTCCACAGGTAAGAGATGGGGGATTTTAGCCAGTTTCTATATGTCAAAAAAGGCACATCTGTTGTATTTTATTTAATTATATTAATTATAATTTAATACACACTTAAATTATATTAAGTGTATTTGTGCATCCCTTTGTAATATATATGTTCACATATGAAGCCATACCAACAACTTAAAGCTGATTCTTTCTCTCTCACTATATATTACTGTAATTAGAGCCGGAGTATTTTCCACATTATCATACTTCCCGATTTCAGTTCAATTAAAATGTCCTAGTAAGAAAAAACTAATTTTCTTAGAAATAATCTCCAATCAATTATTATTAACTGACAGGTTGTACCTGCTTTTTTTTAATAAGAGAAACAGAATTTAAACAAATGAGCTCTGGGAACACTTGCTTCTTTCAAAAATCGAGTCTCCTAATCACATTTATTAAGTAACTGAAGGTATTGAAGAGAGTATGCAATTATCAAATTTAACTTGAGAAACTCACCACTCTGATACTAACACTTAGAAGATGCATTTTAAGAAAAAAAATAACTTAGTCTTATGCTATATACTTTTGAATGCCTCTTCCCGTTTCCATGTGAGATGTGATTTTTTTTTTAAGTTTCTTATTTTTAACCTCATAATTGATGATGATTAACAGAGCGCTGTCTTTCTTATCAAGCTAAAATATATTTAAGGATTATCGGTTTTATGTAAAAATCTTTCCAAATGCATGAACTAACTTCCGTCTATTACCCCTCCTCTCTCTCTCTCTCTCTCTCTTTCTGTCTCTCTCACTCTGCTATAGCTAATTCTAAAAGCAAGACTGAGAACCTAGATTTTATTTAAAATTTTAATACGCATTTAACACAGCATTTTTTTTTTGCTGCTCCCATCAGATTTAATGTAGCACTCATAATTCCACTGCAAACCAGGAATTCTATAATCCAAAATATGTATTTTCTGCAATTTACAGTCATCTTCTCAAATTCTACATAGAGGGTTCTTTCTTCAGTCCCAATTTTATGTCCTTGGAACAGCCACTGCAGGCCACATCTGCACACAATTTACTATCGAATTAAAGTATGGTTTGTTCTTCAAGGCAATTAGTGAGACTTTGCACAACAGAATCAGAAGTGCAGTAAACAAGAGCATATGTGTCATGATCAGAAGTTATATGCTTCTTCCCTGTTTTAGATGTTATGACACAAATAATCAGATTCAATCCCCCTCATGGCAGGCAGAATAATGGCTCTCCGAAGATACCCACATTTATGGGACCTGTGACTATGTCACCTTACATGGAAAAGGGGACTTTCCAGAGGTGGTTAAGGGTGTAACTCTTGAGGCACAGAGAATATGCTGAGTACCCCAGGGGGATTCCACTTCAGCACCTGAGTCCTTAACAGCAGACACTGTTTCCCAGCTGTAGTCAGAGGGAGCTATAACTACGGAAGAAGCATCAGAGAGATGTAACATAGCTGCCTTTGAAGATGCAGGAAGGGGCCTTGAGCCAAGGAAAGCGGGCACCTCTAGAAGCTGGAAGAGGCAGGGAAGTGGATTCTCCTGCAGAATTCCCTGAAGGAATCAGCCTGCGGGCCTTGTAATATTAGATGGCCATGTTGGTTTTCTACAGGACTGTGAGGGGAAAAACTAAAAGAAACATTTGTGTTGTTTTCAGCCATCAAGTTTGGGGCAATTTGTTACTGCTGATGGAGTAGTCTTCTGACGTGATCTCGGTCCATTGCTCCATTCTTGTAATCAATTCAATCATTCCAGATTACCCTATGTCCCACCAAGCCCCAGGGATGCCATCTCCTCCCTGGTATCCCACGTGCCCCACCAAGCTTTAGGGAGGCCATCTTCTTCCTGGTACCCAACATGTCCCACCAAGCCCTAGAGATGCCGTCTTTTTACTGGTACCCAACATGTCCCACCAAGCCCTAGAGATGCTGTCTTCTTACTGGTACCCAACATGTCCCACCAAGCCCTAGTGATGCTGTCTTCCTACTGGTACCCAACATGTCCCACCAAGCCCTAGTGATGCTGTCTTCTTACTGTTACCCAACATGTACCACCAAGCCCTAGGGATGCTGTCTTTTTACTGGTACCCAACACGTCCCACCAAGCCCTAGGGATGCTGTCTTCCTACTGGTACCCAACATGTCCCACCAAGCCCTAGTGATGCTGTCTTCTCCCTCGTGCCCAACATGCCCCACCAAGCCCTAGGGATGCTGTCTTCTTACTGGTACCCAAGATGTCCCACCAAGCTCTAGGGATGCTGTCTTCTTACTGGTACCCAACATGTCCCACCAAGCCCTAGGGATGCTGTCTTCCTACTGGTACCCAACATGTCCCACCAAGCCCTAGGGATGCTGTCTTCTCCTTGGTACCCACACACCAGGGCCCCTCTGGGCAGAGATCATGCTGACTTGCTCTGAAGGGCCCCTTCATTGATTCTTTACCCCCACTGATTCCTGTGCCCACCTATGCTGCCTTCACACATTATTTTCTTCTACTCAACTCAGATGTGTCTTCTCCTAATTATTTAAGTCTTTCTCAACCTTTCTCATCATACATGAAACCAGCTGTTTGTGATATTGTGCTATAAAAAATATACGTATTGGGTCTATGTCACTGGTTCCTGGCACTGAACTCTTAAAGCCTTTGTAATTTCCTGAGGGATAGGGGCGAGAGGAGTGACTAAGCATCTTTTATGATTCGTAATAAGTTCCTTTCAATCTTACCTGAGTTTATGCTAATGGGGTGACCCGTCATGGGCCCCTAGATAGTTTCAGGATAGGGGAGGGTCACCAGAGTAGCCGACTATGTGACTACAGGATTGGAACTCTCAGCCCCACTCCCTGATGTCTGGGAAGAGAAGAGGGCCTGGAGACTGAGTTAATCACCAATGGCCAGTAACTTAATGAATCACACCTGCGGAATGGAAGCCCCATCTGCTCCCTACAGAAAAGGGTTCACAGAGCTTGCACGATTGTGAACACATCTACACGGGATGCCCCAAACTCCACGAGGACAGAAGCTCTTGGGACCTGTCCAGACCCCGCCCATCTCAGGGCTCATTTGCATACTTTGGAATATGTTTGTAATAAACCGGTAGTAAGCGGTTCCCTGAGTTCTCTGATCAGTTGTAGCGAGTTACTGAACATGAGGAGGGGGTCATGGGAGCCCCTGATTTGTAGCCAAATTGGACAGAAGTGTGGGTAATCTGGGTTAGTGCCTGTCATGGCGGCAGGCGTGCGGGACTGAGCCCTTCACCTGTGAGGTCTGCACCAGCTCCAGGGAGAGAGTGTCAGAACTGAATTAACTTGTAAGACGGTTGGTATCTACAGAGAACTGGAGACTCGCTTGGTGTAGAAAACCCACCTGCTGTCCCATTGTCTGTGGCATCTATAAATGATGCATGCATCCTACACGCCAAGAGGCTTTATTCACAGATTTTGTTTACACATTTTTCTCCATCATGATTCTCACATTAAATATAAAAGCTAATCAACCAGGCAAATAATTTCTTGTGAGAGGCACTGTGAAAGAGGAAATATATCAGCAAATCCTTTGTTAAGCAATGTCTCTGGGCCTGATGGGCAATGCCAGAAGGGAGAAATGCAAATGGTAAGCATCATAAACACAGTCTCTTGCCCTCATGAAGCGCGTGGCCCAAGAGTGTGGAAAACTCTGGTCAAAAAATAAATAGCTGCAAAATCACCATGATGATAAATGATCTGAAGGAACAGGAAGTCGTTTCAAGTGAGGATAATGGGGTAGAAGGATCAATCTGCATAGACGGTCAGTAGAGGTTCTACTGAATAAATATCATCTACAGACGCTCATGAGAGGTTCACGCTTCATCTGGGGTCTGAAGGATGAAAGAGTTAGTTTGGGGAAGAGACGTGAAGGAAACCTCTTGGGGTAGGCTGACGTCCTCCACGCCCCTTAGCGGTGACACCAGGTGCTTTCCAAGAACTAAAGAATGGCCAGTGAAGACCCAAGATAAAAGAAACTCCAGCAAAAGGAGTAGTGCTAGGATCCTGCATTATGGAAAATACCATCTGATGGACAGGCACAGGATGGAACTTCAGAGTAGATGGGGAAGAGGAAGGTAAAGAGACCAGAGCAAATCCGGAGACAGTTGCGTCTCTGGAGACAAGGGAAGAGGATGTTTCTAGTCCCTGGGACTGGAGAAACATGAGGAATATTGACCAAGAGCCCAGGAAGGACCGGACATTTTCTGCTGCACTTCCTAATGCAGAGGTCAAGGAGACTTGTGCAAAATCTACTGAAGTAGAACGAATGAACAGGAGAAAGTGGAATAAAGCAAATGAGGGAAAAAGGTGTTTAAGAGCAGGGTCTGCACCCTTATTTACACGATGCCAGAAGGACAGTAAGCTTGCAGAATTATTCCTTAGCTGAACACAGAAGCTGCGAGCTGGTTTCTCTTCTTAATGTCTGGTACTTAACGTCTCAGAGGGCAGGGTCCACACCTCCACGTAAGTCTCTCCTTCTCCAGGAGAAAAATAGGACCAGCCACACAGCATGCTCCAACCTCCCTAAGAGTCAGCCAGAGATGGTCTGTCCACCTGGAATTCACTCATCTCTAGCTCTTCCTCCAGACGCTAACGCTCATGCCTCACGATATATGCACAAGAGAGAGAAAAACCCATTCTCTCAAGCAAAGCAAAAACGTCTGGACACTTTTAGATGGGCCCTAAGAATTTCAGGTGAGGTTTCAAGATGGCGGAGAAGATATACTTTCCCTTGGCGACTCTATGATGCTTTAAGCCTTGTCCTAACTTTGACCACGACTAAGAAAAGTTCAAAACACACCAGAAGGAATCTCACACTTCAAAGCAATGGCTCTGAGAGCCCATTTTTTAAATACATGGCATATGGACTCACCATCTGCCAGGTACACCCCAGGGTAAGGATTTGTGATGGTGAAGAAACTGACCATTAGAAAAATGATTAAATACAAGGTTCGTCCAAATGACACATATGTCCACATGCATCTCAAATCAACTCCCAATTGCAAAGAACATGTGAGCTTTCTGTTTTTTCCCCCCAAACCCTCCCTTCATTCAGTAATCTAAAGCTAGCAAGTCATGTCTTTTTTTTTTTTTTTTTTTTTGCGGTACACGGGCCTCTCACTGTTGTGGCCTCTCCCGTTGTGGAGCACAGGCTCCGGACGCGCAGGCTCAGAGGCCATGGCTCACGGGCCCAGCCGCTCCGCGGCATGTGGGATCTTCCCGGACCGGGGTGCGAACCCACGTCCCCTGCATTGGCAGGCGGACTCTCAACCACTGCGCCACCAGGGAAGCCCAGCAAGTCATATCTTAATCCAACTTTTTAAATCACATGAGCTATGTAAAACATATAGAACAGAGAGATAACAGGAAAATATTTAAAAATGGAAAAGCATGACTTTAAGGGAAATAATCCTTAGAGTGATTAAATGAGATTAAATGATTCTGAAGCTAATTCACATTTCTGAAAATTAAAACATTAAAGCTCTATACAGTTAACTACTGTCAGAAGGAAACTGTTTTTCTAAGGCCAGCTATATTCCTCGAGCAACAGAAATCGTTTAACCTTTCAAGATTATGGCAGACACTACATGATAAAGATGAGATTAAAGAAGAAAGTCAAATCCCCATAACTGTACCATTCCAAAACGATGAGCTTCTCAAATAATAAGAAATTAATACCAACACAAAGTGAATTCTAGGTTACATTTCATAAATGCATAAATGTATGTGGTATATTCATTTAAAATATACAGGCTTCATTTCTGGGTCCATTAAGCATATCTTTTTGCACATATATGTTTATACATGTATATGTACATACCAATGGAAATATCTATATTCAAATACAGGTATATGTGTGAGATAGAGAATTAAACACAGGATAATATCATCTACACTACTTCTGGAAACTCTTTTATTGAAGTAAAATCTATGCAATAAAACAGAAAAGCACAAACTGTGCAGCGCCCAAAATACCACAAAGTGAAAACCCGCTGCACCACCAATTAAGAAACAGGATATTTCAGGCACGCTACAAGCAGTGCACCCACTCTCAACAACCGTCGCCCCTACCTCAGCAACATGTCTACATTCTACCATCAGATACCTGTTTTGCTCTATTTGATATTTATATACATGACTCAGAAAGACACACTGCTTTGTGTTTGTCATGTTACACTCATTAGCATGCTTATGGGAGGCAACCATACTGTGCCCTGGGGATGGGATCCACTGACTGCCATGCTCATGTAGAGGAAGATATATGTCTATATTTTAAAACCCAAAAGTCAGTGTTACTTTTTAATTATTTAAATATTCATAAATATATATGTTCATGTATATATGTGTGTATAAATATACATAAATATATGTGTATATACATTCATGGATTTATATATGTGTGACTATACATATATATATATATGCATGCAGTGTGTGTGTATATATATACACACACACTCTTTACCCATTGGGATGGTTGACTTTACATGTCAACTAGTCTGGGTTGACTGGGTGCCCAGACATTTGGTAAAACGTGACTCTGGGTGTGCCCACGAGGGCATTTCTGGGTAACATGAGCATGTGAATCAGTGGGCTGTATCCAGCAGGTGGCTCTCCCCATTGTGGGTGAGCCTCATCTCATCAGTTCAAAGTCTGATGAGAATAAAAGGTGAAGTAAGAAGTAGTGTTCTCTCTCTGACTGCCTCACAGCTGGCACACCTATCTTCTCTGGGCTGCGGACTCGGGATCATACTGGAAATTATTCCACTGGTCCTCCTGCTTCTCAGCCTTTGGACTCTGACCAGAACTAATCCGTCAGCTTTCCTGGGTATCCAGCCGGCTGACTAGAGATCTCAGGATGTCTCAGCTCCCCTAACACACGGATCCATTCCTTCCAGTGAGTAAATATATGTAGTTTTACCTACATCTAAATCTGTATCTAAATCTACACATCCTCTTTCTCTGGACGTCTTTGACCAAGGCAACTGGGTTGTTCATCTTTGAAACAGTGTGAAGGGGCTAGTCTACACCCTCTAGCAATGTGGATACAAAGATATAGATATAAATAATCCAGATATAGATATATCTTATTGGTCCCGGTTCTCTGGGGAACCCAGACTAATACACTGAGTGTTTATCATAATACACACGACGGGTGGCATTTTGTTCATATTTATGAATATTAAGACAAACGATGCAGTGCTTTCAAAACTGAATACAATCACCTACAGGTTATGTGCCTGACAAGTTACTAAAATCCCACAAAACCCCTAAGTGTAATCTAGATTATTTATTCTATTTTATTCCTACCAATTTGAAATGTAAAATTATCCATTTTATAATATAATTTTAAAAATACACTATGCCAGTGGTAGAGTCATAAGATGATTTTCAAATTTTCAAAAATCACCTTGTGTTTTAAAATGTTAGCTTTCTGAGTTCACTAAGGGTTTGTCTACAGAACATGTACAAACTGTGGGTGGAATAGTGTGAAGTTAAACTCAATTGAGGGTCTACTAGTTGTACTGTATCTATTACAAATTAATATAGAACGATTGAGAAGCACGGAATCATAACTATAAAGGAGTTTGATTTACTCACAGATGTTCTATTGCTTAAAGAAAAGTATAATTTTCCTTAAAAGCTGATACGTATTTCTTCCTCAATCTCTCCTACCGTCAACCCAGGTAAACAAAGAGAAATCCAGCATGTTGCAAAAACATTTCACATATCAACAGAATTGTCCACTGAATGTGTTAACCATTTTCTTTTCCAGCTCAATGAAAGTAATGACTTTTCTACAGCGTTTTTCTTCGAACATAAAGTGTTTTTTCTCCTATTTTATTGAAGATGAAATGGGGATTTTTTTTTTTTTTTTTTTTGCGGTACGCGGGCCTCTCACTGCTGTGGGCTCTCCCGTTGCGGAGCACAGGCTCCGGACGCGCAGGCTCAGCGGCCATGGCTCACGGGCCCAGCCGCTCCGCGGCATGTGGGATCTTCCCGGACCGGGGCACGAACCCGCGTCCCCTGCATCGGCAGGCGGACTCTCAACCACTGCGCCACCAGGGAAGCCCGACATGGGAATTCTTGAATACTATTGTGAACAGCACTATTGCAATATGTACCAAAAGCCCGCTCAATTACTCATATGTTTAACCAAGTAATCCCAATTCTTTCAGTCTACCACGATGAGCTGGTGTGAATTTTGGGGAAAAAAAAATATTAAAAGCCAGACTTATTCCTAATGCTTTCAGTGGATGGAGCTGGTGATAGAAAAAAAAAGTAAAACTTTAAAAGCTTAATGGTAAGGAGTTTTGTATGTAAATGAACAGCATTGAGCCATTCAACTGATGCATAATTCCAGAGAAAATAGTTTTGTTTTTAATATAAAGTAGTTAAAATCGGGATAGGTACTGATACGGATAAAATGTATACAGGTATATAAAACAACTTGACTCCTATATAAATAGCTATGTTAAAAAGATACCAGCTGAATTCACAAAGGTATTAGTAATCATTTTTTTGATTGATGCCACATGCGTGATTCTGAGACTGTATCTTAATTTTCCCCACTTCTCACAAAACTCACTGCCTGGTTTAAGCCTCTGCTCACGCTCATCCTAACTTGTGTCTCTCCTGCTGGTTTCATTTCTAGTTTCATCCTCCTTACTAATACATATAACATTGTTTTACTTTCAGGTGTACAATATAACACTTCGATATTTGTGTACATTTCAAAATCATTTGTATATATGGCTAAAGGTCACCAGCATAAGTCTAGATAACTAGATATCCTTTGCCACACATAGTTACCAATGTTTTTTCTTGTGATCAGAACTTTTAAGGTCCCCTCTCTTAGAAATTTTCAAATATACAATACGGTATTGAAAATAAGTTTACTAATAAATGCTTAGCAATGTAGTGGAACATGTAACTTGTTAAATTATACTTTCTTTCAGAGGGTTAAATTAGGAGATTGGGATTGACACATACACACTACTATATATAAAATAGATAACTAATAAGGACCTACTGTATAGCATAGGGAACTCTACTCAATACTCTGCGATGACCTATATGGGAATAGAATCTATAAAAGGGTGGATATATGTATAACTGATTCACTTGGCTGTACACCTGAAACTAACACAGTGTTGTAAATCAACTATACTGCAATAACACTTTTTTTTTAAAATTATACTTTCCTCCCCCCAAATTAATTAGAACAGATATATCACAAAGAAATACTGCATTCTCGATGTGGTATAATACCATGGGTGGGGAAAAGAAAAGGTTTCTTTGCATCTGTTAAACTTCAGTGCTTAGATCAAGGGTCAGCATTTTTCTTCTCCCTGAAGGTCCAGACAGTACATTGTTTTGGATTTGTGGGCTCTATGGTGCCTCTTGAAACTGCAGTATTCAACACCACTGCTGTATCACAATAGTGATACAGACAATAGTAAATGAGTGGACATGACTATTCCTTACAATTTTATTTACAAACACAGGTGGCAAGATGGATTTGGCCCACGGGATGCATGCTTAGAATATTTCCCTCATCTTTGGGTTTGGAGGGTGACTTTAGTATCTGAGAAAACATAAAATGTCTAGCTATGAACACTGTCTTCAAATTAAAGTACAATAAGGACAAGATATTAGCTTCCACAAATTCAACAGATGTAATATGAAATATTTAAGATTCCCTTAGATAGTCCATACGTGATAGCATTAAATCTACTGCACTTTCATCTTTGTTATTTTAATCCCAATTAGCTCTATACTCAGGCTCTCAGAATACTTTTAAAACGTTCGACCATGATTTCCTGTCTTTAGATTTTAAATCTCACATGCCTCCATCTCAGCCTCCTTGAAGAAGAGACCAACACATTTGCCTTTTGATGATGCCATGGAAACATTCTTTAGAACAGAGTGGCAGCATCCCAAATAAACTGTAACACAGGATTGAGTGGAGGACAGAGCGAGTCCCTGAAAGCAGATGCGCTGCAGGGTGGGTACTTTGAGGCGCTGTCACTGAATATGTAACACCCTAGCCTACCATGTTCGGTAAGCATCAGTTACACGGGAGGAGCTTTCGAAAGATGGACATTGCAATTCAGTAGGTCTGTAGGGGGCTCTGGGATTTATGCGGTTGAATTACTTTAGCCAAAGAAAAAGAAAAAGAAACGAAAAACCCCTTACTCTGCCTTATTTCTAAGCTCTTATTATGACCCTATATTTCACAGCCCTTATCATGACCAGATACTATACATCTGCTTGCTAAGAGATATTTCTTTCTCTTTCAAATTTCTAGTCCAATTTTCCCCACCTCCCTATGACCTTGGTGCTTCTCCCCCAGTCTTCTCTTTCCTGCATCTCCTTACCTGCTAGTCACCGGAGGAAGAAGTTCCTTTGCCCTCCCAGGATCCCATCAGAGAACGAGAAGTGAAAACCCCTGAGCTGACGGAACTTCTTTCTGAGACACTCGGCTGGGGAGAATCTACAAAAGTTTTCCACCTTTCAGACGCTGCCCTACAAGAGTACAATTTCTTGTTTATTTGAATGTTTTAAGATTGGATATTGGCTGCCAGTCAGAAGTCCGCCTATCCAAAATTACACAATAGCTCCCCCTCTGGGACCAAAGAAGCAGTAATTCAGTCACGTGGATGGTTTGGTGTTTTAGTACGAACCCCTTTGTGTTTATAAATCCACATGCTTCCCTTAGGTCAGTTCTGTTACTGAGGGCTTTGCTTTTATTTGTTTCCTAATGGGAATCGTAGTCTGTGTTTATATGTCAGCAGATGTAAACCAGGCAAGCATCACTCAGATATGTCGCTAATGCACGGTGTTTGGGGGTCACTGTCTAAGTGACTGGGATCCTTATGGGATGGGGCAGAGTATTCAAGAATGCGCGTGGTCAGGTGACTAAGCAAACACAGGCTGTTCATTTTCGGGTTTTGCTGGTTAACAAAGCTCAGCGTTGTCCTCATTCATCACACGATACTCTGTCTCTGTGAAATTCATTTCCAAAATAACTGATTCTTGGGGATTATTTCTGTTAGTGAATTTCCTGCTGATTCAATGCATAAAGCGACAGAGAACCCGGTATTATATCCAACACCAGCACTCGGTGTATGTTGACATGGGCTGTAGATGTTCACAGCTGTGGTTAATAACGTCTTGTGTTCACATATTGTGCGACCATTCATATGGGCTGACCTAGCAGGGAACTTCACATCCATTCAGATATATATATATATACACACATATTTTGTGAAATATATATATTTATTTATTGAAGTAGAGTTGATTTACAATGTGGTATTTGTTTCAGGTGTAGAGAAAAGTTACTCAGATATATATATATATTCTTTTTCAGATTCTTTTTCATTATAGGTTATTTCAAGGAATTGAATATAGTTCCTTGCGCTATACAGTTGGTCCTTGTTGTTTACCTATTTTATATCTATAGTAGTGTGTATCTATTAACCCCCAACTCCTAATGTACTCCAGATATTTCTTTATGTGAGGCTGCATTATTCTCACAGTCCAATTTAGTTTTAGGACATGGCTTATGGCTTTCCATCAATGGTTTCTCCAAGTGGGCGTCAAAAGATAGGCATGAGCTTTTAGTAGAAATAGATTCCCCCAAAGCTATTCAGGGGCCAGAAGCTCAGCAACGTTATTGCCTATGAGGTCAACTATGTCGTACTCATAAGTTAACACATTTGATATTTATAAAAATATCCCTCTGCCTTTTGATATTGAGCGGCATGAGCTCCTTGTAAATTTCGGAGACAGTCCTTTGTCAGTTGCTTCATTGGCAAATATTTTCTCCCATTCTGAGGGTTGTCTTTTCGTCTTGTTTATGGTTTCCTTTGCTGTGCGAAACCTTTTAAGTTTCATTAGGTCCCATTTGTTTACTTTTGTTTTTATTTCCATTTCTCTAGGAGCGGGGTCAAAAAGGAACAACCCAATCCAAAAACGGGCAGAAGACCTAAATAGACATTTCTCCAAAGGAGATATACAGAGTGCCAACAAACACATGAAAGGATGCTCAACATCACTAATCATTAGAGAAATGCAAATCAAAACTACAATGTGATATCACCTCACACCTGTCAGAATGGCCATCATCAAAATATCTACAAACAATAAATGCTGGAGAGGGTGTGGAGAAAAGGGAACACTCTTGCACTGCTGGTGGGAATGTGAATTGGTAGAGCCACTATGGAGAACAGTATGGAGGTTCCTTAAAAAACTACAAATAGAACTACCATATGACCCAGCAATCCCACTACTGGGCATATACCCTCAGAAAACCATAATTCAAAAAGAGTCATGCACCCCAGTGTTCATTGCAGCTCTATTTACAATAGCCAGGACGTGGAAGCAACCTAAGTGTCCATCAACAGATGAATGGATAAAGAAGATGTGGCACATATATACAATGGAATATTACTCAGCCATAAAAGGAAACAAAATTGAGTTATTTGTATGAGGTGGATGGACCTAGAGTCTGTCATACAGAGTGAAGTAAGTCAGAAAGAAAAACAAATACCGTATGCTAACACATATATATGAAATCTAAAAAAAAAAAAAAAAGGTCATGTAGAACCTAAGAGCAAGATGGGAATAAAGACGCAGACCTACTAGAGAATGGACTTGAGGACACGGGGAGGGGGAAGGGTAAGCTGGGACAAAGTGAGAGAGTGGCATGGACATATATACACTACCAAATGTAAAATAGATAGCTAGTGGGAAGCAGCCGCATAGCACAGGGAGATCAGCTCGGTGCTTTGTGACCACCTGGATGGGTGGGATAGGGAGGGTGGGAGGCAGGGAGACGCAAGAGGAAGAGATATGGGGATATATGTGTATGTATAACTGATTCACTTTGTTATAAAGTAGAAACTAACACACCGCTATAAAGAAATTACACTCCAATAAAAATGTTTTTAAAAAAAAGAAAACCCTGTTTCTCTAAAGAGTATTATACAGCATCTTCTAGAGATAACTTACATTTTAAAAATTACATATTCAATATAGATAATTTTAAAAACAAAACTGAATGTAAAAAGAAAATAATAAAATTGCCCAGAAAAGTCTAAAAAAAAAAAAAAATATATATATATATATCCCTGCCTTTAAAACGTGTGATAGACCGTATTTTTCTTAAGTTTATAGTCATTCCGAAACTACTGTTACATACAAACTATGTCTGCTCCTCAAAAATATAGCCCCACTTAAATTAAAGTTTGTTTACAGGTAGACAAATGATGCCTGATAACGATTTATAATAATTATATGCTTATAATCATATAATACTTATATGCACAATATATAATATTGCATATTATATGCTACTCATCTATCATAATGCAGTGGTTTTATAAATAGAGTATGTGTGTTTGCTTTATACAGATAATTGTTGAACCTTGGTGTTCAAGGTTGAACCCTGGTATTGAATCTTGGAAAAACCTTTAAAACTCAAACTCCAGTAGCCATACAAGTAATAATAAATTTGATTAAGACTGTTTTGTAACAGTCTTTATAGCAAAATATAAATAAGCAAAGCAAGAAAAATCTGGGAAAATGTTTGCGTATCATATCCCGAAGGGCTATTATTCCAAATATATCAATAGCTCCTAAAAATATATATGTGCATGTGAAAGCCCACAGATGTAATATAAAACAATGATAATACAAATTAACATGGACTTCACAAAAAGTGAAAAATCCATTATTATTAGTCATATAAAATATGTAAAATTCATTAGTGAAAAGAGACATTATGAATTAAACGTACACAAAGCTTACTTTGATTTAATCTTCTATTAGCAAATCTGAAATGTCCTCATACTTCCCCAGTGGGTCTACAACTAGCTACAACTGAATTCTTACAAAGGAGGATTTTAAAATATCTATGGATATCACAGTTGCATCTCCAGTTGGCCCAGAAGCCCTCTTGCTAGGAACTTATCCCATATCCACACATTTATGGGAAATATGCACAAGGTAAAGTTACTGCTGCATTTTTTATATGGAATAGGATGCTTATACCGGTCATTCCCCATACAAGCAGGAAATCTCCATCGCCATAAAACACCATGTTTAGGAATTGCTCTCTGTAGCGTTATGACAAAATGGTCAGGATACACTTAGGAATTGCTCTCTGTAGCGTTATGACAAGATGGTCAGGAAACACTGTGAAGTTAAACAAGTTTTAAAAATTTGTAAAGTTAGTAGAGGAAGGTACGGGACAGTTAAGACATCTTTTGGGCAAAGAAGTTTGGGGTACGCCCACCTGTTTGTAGTCGCTTACATTTGCAGAGGGGAAGCTTTGATGGAGTCCTAAGAAACTAATATCAATGTGGCTCTGTGGCTCTGAGTCAGGGTTTCAGGGGAACTGACAGTGCCCTCGTGAGGGGGGTAAATTGAGGAGTCCTGAAGGGACATGGTACAAAGATGCTTGGAGGAATGTGTCCAGAAAACCAGGAAGAGTAGAAAGATTAGTCACAGCAGGAAGCCCTGGAAACCGGAAGGGGCAAGAGAAAGAGAGAGAGAGAGAGAGAGAGAGAGAGAGAGAGAGAGAGAGAGAGAGAGACTGAAGGAGACGGCTGCAGAGAGACAGAGGGCCATGGAACAGCGGCACGGAAGATTGTCTCAATTTCCTGCTCTCCCCAACCCTCTGGTAGCCATCAGGCCAAGCCAATCAGAAAGCAGAGGGCAGGGAAGTCCTCTGAGCTGGTCCAGAGAGGCGGGCTCCAACAGCACAGAACAGGTGCGGAAGGATGGAGTTTGCATCCCGCGGGACCAGCAGAAACGGCAGCATGCTTTGCTTTGGGGGACCCGATGTGGAACTGGGGGTTCCGTGCTGCAGGAACCGGAGTTTTCACTGCAGGACACATCCCTTCCCTTTTTGAAGCACGCATGCATTCCCTACTCAAGAATCGTTCACAATGGCCCACAGAATCATCTCTTGTTAAACCGATTATATGTTCACTGTTCTTTTATCCAGTGTTTAGCATAAGCATGCCACAGGCTTAATCACGTTTTCAAGGAACGTATTTTCCTCTGAAACAAAATTAGCAACTGCACAGGGTGGGCAGTCCTGCAGAAGGCTTTACATCCTCTAAACCAGAGCTCTCACAGCCGACGCTTTCTTTCAAACAGGTTTGCCGTTGCACAAAAACCGCCCTCACGTAATCCCATTGGAAAGCACTTACTTTTCTTTAATTGGGTTCATTCTTTTCCAGAGATTTTTATTCAATATCAAAGTCATTATTCTGTTTTGCCCATAGAAAACACGGGCTAAAACTGTATTTCTATATTATTATTATTTATGGCGGATACAATGGCCGCTGTGGTGTTTTACGATTTTCTATTAAGCTCGTAACAGCCCACAATGTTCATGATTCACTTGATCGTGAATAAATCTCTTGAAGAATGCTCAGGGGCTTCCCTGGTGGCGCAGTGGTTGAGAGTCCGCCTGCCGATGCAGGGGACACGGGTTCGTGCCCCGGTCCGGGAAGATCCCACATGCCGCGGAGCGGCTGGGCCCGTGAGCCATGGCCGCTGAGCCTGCGCGTCCGGAGCCTGTGCTCCGCAACCGGAGAGGCCACAACAGTGAGAGGCCCGCGTAACGCAAAAAAAAAAAAAAAAAAAAAAAAAAAAAGGAATGCTCATATTTGAGGAGAGCTGCATTTTGCCGTGTCCACCCTAATGCTGAAACTAAAGTAGAAAATAAACGGCAGAGGAAATCTTCTGGAAGGTGAAAAACACTACCTGTGACGGCACTCTTGCCCTTTACTCTGAGTCACGCTGCTAAGATGTATATTTAGTATGCTTTGGGCGTTCAAAATACAGGGAATTAATAAGTGATCAGTTTCGAAGAGTATCCTTGCTCCACACATATTTAACTCTGTCTTGTAGAAGAATATTTGACCAGTTCAGAACCTGGAATAATTATGAAAATTTTAACCTCTATTCCCCAAGCAAGTGCAGTAGAGAGCACAGTTTTGAATGGTAGCAGTTCAATGGTGATTTACTGGTAATGGTGACAATGAACGAACTAAAGTGGAAAAGATAAATGCCCACAGTCTACTGCAAATATTTCAGTGCGATAATCATAAAAATGTGTGAAAGTATGATCAAAAATGCTTTTTTCTTCCACACTTTGAGTGGATGCTACTATAAATACATAATTCTACAAAATGGACCCATTCTTGATACAGCGTCCAAAGCCAATCTTTTCTAAAGCATTTTATTTCCCTTTGTGGGAATCTCTCAAATTACTCAAGTTTAGGACTTGGCAAGGTCTAAGTGTTCCCACATAATATAGAATTGCATCTACAAATTGCCTTTCACTCTTTGAGGGGCATGCCTGGAAAATTAGGAATACTGAGATATTTATCCAGAGTCGCTGAAAAGGAAAAAGTAAAAACGGTTCTCAACAAAGATGATGCTATGTTTCCTTAACCAGATTTATCTGAACAAAATGGGCCACATCTCTACACTTATGATTCACTACTTGCCATATTTTAAGAAATCAAATAAACGTAATTCAATCAGATATGGGTTTTTAAACACTTTCAGAAGGCGGAAGAGAGAAGCATATAAATTAATTCACTGAAGTCAGTCTTTGAAAAGCATATTTTACGATACATCGTGTCATGAATCCATCAATTTTTCAGCATGAATGGAAATTTCTCTAAGGTCTTTAACCATGAGAGACTAGGAGAAGTCTAGTTGTTTAATTCCAGAGTTTGCATATTTTCCCAACTAATCACCGTGCTTTTGCCGTACAAAATAGGTGTGTTTTTTTTGTAGTCATATTGACCAACCTACGCTTTTATAGAGGATTTTCTCCCATGCTATCGTAAAGAAGTTATGGGCTTTCTTCTAAAAGTCTGAAGCACCTGCTTTTCATATTGAGGCTTTACCTTCACCTGGAATCTAATTAATTAATGCATCGCAAAGATCCCTTTTCCATGCTTCTCTCCATATTGTCAGTGGTGGCAATACTGTTATCTGACATCACGAGAGCCAATCTCTTCTTTCCCCATAGATCTTGGATTTGTTCTGCGTGACTTATGTTCACAGTTGGGTACACTCTCCTCTTCACTTTTTTTTGCAGCCAGTGATAGTTATGGGATGCATTTCTGGAAAATGCAAGGTGGGTTCAACTCAGCTGGGTGGGTTTCTGAATAAAACTGCTTTCTTCCTAAAAGCAAGGATCCTTCAGATAGGAGAGGTTTTCCCCTTTTCTTTCACCTTGTAGTGAGAACACTACTTATTTATGGAAAGTGGTCTTTGGGGAACAGTTCACCTGACACCCTGGCTTTCAGGATGATGGAGGAGCAAACAGCGAGACTTTTCTGAGCGCGTCATCCTGCATACTTTGAATGTATTATCATAGGAGAAAAATCAAATGCTGTTTGAAGAAGCCATTGATAATGACATCTGTCCAGTACAAGTAACAAGTAGATGTTACAAAAACCAGTCTTGCTACCATTATGTATTTTGTAGGTAGCACATTCTTTGTGGGCGGTTTGTCACAGAAACTTCGTAATAAGAAAATTGCCGTATTTCTGTATTTAAGTTCCGTATTTCAGAGTTTTATTTTATCCACCCTGCCCAAACTCCACAGAGATCACTGTGTAAGTCTTGGTATCCAGGGGGAGGAATCATAATAATTATCGTCCATTCTTGTGGGACAATCTCAGGACATTTTATTTTCACATACTTTTGGGGATCAATTTGTGAAGTCAAGAAAAAATAGAGTGAGTTAGAATTTCAAATCACTTCGGAGGAGAACTGACATCTTTACACTATTGACTCTGCCGTGTAACAAACGCTGATAGATCTTATTTAGATGATTTTTAATGTTGATCCTATACTTTTGTTCTGTTTTACCTAAAGTTCTTAGGTTTTTTTTAAATTATATTTCTAAGAACATGTAGGTTTCTTCCTGTTGGGATAGGGAGTTTTGAACAAGTAACACTCCCATTTGGTATTTGGTAATGCTGGTGTAAACTAATGCTACTAATATATGTCACCTATCTTTTACTGGGTACGCCTTTAAAAATTATTTTATTCATGAATACATCTATCCAAAATAATTATGCCAGTGCTATCATCCGCCAGTAACAGTTGTTCCCCTCAGCTCCTTTTCCGTTTCTGCACTGACAGGACATCCAATTCAGTGTGGAACAGACTTGTCACAGTGGACACATTTATCTTGTTATTGATTTACAAGGAATAAGTCTAATATTTCACCATTAAGGCCAATTATTTTTTCTGTAATATTGTGTTTCCTTTTATCAAAAAAAATCCCCTTCCCTTCCTAGTTTTGTAAGTTCATTTTACCATGCTGTTTTGAAGTTTACCAACTAATTTTTGAATCACATTAAAGGCGCATTCCAGACGTCCTGATAAGCAGAGTGATCAGGTCCGGCAGGGAAAGAGTTCTCATTTGGGCAAGGCTTTCGGCAGGATGTACCAACAGGCTCTTTTTTGGTTGATTTTGGTAAATCAACACAGAATCTATAGATTTTTATGGAGCACTGTTCCCTGAACAATTACCCAAGCAAAATAATTGTGAGAGTTTAAAATAAAAATGTTGGGACTTCCCTGGTAGTGCAGTGGTTAAGAATCTGTCTGCCGATGCAGGGGACACGGGTTCGAGCCCTGGTCCGGGAAGATCCCACATGCCGCAGAGCAACTAAGCCCGTGGGTCACAACTACTGAGCCTGCGCTCTAGAGCCCGCGAGCCACAACTACTGGGCCCACGTGCCACAACTACTGAAGCCCACGCGCTTAAAGCCCGTGCTCCGCAACAAGAGAAGCCACCGCAATGAGAAGCCCGCACACCACAACGAAGAGTAGCCCCCGCTCGCTGCAACTAGAGAAAGCAAAAGACCCAACACAGCCAAAAAGAAATAAATAAAATTTAAAAAATAAAATAAAATTAAAATATTTCAGGAACAAAGTAGCAAACTTTTAAATAACATATATTCCCCATGCACTGCCTAGAAATCTTCTACATTACACTTTGGGTAGCGCAAACTCTGAAGTAGCTAAGGAAGCATCTAAGCGACATGCTGATTGTCAAGGTCTACTTGATGCCTTGTTTTTTGTTTTTTTTAAACTGAAGTACAGTTGATTTACAATGTGTGCTAATCTCTGCTGTACAGCAAAGTGACTCAGTTATACACATACATTCTTTTTTTTTTTTTTTTGCGGTATGCGGGCCTCTCTCACTGTTGTGACCTCTCCCATTGTGGAGCACAGGCTCCGGACGCGCAGGCTCAGCGGCCATGGCTCACGGGCCCAGCCGCTCCGCGGCATGTGGGATCTTCCCAGACCGGGGCACGAACCCATGTCCCCTGCATCAGCAGGCGGACTCTCAACCACTGCGCCACCAGGGAAGCCCCATTCTTTTTTTTTAATATTCTTTTCCATCATGGTTTATCACAAGATATTGAACTTGATGCCTTGTTCTTCTGTGTGTGCAATTACCTGTATCCTGGAAATTACTGTCACATTTTGATATTTAGGCAAGATCTCTGATTTTTAAAAATATATAATTTCTACTGCAAGTTGTTTGACAAATGAGCTACTTAGAATATCAGCACTATTTTTTAAAATTAATTAATTAATTTATTTTTAGCTGCGTTGGGTCTTCGTTGCTGCGCGCAGGCTTTCTCTAGTTGCGGCGAGCGGGGGCTACTCTTCGTTGCGGTGCGCGGGCTCCTCATTGCGGTAGCTTCTCTTGTTGCGGAGCACGGGCTCTAAGCACGTGGGCTTCAGTAGTTGTGGCACGCAGGCTCAGTAGTTGTGGCCCATGGGCTTAGTTGCTCCGCGGCATGTGGGATCTTCCCGGACCAGGGCTCGAACCCGTGTCCCCTGCATTGGCAGGAGGATTCCTAACCACTGCGCCACCAGGGAAGTCCCGAATATCAACACTATTTAAATAGAAGTGGTTTGTGAACATTGAAAAAATGTATTTCCAGTTTCATTCATTCATCTTTAGAGGAAATGGTGTGTTTAATCATTGTTCTTCATTTTGTTTTTTTTTGTTTAGATTTCCTTCAGAATTGGAGTTAAGAGGTTAGGAAATAAAAATACCGAATGCCTAACTAAATTTGAATCTCAGCTTCACAACAAATAATTTCTTAGCGTGTCTAATGAAATATTCAGGGCATAGGTCTACTGAAATTTTGTTTGTCGTTTGGTTGAAATTTAAATATATGTGGGTGTCCTGTATTTTATGTGACAAATTTATTCAGAACTAATGATAGGGTGAATTTTGATAAATATTTTATAGGTGCTTAAAAATAGTAAGTAATGTCTTTATATTTACTTTCGGCTTTTTCAGTAGTTCTGTAAGATCAGAACAGTCCCTAGGGCTTCCCTGGTGGCGCAGTGTTTGAGAGTCTGCCTGCCGTTGCAGGGGACGCGGGTTCGTGCCCCGGTCTGGGAAGATCCCACATGCCGCGGAGCGTCTGGGCCCGTGAGCCATGGCCACTGAGCCTGCGCGTCCGGAGCCTGTGCTCCGCAACGGGAGAGCCCACAACAGTGAGAGTCCCGCAAACCTCCCCTCCCGCAAAAAAAAAGACCAGTCCCTAGATCTCAGCAGTTGATATAATATATATCTTCTTGAATTTACTATTTTGGCTTAGCTACATGTGTTTCTGAAAGATGCGGAATGAAATCTCTCAATGTTCAACTCCCATTGTTCAATTCAATATTTTTGTTTTATTTATCTTGACATTGTAGGTTAGGACAGGCAAGTTCAGAACTGCTGTCTCTTCCTACTGAAGGATTCTGTTAAATTATTTTAAATCATTTTAATTCTAGTAAGTCTTTTCTGTCAAAACCGTTATTTTATTTTTCACTGACATTCTTCTCATCCATATCTGTATGGATAGATGCATAGATATTGATTCTGCAGTTAAATTAGGTCCAACCAGGGATTTGGTTTTTCCCTTCCCTGGTCATCCCATTAGCGGCATTTGGTATACTTAAGGTTCTTTTTGTTTAAATACGGCAATACATTTTTTTGATCAAAATATATATTAACTTTCTTGTTTCTACTATTTTAGGACTCCTGAAATTATCAGAAGGGTAAACGTATATTAAATGCTCTCTGAAGCCTTAAATAACCGAAAACTTGTGTCAGTGTTTCTTCCCTGTACTTTATAATTCCTATGAGTCCCCTTGGACGTTTTTATTACAAGTGTTCTACTCCAACACATAATCCAGTTTGCGAAAACCATTCTCACATCTCCCCATGGGCCATCTTTTGTTTCTGTCTTGACGCATGTGAATTGACCACTTTGATTCACATTTTTAGGAACGCAGATCTCCAGAGAGGTGCTGTATGCATCCAGGCCTAAGAGGAAAATATTCAGTAGAAGATATGCCACATATTTCAAACTAGGATTTTATTATAGGGATTTGGCTTTGAAAATGGTATCAGAACTGTTGGGGGGAATGTAAATTGGTGTGGCCACTATGGAAAACAGTACGGAGGCTCCTCAAAAAACTGAAAATAGGATTGCCACTCCTGGGCATATATCCAGAGAAAACTATCATTCAAAAAGATATATGCACCCCTATGTTCATAGAAGCACTATTCACAATAGCCAAGACATGGAAGCAGGGACTTCCCTGGTGGCGCAGTGGTTAAGACTCCGCGCTCCCAGTGCAGGGGGCCCGGGTTCGATCCCTGGTCAGGGAACTAGATCCCACATGCATGCCACAACTAAGAGTTTGCATGCCACAACTAAGGAGCCCTCCTGACACAACTAAGACCTGGTGCAACCAAATTAATTAATTTTAAAAAAAGACATGGAAGCAACCTAAATGTCCATCAACAGAGGAATGGATAAGGCAGACATGGTACATATATACAATGGAATACTACTCGGCCATAAAAAGGAATGAAATAATGCCATTTACATTTGGCACTTATTAAAATATGCCACATTTATAAAACATTCCATTTACATAATGCCATGTACATGCCAACATGGATGGACCTAGAGGTTATCATACTGAGTAAAGTAAGTCAGACAGAGAAAGACAAATATTGTATGATATCACTTACATGTGGACTCTAACAAAATGATACAAGTAAACTTATTTACAAAACAGAAACGTACTCACAGACATAAAGAACAGACGTGTGGCTGCCAAGGGGGAGGGATGGATTGGGAATCTGGGGTTAGTAGATGCAAACCAGTATATATAGGATGGATAAACAACAAGGTCCTACTGTACAGCACAGGGAACTCTACTGAATATCCTATGATAAACCATGATGGAAAAGAATAGGAAAAAGAATATAGATATGTATAACTGCATCACTTTGCTGTACAGCAGTAATTAACACATTGTAAATCAACTATACTTCAATAAAATAAAGTTAAAAAGAAGACAGTCGTAATACAAATGCTAGTAGAGCAGCAGGAAAAATGAAAGGGCACGGCAGTAGCACAGTGAAGAAGGGATTGGTACCCACAGATCGGGAAGATGCTATCTACCCCTGGATGGAGCCCCAAACCCTCGGTTGCTCTATCAGTGATGATGATTTTAGACCTGGTGGTTCAGGAACTGGTAAAGAGAGTCTGCAGTGTCTGGTAGAACTGTTGAAAGGCTGCGTGTCCAAACACAGTCACCAGCTACTACATAAGACCGCCAACAGCTCTGTTTCCTTATACACAGGTCTCTGACCCCTTTGGGACAGACTTGACAAGGAAGACAGCTCCCCAGGGAACCTGAGAAATGTAGTTGGCTGACTTCCAGCCCCAGGGACTATCAAATGGCTGGCTGAGAGCAGGGAGGTGACCCGACAACCAAATAACCAGAACTGGTGTAAATCTGTGTGCGGCACAACACGATGCCTCCTACACGCTTTTCAAGACGAAAACACACGTGATGACGAACCGTGAGGATCCCATCACTGGACGATCCTCTGCCCTTATGCAGAAAATAACCACCACGCTTTCCTGAGCTAAACTGGCTCGGGGAATTCCTCATCTTCTTATTCTCGGTTGTGCAGGAGACTCCTGGACTTTCACATGAAAATTTCCCAGAACCTATGTCAATCTTTCAGGTATAATCAAGTAGCAATAGCTGTGCACCGAAAAGTCAGCACTTACCAAGAAACATATTGGTCCAAAGTTCAGCAAAATTCTTTGCAACAAATAACACACACTTTTTCTGCGGTCAGCCCTCATATTTGTTTTAGTTTTCAGGTTTCTGGATGGAGAGGGGCAGGAAACATAGTATAGCAAGGTAAGGCAAGTCTTTGTCAGCCCGTGAGTACTGATGCAACCTAATTACTGTAAGCTCATGTGAAGGGACATTTTATCACGTTGTGGGTCATAACCATAGTTACTTTTGACTTGTAATTTATTCATGTGACTTTAATGAGTAACCATCTTTGAATTTCACAGGTATTTCTGTAAACTATATCTGACCATAATTCAAAACTTTTAACTAGCACAACCTGAATTTGGTTACAGCTTCATATTAATACTTTTCCAATTCATATTCTAATTTAAAAATAAGAGAACAGAACAAATTTATATTCCTAATTGGCAAGGTCGTTGCATATTTTAACACAGATGGAACTGTAATTATTTTTGAAATTATCATAACAACTCATTTTCTCTTCAAAAGTCTAATTAATTTTTTTATCCAAAATAGCTTATTGGACTCATTGTCATATGATTTACATTTTCCCTTGTTAGCAATAATTTAGTTTTGGTCCTAATGAACTTGGAAGGCGGGGGTGTTTCTGATAAGCAACTAAATTATGTTTATTCAAATACATTTACTTTCCAACTTAGCCAATCGCCTTATCATGTTTTGTTCTTAATCCCTACCACAACACTTACTTTTTAGTATCAGAAGATAAATAGATAGATAGGTAGAAAGGTATATATTTCTTTTTCTTTGCTACAATTAAAATCTGGTGTCTGTTATTTCAAGTTGTTTGGAAGCAGAAGTCATTACACCGCAATTGTTAAAAACGCACGTTGCTTAGAGATATTATGATACGAACCCTACGATGAGCAATGAGGGAAAACGTATTCCTTTGGAACGGACCATTTGAAAGTATTCTTTATTCTTATAATGCGTTTCTTTTGTAGAGAAAAATCTCATCCCCCATATCAGTGAGAGATTTCAGTTTCACCTCTCATGTACCTTTTCCCCTAAGTCCCTAGGATCCATTTCTTTTAGAATTTTGTCCATATTTCTGTTAGTGCAAATGTAACTCTATTAAAGAATCCTCGCCAAGTCGAATAGGTGTGATGTTATGATGGGTAAGGTGCTTGTTCTCCCCGTGTCTTCTCTAACTTCTACACACCGGCTAGAATAAACACTCTACACGTATAGTGTGAGCAAAGGACCAAGAAGCAATTTCTCTTGTACCCGGTACCATTAGAAAATAACCAAAGGGTGCTCAGAGAAAAGAATGTGACTTGGAATTCCTTGGATTACTTTCATGAGTTTGGAGGTAAGGCTGAAGAGAGTCATGAGATGCTAGTTTGTGAAGCTGAGCTGTGCAGGTGAGAGTGAAGGATTTCTCTTGGGTTTCCCTAAGATCTTCCTAAGTACGTGTTTCTTTTGGGGATGCATGACTAAGGTACATGATGACACCTGCCTTTAAGTATCAAATGCAAAGATCAGATTACATATCAAAATAGTTTTTGTTTACAAATACTATGTGGGGAACTGAGTTGAATCAATTCTTTAAACATATATGAGATATGTCACATCTCTGAAATAAATCAACTGTTTAAACACTTATGAAATATAGCCTAAGCCATGCTTAATTAAAAAATAATAACTTCTATTCCAAACTGTGTATTGGACTTTCCTCTCATTTCTCTGTGTCTCTTGCATGTTTATGAATCCCAGTGTTGTCTTATGCAGCTGTGACATTGCACAAGTATGATTTGTAAGATGTAAGTGGAAAATAATTCTATTCTTTTCCTGCACTGGGTGCTTCTCTGCCCCTTAACCAAAAGTTTGTCTCAGATAATAAATCGCGCTCCAGTTATTGAAATCCCAAGAATAATCTCATGTCAGGAAAGAAATATCCAGGCTCATGTTAACAGTCAATCAGGAACTCAGTTCATCTCTATAACAAGGTGGTCATAAAATATAATTTTAATACCTCTTTTTTATGGAGGAAGGGGCACACAGAGGCAAAGGTGCCTTAGCCCACAGAAACCGTGATGTGTCCCTGGTATCTCCACACCCGCCTACCCCCCAGCCTCTAAGCTTCCACCATTCTTTAACTGTCTGCCGCCATGGCAATCATCTTCTCTTTGGGTTTAGCTCATTTATTTATTATAATTTTCTGATTACGGTAAGTTGGGAGGAAAGTGTTCTATTCTTCTTTTGACGCTTTCCATTGCAGAGAGCAGCATCGTGCAGTGTATGTTCAAAATGTATTTGACTGAATTCCGTTGAACTGTTGCCGGCTTATTCACTAATCAAGATTCAGTACATGTGTGCACACGCACACGGACACACACGAGAATACTTAGGTACTATGGGAACTTTAAATGATATAAGCTCATATAAATTATGCAATTCTATTTTAGTGTCTAAAATTATCACCATACTTGAGAAATGGACTGAAGTTAATAGAGCTGAATTTTGTGAGAATAAGGAGCATTTTCCCAACTATTTTATCTGTTTATTTATTATTTTTAAAAGTGTATGTTTTAAAAAATTTTATTTATTTTTGGCTGCGTTGGGTCTTCGTTGCTGCGTGTGGGCTTTCTCTAGTTGCAGCGAGCGGGGGCTACTCTTCGTTGCGGTGCGCGGGCTTCTCATTGCGGTGGCTTCTCTTGTTGTGGAGCATGGGCTCTAGGCGCGTGGGCTTCAGTAGTTGTGGCTCGCGGGCTCTAGAGCGCAGGCTCAGTAGTTGTGGCGCACGGGGTTAGTTGCTCCGCGGCATGTGGGATCTTCCCGGACCAGGGCTCGAACCCGTGTCCCCTGCATTGGCAGGTGGATTCTTAACCACTGCACCACCAGGGAAGTCCTTCCCAACTATTTTAGTTGGAAATACTATCATAACATGCCATCAATGGCTAAGAAAAATATGTGTGAATTGCATTCTATATGTCTTAACTTTAACTACTATAAAGAAAAAAGTTGACCACAAATCTGGTGAGTCTATTATAATTCATCCTGTCTAGACTGGATGTTTCCCAGCAACCAAGGATTGATTCTAGATATAATTGATGGTTTGATCAATATACAAAAGGATCTCACAGATATAATAAACTGCACTTATGATCAAAAAACAGTCTCACTGTTAGTTAATTAAGGAGAAGCAACTGACACACTGATTTATAGGAAAAAATCAGAAGGAAAATCTGCTTGGAAAATTGTATTTGCAGCCAGTATACATTTTATTCCAATTTTATTTGTCTTTTCAAAATAATAGAAATAATACTTGTAAAATTTGAGGCAACATGATTCTAGCTGCTAACTAATCCCTAAATAGTGCTTATATTGGTTAAGTCTAGACCAGATGTTTAATAATTTTTTAAAATTTCATTTATTTTTATTGAAGTATAGTTAATTTACAATGTTCTGTTAGTTTAAAGTGTACAGCAAAGTGATTCAGTTATATTTATATTTTTTCAGATTCTTTTCCGTTATTGCGTATTACAAGATATTGAGTTCAGTTCCCTGTGCTATACAGTAGGTCCTTGTCGTTTACCTATTTTACATATATATTTTATATATAGTGTGTATATGTTAATCCCCAACTTCTAATTTACCTCTCCCCCCAATAATTTCTAATTTCCAGCAATAAATAATGTCCCCTGTTGTGATATTTTTTAACGTGATGTGGAGAATTTAGAACTGAAATACCCATTGTGTTCGGTAAGAACGGACACATGGTTGATATAAATGCACCATGTGCCAATGCTACATCACACTAGCAACGAATGGAACATCTTACATCGTTTCACTAGGAGGTGCCTTTAAAACAAGCAGGACGGCAAATCAGGGATGCTGCTGGGAGCTGACATCACCTTGTGTGGAATTCGTGACAAAGGACCAGCTAACGTGGCATGTAAATGAGATAGGAATGAGCAGACCTGTAAAGCACTAGGTCCTCAAGAGAGATGACATGTCAGAAACCACAAATTATGTTCCCTTCAGCTTTTTGTAAAAAGAAAAAAAAAATTGCTGTTAACTCATGGCAGGGAGTATTTCCTTTTGCAATTATCTCCAAGTAGGTGTCAGATCTCTCCTGGCAATGTCCAATTTTCAGGGAATTTACAGCTTTTCCTTTGACATTTTCTGCAGTTCATTAAACAATCACTTGATATGTGGTTTATTTCATTCTGATGGCTCTGCTCTTCAGATTCTATTAGGAATAAATATAACACTATAACACGGTGTTTTAAAAAAAACTTAAACTGTCATCATTATCTGAATTGCGGTTTGAAATATTTCGCCCTTTGCCTCAAGAGTGAATAGTATAACCCTTGGTGATCCTGTGTCAGCTCTCATACGCCCCTCACGTCTTACAATTCCCATTTAAAACCACAGATTCGGGCTTCTGTAAATATTTAGATATGTCTATAAATTGAAAACACAGATCAAGAAAGTACCCACTTTTTGAAACAGATGCATAGGTGATAAGATGAAATACAATTCTGGTAAATGTATTATGGCGCAGATTAAAAAAATCTCATAGTGTGGGAGCATGAATTGAGATTCTTAAAATACTCATGCAACTGTAACCAAAGAAAACCTCTTTTTAAAGAAAAAAGGGTTTATTTTGTATATAAGCACAAGGATTATGTTTGGTTATTTTATTTGAACAGAAGCCAATTTTGAAATAAACTAATGGTTACTCTTTCACCCTGGTATGACCAGCTCTATGTACTAAACAGATAAAACAGGTGAGGGGAATCAAAAGAACGAACTGTCTAAAACCTAGAGTTGTAAAGAAAGTTTGGGAAGGAAGTTACATTATGTACCTGGGAGATAATGAAAGGGAAGAACATACAGAGAGAGTGCCTTATTGACAAGAATAATTATGTTTCTTTTTTTTTTCTTTTGGTTATGAGTATAGAAAAAGAGGCAATGCCACCTAAGACAATAGAAAAGCATAATACCAACTACAAGCTATTAAATTAGGGGTAACAAGATGAATACCAATTAGACCAGGTCAGAAATTACAAAGGCTCTAGAAAAATAAAATGATCACAAATATAAAAAATTAATAACCTAAATGGATTCATAAAATGGTATTTCTAAGAAACATCCCTAAACCAAAGTGATAAAAGCAAAAAATATAATAATAAAGGACATGCAGGAAACAGAGTAAATGTAATGATAAATATAGAATTCATAAATGTCCGTGTGTGAAAAGAATCCTCAGGTACACATTTTGAGCAAAATTAAATATTTTAATAAGCTAAACTTGTGGAGTTAAATTTTAGTGTTTGGATTTTAAATCCAAAAAAATAATATGAGCAAAATCTGAGCAGGGTTATGGGTAATAAAACCAACATGCATATGTATAAAGCAAGAGGAAAAAGTTCCATAAATCCTTATTTTATGTCCCTAGAATATCTGTGAAAAAGCTTAAGTATGTGATCATTAAAATTTCATAAAATGAAAATGTGATGTTTGCTGATATTAAATATTATTAAATAATCATAAATTATGGAATTAGAAAATAATATTAATAATATTAAATATTATTAAATAATCTTAAATTATGAAATTAGAAAATAATAAAGGATTGCCAAAATCTTAATTGCTCACAAATTAAGAAACATTTCCCTAAATATTCTTTGATCAGATTTATCACATTAAATTCAGCCCAAAGTTGGAAAACACAGATGTCTATCTTATACTAAATGCCGAAATATATGGCCAAATATGTACTAAGTACAGATTATACAGCTGTAAATTTTATTAAAGAAAAATACTGAATATTAGGAAGAATATATTTACTTTAAGAAATTATAAAATGGACCACGTAATAAACAAATTGTAGGCAAGTAGAACTGATTAAGATAAAAACTGGAAATCATTAGATCGAAAGTAATAAATAATAGCAATAATGTGTAAGTACAAAAGCTGGTTTCTTGGGGAAAAAAACCCCAGAGAAATAGGTTATCATAATACAGACGTAGTAATAAGGAAAAAATGGGCAAGGCATACAGTGGCTAGGAAAGCCGCATGTAGGTAGAGAATTACAACTTCCAATTATCTGAAAGAGATTTGAAATGTGATTATTGATTTCCGTTGTAAAGGGTTTCAGGACCAGAGAGTATCACAGGTAAATGCTGTATGATCCTTTAAATGTACAAAAGTGAGCAAACAGAAACAGATGATTCTAATTCTACTTAAAGCAAGTGCTCCCTGGTTCATTTCATTAAATTATTATAAATTATTACCACACCTGATTACCACACCTAACAATGATAAAGTAACTACAGATCAATCATTAATCCATATTTCTGAACGTATTTTAAAGTCACACTCAACCGTACGCTGATAAAACAATACAATTCCTTGTCTAAGGAAAGGATATTACTGGAAATTACTGGTGGTTCACTGAAATAAACTATTATACCAACAAGACTAGGAAGGAAAAAACCCACAGGATTATAACATTAGAAACTGATAAAGCCATTGGTAAAATTTCAGATGAAATGTTAAAACCCTTTTTAAAATTAAAATGAGAAACGGTAAGTATTGTCATCTCTATATCAAAATATCTATTAAAAATGCAGATAGAAGGTAGAGATGTCCCTCGCCATCATTATGGTTCAGGGTTGTTTTAGAGCTCTGTAGGCTGCTCTAAGATATAAAAAATGTCGATAAACATGGGAAAATTAAAGGGCAACGTTCTTTTCATTTATAAATGACCATGTAAATGTATCTGTGTATGCCTGTGTTGCAATTAATCTATTAACAACTGAGATATATAAAATGGCAAAGTGACAAGAAGCTGAATGGGAAAAGACAACATTTATTTACACTGTGGGTGGAATTATAGATTCTTTTTTCTTTTCTTTTTGGAAACATCCGTGATTACACCTTAGCGTTGTCTATGAATCAGTACATTAAATGCTTACCCATCTTAAACGAGAGAGCAGGAAAGGCATCAAGGCATTCATAATTTTGAGTCTTCTAGAATACATTGGTGAAAGAGTCCCAGAGGGCAAGTGACTTAAACTTGAGGTGCTGGAGTAATAGGATGCTGCCCACAACTGGTACAGAACTTTCACCAAGCTACACCGTGGAGATGTCTCCAGCGGGACCCCAACGTGTGTCCCACAAGAAAACCAGCTTTGAATGCTGGTCACAGGATATGCGTTCATGGTACAAAGAAATTCGTAACAGCCACTGTGAGGCGACACTGCCATTGCGCCTTCTTCGTACTGGAAGATGGAGAAGGCGGGGGGCAGAGGGCAGGGACAGCCCACAGCATGTCCCCCCCACAGGCGAGGAGGTGACCCACACTGGTGTCGAGAGATGGTTAAGCCCAAGAGGATGCGGTACTGAATCCCAGGGCTGCTGTCACTCAGGACCACGACGCGGGGGTCGGAAAACAGTAGGAAGTTCTTCTCTGAGGCCAGAAGACGGAGCAAGGTGTGAGCAGGGCTGGCTTCTCCTGAGGCCGTGATGGAGAAGTGTCTCACGCCTCGTTCTTAGGTCCTGGTGGTCGGCTGGCGATTCTTGGGGTTTCTTGCTTGGACCTGCACCACTCCAGTCTCTGCCTCCGGCTTCCCTCTGTGTTTCCACGCCCAACTCTCCCTCCTTTTATAAGGACCCCAGGCACTGGACGAGGACCCACCCTGACCCAGTACGGGCTCATCTTCATCTGATGGCATCTGCCTGACTCTGTTTCAACGTAAGGCCAGATTCATGGGTTCCAGGGGTTAGGACTTGAACGTATCTTCTAAGGGGACACAATTCAACTCACAGCACGTATTTGAAAAGTTGGGTTTAGACTGAACTCATTGTATTGAAGTTGGCCAGAAAGCAATGGGATCGATCAGGCCGGCCTCGATGGGATGGTGTGAAGTATCCCATGGGATTCAGGGAAGGCACCACTGCAGAAAAACTAACTCGACTTTGGACGTACAACGTGTAAACTTTTCAGAAAACTAGTCAGTTTATGTACGTTTAGATAGTATGCTCATTTTTATTTCTTTTCTTTTCTTTTTTGTTTTGGTTGCACTGCACGGTAGGCGGGATCTTAGTTCCCTGACCAGGGATGGAACCCGGGCCCCCTGCAGTGGACGCATGGGGCCCTAACCACTGGACCGCCAGGGAATTCCCAGTATGTTCATTTTTAAATGTTTTCTAGATTCAAACAGAAGCAGTCACTGAAGCCCAATAATTTTGACGAGTGACGATGATCAAATATTATATATGGAGAGAGCGAGGGACGCCCCTGTTCTACCACGGTAGACACCAGTACAGTCTGCCTTACCTTCCTTAGAGTCCAGGCGTCTGGGTGGGAGGGAGTCTGCCGACCACAAAAGGATGACAAGCCATTAGCTCAGGCTGGTATCAAGCCGTTTATCTCCTAAACTCTACTCGCCTCTTGTTTTTCAAAACATGAGCTGTGGCTGCGGAAGACTTTGGGGTCCTTTCATGATATTTCAATTTGACTAATTAATACAAATATCGACCTTTTCTCTCCATGTCTATGCATGCGAACCTATCTAAAATGTACTGTTATGAAATCAAGAGGGAAACACTCATGACTCAGTCACGGCTGTTGCATAATTTTGAAATCTTGACGTACTACATGTGACCAGGGATCCAAGTTTGCTTTTTTTTTTTTTTTTTTAATTTTTGACTGCACCGGGCGGCATGCGCGATCTTAGTTCCCCGACCAGGGTTTGAACCTGCGCCCTTGGCAGTGGAAGCTCAGAGTCTTAACCACTGGACCGCCAGGGAAGTCCCCAGGTTTGCTTTTTAGAGTTGCCATCCATGCAGCAGTTTAAACAAACATGCCCATTCTCTCGTCTTCCACTCACGTGTTCAGGGTACTGTGTGGAATAACGTAATCGCCTTTCAAACACAAGTGTGGGTGGTAAGTACACTTGCATCTGCAGTTACCTTTGGGTCATCTCTTAGAAAGCGCGTGTTATTTGAACAAGATGGGATGCGGTCGTTTGTAAGCAAAGATACAACCTTCATCCTTCAAACACTGAGTGTCAATTTCCAAAGGGGACGAAAACAGGAGAAGTTGTTTTGCGCGTGGTGGAACGTAGCATAAGTCATTCCCAAATATAGCCCTTTGGAGTAAGGATTATTCTGAGCTGAAGACAACTGAGGAGCAGACCCAAGAAAAACGTCCTGCCCTCCCCCTACTACCTAAAAGTAGGGCATCAACTTTACACTCTATTGGCCGGAGGCGGCACCAAAGGAACCTACATCACAGACTTTACTAATTACACTTTAGCCGTTACTTTACCTTGACCTTGGAAGCCTAAAACCACTTGCCATTGTCCTGCCTTTTCTCCAAAAGTTTTTGTTCTTTGCAGAAGATGCTACCTACACTGGAATTCTAAGCCACCTTGGGGAGTTACTCATGTTTCCCTGGGTAGACACGTGAATAAACTTGTTTATTTTTCTCTTGTTCATCTGTCTTTCACTACAGGGGCGTCAGCCAGGAACAGCTATTCAAGCCACTTCCTGAAAAGGTCTTTTACATTTTCACCCTGGCAACCCGAAAACACATCTGAGAGCTGAGCATAGAAATGGAAAATGGGAGCCTGTTCCTAAGCCCTGCACATGATAACCTTCTACATCCATGAAAGGCAAAGCTTCTCAAATTTTGGCCAGCCATTCATCAGAACGCATGAGAGCTTGCAGAAACAGAGATTACTGGGTCCCACGGACGGCCCCCAGGAAGCAACAGAGGTCTCTTGATGAAGCCAGTTTATGAAACCAACAGCCCAGGGATGAAACCACTGTGCTATATGAATATTAGATGCATCACAACCGCCGTACCTCTGGGCCCCATAAGTCATAGGAGAATGAACAGCTCTTGGAAGGATTTTTTTTTTTTTACCTTTTGGGAAACAATCTTTATAAAACCCTACAATGTGAAGACACGTATGCCGTTGACTACAGCACCCTCGTTTATTTTCCTATCCAACCATAAAACACTGCAAAGGTAGTATGCCATGACCTGTTCCTTCTCTCAATACAAATAAGAACTGAACAGATTACAGTGCTTGCAGAAAACCATAAAGCAGTAATTGTACTCCTACTTGATGGAGGGATTTATTACTGAAATACACGCGAGTATAAGAACCTTATCTTCATCTTTAACACTTAAGTAGGAGGTACTTTAATATAAGGGGGAGACACTTGTGGTTCCAGACATAAGGAATCAGTTACCACTTTTGATATATTAAGTAAATAAGTCACACTTTGGGGCTGATGGCCTCGTTGGCCTGAGGGAAGTACCGACCAGCGGTTGAGAAATCCAGCATGTGTTGGGCAGATAATGTGTTTCACTTCAGCCCACCACATACAGCTGTAAAGTCTGTCTAGTTCCTCTAATGCTAAAAACCCCAATTTTCTCATATGCACAGTGAAGCTAGTGATAGGGTATATGTGAAGGACTTCATTCAGTGTTTCACAAATAGCTTAACAAATGATAGCTCTGATGATGTTTTGAAAATTGTCAAAAAAAGAAAGAGAAAGAAAATTGTCCACCTAAACTTCACAATGGCAGTGAGTAGAAAGGTTGTATTGAAAACATTTGATAAGATCTGCCTTCAAAAAAAAAGAAGAAATTGTACACATAAACACTATTATTATTATCAATATCATTTAACTCTGATGCAATATATATACAGTACGAGTGTGGTTAAAAGTGCTACGCACTCGCTTTTAGAGAACACAAGACAAAAGGGTGGACTTACAGTTCTTTCTTTAGAAAGATGTAGTTCAGGGACTTCCCTGGTGGTCCAGTAGTAAAGAATCCGCCTTCCAATGAAGGGGACCTGTGTTCTGTCTCTGGTCGGGGAACGAAGATCCCACATGCCACGGGGCAACTAAGCCTGCGTGCCACAACTAGAGAGAAGTCCATGCACCATAATGAAGAGCCCGTGTGTTGCAACTAAGACCTGACACAGCCGAAAAGAAACAAAGAAATGAAGGAAGGGAGGGAGGGAGGGAGGGAAGGAGGGAGGGGGGGGAGAGAGAGAGAGAGAGAAGGAGAGGGAGAGGCAGAGGGAGGGGGGGAGAGAGAGAGAGAGAGGAAGGAAGGAAGGAAGGAGGGAAGGAAGGAAGGAAGGAAGGAAGGAAGGAAGGAAGGAAGGAAGGAAGGAAGGAAGGAAGATGTAGTTCATTTCTTTGTTTTGAAACTGAAGACGAGCATCTGTGACTAATGAATGTATAAAGAGTATTAAGGAAAATTTCATGAAACTGTTTGCGGTTGAGTGTATCTGTGGATGGAGGGATGGAAAAGCCTCTGGTCATTGTAATTATTCATGTTCCCCAGAGACAAACCCCCTGCTGAAGAGCAGCAGAATAATGTGAGCCCATTCCACCCTGGTTTACAGCAGCCATTTAAAGAAACCAGTTACTGTTGCAAACTGTGTCAACCCAGATTGACCGAATTCGATCACTGTCTGTCAGGTACACAAGCAAACCCCATTTCCAGGACTGCTTAAGTTGGACGAAGGAACCTGAAATGGGCCCCTCAAGAAATGGGCTGCTGAACCAACAAAACGCCAAAAACAAAACAATGTGGAGAGGGAACAGGGGAGGTGCATTACAGGTGTACGGGGTTAAGAGGTACAAACAATTATATATAAAATAAGCTACAAGGATATATTGTACCACATGGGTAATGTAGTCAATATTTTATAATAACTATAAATGGAGTATAACCTTTAAAATTGTGAATCACTGTACTTTATACCTATAATTTATATAATATTGTACATCAACCATACTGCAACAAATAAAATTTTTAAGAAAAGAAAACAAAAAACAATGTGGACTCAATTCCTTAATCTGTACACTGTTTCTACTCTGCTCCCATTACCATTTTTCCACAGGTAGATGCCTCTTGAAAAGTTTTTACGTAAACTCTAACTTCTGTGTGTCCAAAGGGCTGAGTGCCCTCACCTCGAGAGAGCCCAGTTCTTATGTTTTAGGTAAAGCAGCTATGTGGGAGAAAAGGAAGGGATGATGTAAATAAAAACAGCTGGTGTGAACAGCAAGGCACAGTCACCCCTCACACATCCACAGCGAATATTTTCAAGGGCAAAAGCATGAAAAGCGATTTTAAGGAAGAGAACAGAGTAGAAGATGATGCCTACTGCCACCACCATCATTTAACACGGCCTTAGAAGCTTTAGCAAAGAGTAAAACAAGAACAGATTGGTGGTACGGACATTGTGAATGAGGAGATGCTGTTAGTTTTTTCTTTCCTGATGATATAACCATATACGTGGAAAATGCGGACGCACTCCATAAAAAAGGAAATACTAGAGTTCATATTAGATTTAGGAAAACTAGCTGGATACAAATAATTGTCGTTAAAAAAAATAACATTTTTCTAGTCCTGCGATTAAAGTGAATATAGAAAAATAGTAATGACTGATAGTGAGAAAACAATATTTTTATTATACTGTTCAGCTGTGAACAGTATACTGTTTTATTATACTGTTTAATATACTGTTCAGTTGCGAACAGTATATTATGCGGTAAAAGGTAAATTCTGATGGACAAACCCAAACTGAAGATTATTAGTTGTGTGTGACTCCATCCGATTCTAATCCATTGGGATTTTTATCTAAATTGGATTAAATAATCATAAAATGCATTAGGACAACAAAGCTACATAAGTAGCTGAAATGTGGTAAGAGAGAACGATTGTCAAAGAGATGCCAGATGCCATATATGAAAACATACATCATGGTCACCATCACAAGATCCGCACACATCAATACAGGATGCAGAGAAAATGTCTGGGTGGAAACTCCTTATCCTTTGACCCGAAGTGTAAATAGCATTATCTCTGCCTGTATACCCTCAGCACACCCTACCCACAGAGACCCACATTGGCCCAGAAACATCACAGCACTCATTAGCAAAGAGAGCACATTGTTCTGGGCAGACACAGCCCACGCCCCAGGGCAGAAGCTGATTTCATTCTTCCTTCACCCCTGGGCTAAGTGCTTTGCTGCAGGTAAAAACCCTACAACGACTCTACCTGGTGGTCTTAAGTTGTATTTAATCCTTCAAGACACCAATCATAACCAACAATTAATTGTTTTAAAGATGTGGCTTTCACAAGACATGGAAGCAATCTAAATGTCTACTGACAGATGAAGGGATAAAGAAGGTGTGGTACATATACACAATGGAATATTACTCAGCCATAAAAAAGAATGAAATCCTGGGCTTCCCTGGTGGCGCAGTGGTTGAGAGTCCGCCTGCCGATGCTGGGGACACGGGTTCGTGCCCCGGTCCGGGAAGATCCCACATGCCGCGGAGCGGCTGGGCCCGTGAGCCATGGCCGCTGAGCCTGCGCATGCGGAGCCCGTGCTCCGCAACGGGAGAGGCCACAGCAGTCAGAGGCCCGCATACCGCAAAAAAAAAAAAAAAAGAATGAAAGCCTGCCATTGGCAGCAACATGGATGGACTTGGAGGGCATTGTGCTGAGTGAAATAAGCCAGACAAACACAAATACTGTTTCATATCACTTATATGTGGAATCTAAAATATACAACAAACTTGTGAATATCACAAAACAGAAACAGACTCAGATATAGAGAACATACTAGCAGTTACCCGTGGCAGGGACGGAAGTGTGGAGGGGTAACACAGGGGTAGGGGATTAAGAGGTACAAACTATTATGTGTAAGATAAATAAGCTACAAGGATATATTGTACAACACAGGGCATATAGCCAATATTTTATAAGACCTATTAATAGAATATAACGTTTAAAAATTGTGAATTACTATATTGTATACCTGTAACTTGCATAATATTGTACATCAACTCGACTTCAAAAATGGTTTGTAATATTGTAAAACATGTGGCTTTCGAATGATTCCCCTTATTGGAAGACAAGCTCCATAAGAAACAGGAATAAATCTGTCCTGTTCATTGTGGATTCCTGGTGGCTAGAACAAAGATGGTCCCACAGCTCTTGTGTTCCGAGTTAAGATAAAAAGACGGACTGATCACAAAATGTCCATAATGGTTGAAATTTCAACCACTTCTATAAACCTCTGTCCTCTTTGATTTCCCAACCTAAACCTTCCACTCAGTTTTTGAATTTCTCCAAGTTTGTGATGATTCCCAAGGTGCTATCCAGCCAATATGCCAGACTCCCCCGGACATCAGGGGTAGAGCAGGTGACCTAGTTTACAGCGAGTGGTTTCAGAGGTAAGTGGCTTGGTGGCAGGGAAACTGGACTCCGCCCCTTCCTGGGAAGGTGTCCAGGTGTCCTGGAGCAGGATAGGTGGCAGTTCTCTCCAATGGTCAGCGTGGCAGGCAGCCCACTGTTCACTTTATAGAACCTCCCACATGTGGTTGGAGTTTGTTCCAGGCTGCGTGAGCCATCAAGATCGGACTCTCTGGCGATTCTCTGAACTTTCTATTATTGAACAAGAAAATCCTTTCCTGCCTAAGGCGTTCAATGTGAATTCTATTCATTGCACTAAAAGGACCTGGATTGATTTCGTAGGGCTGCCACAACAAAGCGTCACAAACCAAGTGGCTTATGCCACAGAAATGTGTTCTCTTCCAGTTCTGGAACCAGAGATCTGAGATGAAGCTATGCCAGCAGGGCTGCCCTCCTTCTGAAGGCCACACAGGGGAGGGTCTGTTGTAGGTCTCTCTCCTAGGTTCTGGTAGTGGTTCCTGAGTCTATGGCAGTATTAGTCCGATCATCACATTGGTTCCTCCTGTGTCCATGTCCCCAGGCCCAAATATCCCCTTTTAATAAGGACAGCAGTCATACTGGATTAAGGTTCCACCCTACTCCACAATAACCATACCTCCAGTTTGCTAATTGTACCTTCAATGACCCTGTTTCCAAATAAGGTCACATTCCGAGCAACTAGGGGTTACAATCATGGGGGGAGGGACAATTCAACCTATGACAAAGGATGATGGACACAGGTATCAAGAAGGCTTGTGAGATGCACCCCAATGTTTGTAGCAGCACTGTTTACAAGAGCCAGGACATGGAAACAACCTAGACGTTCATCAACAGAGGAATGCATAAAGAAGATGTGGTGCATATATACAATGGAATATTACTCAGCCATAAAAAGGAACAAAATAATGCCATCTGCAGCAACATGGACGGACCTAGAGATGATCATACTAAGTGAAGTCAGACAGAGAAAGACAAATACCGTATAGTATCACTAATATGAGGAATCTAAAAAAATGATACTGGATTTTCTTGGTGGTGCAGTGGTTAAGAATACGCCTGCCAATGCAGGGGACATGGGTTCAAGCCCTGGTCTGGGAAGATCCCACATGCCGTGGAGCAACTAAGCCCATTCACCGCAACTACTGGGCCTGTGCTCTAGAGCCCACGAGCCACAACTACTGAGCCCATGTGCTGCAACTACAGAAGCCCACGTGGTTTAGGGCTCGCATGCTGCAACTACTGAGCCCGCGTGCCGCAACTACTGAGCCCGCGTGCTGCAACTACTGAAGCCCGTGAGCCTAGAGCCCGTGCTCTGCAACAAGAGAAGCCACCACAATGAGAAGCCTGCGCACCGCAATGAAGAGTAGACCCCACCCGCTGCAACTAGAGAAACCCTGCGTGCAGCAATGAAGACCCAACACAGCCAAATAACTAAATAAATAAAATAAAAATTTAAAAATGACACAAATGAACTTATTTACAAAACAGAAATAGACTCGCAGACATCGAGAACAGACTTAGGGTTACCAAAGGGGAAGGTGGGGAGGGATAAATTCAAAGTAGGGGATTAATAGATGTACACGACCATGTAGAAAATAAACAAGGACCTACTACATAGCATAGGAAACGATATTCAACATCTTGTAATAACTTATAACGGAAAATAATCGAAATGACTGAATCACTTTGCTGTGCACCTGAAACTAACACAATATCGTAAATCAACTATCCTTCAACTTTAAAAAGTTAAAAACTTTAAAAAAGTTTTTAATTAATTTTTTTTTTTTGCCGTACGCAGGCCTCTCACTGTTGTGGCCTCTCCGGTTGTGGAGCACAGGCTCCGGACGCGCAGGCTCAGCGGCCATGGCTCACGGGCCCAGCCGCTCCGCGGCATGTGGGATCTTCCCGGACCAGGGCACGAACCCGTGTCCCCCGCATCGGCAGGAGGACTCTCAACCACTGCGCCACCAGGGAAGCCCCTAATTAATTAATTTTTTTAAATGGCTCGTCAAGACTGTTGTGCAGGTGCTGAGGTCAGGTCCAGGTACACTCATGTCTTTGAGGAAGATTTCTCCCATCTTTACACAGGTTGATCCATTCGTTTTCAATGCTGTGATGGTCTAGCTGTCCACTCCTGCCATGAGTAATTCAGGCTCTCCTTGGTGGTTTTACAGACATACACCTGACATCACAGTACCTACAAAGCGTTCTTTTGGCCTAAGAGCCTGGCAACGAGAAGGTCACTGTGAAGACCTCCAGATGCATGGAAGATATTAGGAATAAGAAAATGACGCGTGCGCCGAATCTCTTACAAATGCCCGGAAATCAATGAACTCATGGGGTTGATTTTCAAGAGGATCCTCCAAAGATGATTTTTCTGGGCTCAATCCTCACATCCAGTGTCTATTGTTCCTGCCTCTTAGTGGCTTGCAGGGTGGGCCATGCAAATTTGGATATTCACAGAGTGGCTGAACATATGCATTTTGCGATGTCCCAGATTCCCGCTGTATGCACTCCTTCAGATGAATCTCCAGCTGTCTAAGCCTGAGCACGCACTGTACGTTCCAAAAATAACGCATTATTAACTAAGCTGCCTAGTTGCCCGGCTAATGAACAAGCTGAACAGCGAAACGAGGTCCATGTCAAATATATCACCTATGGCTCCAAGGACCAATAGGAGAGCTTCGGTTTCTCCAACTGCCATGTGCATTCGAAAGAGTAACAGAAATTCGCTCCGTGCTGCAGTTTTGGAATGACACCCGGCTGTGTCTCCAATGAGAGCGATGTTTTCAGAGTAACTCATACGCGTCCTTCGTTTCTGTACAACGAGGGGGCATAAAGTCAAAACGTGAGGTCTCCTGGAAGCCTCTAAATGAAGCCAAACAAGAGACAGAAAGAGGAGGGAGGCAAACGAAGCGCTTATGCGGGGCATCTTTTCATTTCTACTGCCAAGAGCTAAAGGTGGCAAGGAACGCGTTAGGAAGAAAAGGCACACGTGAGTGTCACAGGATTTCCTGGGCCCGGGCTCATAAAGAGTAGGCAGCAGCCCTACGACAACGCTGGGCTTCACTGACTTCGCTTGGTTTTGCCATTTTTACGAAGGTGCCCTCTTCCTGCCCCCTTTAAAATGCTTAATTGTTGTGTGCACAGAAATGCCACAGGCGGGGGCATCGGAAGAGGGTACCATGAACGCGGGTCTGCACAATGATGTGGCGTTTCAGTGCTGGCTGATGTAGCAAAAAGGGGGGCAATGGCTTTCGAAACCAAGCTGGTTTCACCGTCTAGGACTTTATCACCGAGCAAAGGCTGGGAAGCAGTATGGCGACATGACGCCATTCCTGTCCGATATGGGAAGGCTGTTTTTGTTCTCCATAGAACGCTCTAACTCTGTTTCCAAAGCAGCGGCTTTATCTTCATGAACATCGTATGACCTTTTGGAGTCATTTCCCTAATTATAGGATAGAGTTTTGTCCCCACTCATGAATTCTTCAGTCACATTATAAATACTGTGGCCATAAACCCTTCGAGTTAAAATTATGGTCAATGATGATTTTTAACATTTTCTGGCAATTCTTGTAGAGTACTGACTTTTCTCCAACCAAGAGAGAAACAATATATCTCTGAACACTTTCATTGAGAGAGAATGTATTAGCACTATATTATGCTCTTCTCACAATTAGGACATCCAGGTGGCTATAACCCATAGTAATTATTTGTGCGTAGAATTTCGAGAACATCTGGAAAGATGGGATTTTTAATGCCTTCCCATTTGTAAAAATAACACATTGCATAAATAATGTATAAAATAAAGATCAATATATTTTCATCATGGGGTCAACATAATCTATAAAATAACTACAAAACATATTTCATATTCAAAATATGGAACTTAAGAAAAAAAAATGTCATGAAGAACCTAGGGGTAAGACGGGAATAAAGACTCAGACCTACTAGAGAATGGACTTGAGGATATGGGGAGGGGGAAGGGTAAACGGTGACAAAGTGAGAGAGTGGCATGGACATATATACACTACCAAACGTAAAATAGATAGCTAGTGGGAAGCAGCCGCATAGCACAGGGAGATCAGCTCGGTGCTTTGTGACCACCTGGATGGGTGGGATAGGGAGGGTGGGAGGGAGGGAGACGCAAGAGGGAGGGGATAAGGGGATATATGTATACGTATAGCTGATTCACTTTGTTATACAGCAGAAACTAACACACCATTGTAAAGCAATTATACTCCAATAAAGATGTTAAAAATAAAATAAAATAAACATTTAAAAAATCACTTGGGATAGCTTTCCAGTCTATACAGTTGTTTTTAAAATTAAAAAATGTGGTAGGGCACTGGGAAGTAACTATTTGTGATGGAGAAACTGTAGGGTGGTCCACAGGACCCACCTCCTGGTGGTCACACTGTCCCCTTGTGTGTGAGTGAGAACGATGACTTGGTCGAGCCAATGGAATATAACTGACATGGTGAGGTCACCTCCCTTGATCAGGTCACCTTCTATGGCAATTGTGATGGATATGCCTTTTGTGATGATGTTTCTTTATATGAGACTTCACTCTGGACCCTCCTCTCTTTGAAGAAACAAGGTCCTATATTCTGAATTCTGATAACAACCTAAGTGAGCTTGGATGCCAGCTCCTCCCATCTTACAACTACAAGGACATGAATTCTGACAGCAGCCTAGGTGAGCTTGGACATGGGCCCATCCCCAGCCAAGCTTTCAGATGAGAACGCCCCAGTGTTACAACTACAAGGATATGAATTCTGACAGCAGCCTAGGTGAGCTTGGGCACGGGTCCAACCCTAGCCAAGCTTTCAGATGAGAATGCAATCCTGGCACTAACCTTCACTGCAGCCTTGCAGAGAACTCAGCTGTGCTGTGTCTGGACTCCTGACCCACAGAAGCTGTAAACTGACAAATCGGTGTTACTTTTCATCGCTGGACGTGTGGTAATTTCTTACGCAAATTAAAAACCCATACTTTTGGTCTAAGATGTTCTCAGTGACAACGGACTTACTGTGACAGTAGGAATCACATGGACATAGTTGACCTTTTGTTCTACGAATTTAATTTCATCACAAAATTTAATCTTTTTAGTAAGTAAACTAATGTGTTTACTTATTTCTTGACAATACCATACTATTAGAACTAATAAATATATATATATATATATATATATATATATATATATATCTCTTCATGGAAGTTTCAGTTTCATCTACTCATTCCTCAGTTTCAAATTTTCCTTGGGTATGACTGCACCTCACTTGTCCTCACAAATTTTACAACAGCTTGTCAATTTCTACCAAAACGATGGGTCCTTTCTTTGGGATCATATTGTATTTAGCTTAATGAACATCTGGCATTTTTAACAGTATGGAGTTTTCTCATCTACATGTATTCATACTTCATCTATTTTTGTTCTATAATTTTTTTTTTTTTTTGGGGTACGCAGGCCTCTCACCACTGTGGCCTCTCCCGTTGTGGAGCACAGGCTCCAGACATGCAGGCTCAGCGGCCATGGCTCACGGGCCCAGCCGCTCCGTGGCATGTGGGATCTTCCCGGACCGGGGCACGAACCCGCGTCCCCTGCATCGGCAGGCGGACTCCCAACCACTGCGCCACCAGGGAAGCCCTGTTCTACAAGTTTTAAACAATATTTTGATCTTTCTCCCCAGAGATCTTGCATGTACTGGATATAATCTTAGCTGATTAAGAAAATATTTCCAACACTAAATGTTCAGACAAATAAAAACTGTGTAATTTTATGCTTCGTGTCAATTTTTAAAATAAATCCCCCAAATTTCCCACTCCCTCTGTCCCCACCACATATTACCAATTTCCTAATGTTGATGTACATTCTTTGCATCTATATTTTTAAACATTTTACATTTAGGTATCTTACAGGAAATTTATTTGATTTCAAACTGGACACAAAATATATCCTCCTCTCCATATATTTACATGTATTTTTGCTACTTATCTCTTAAAAATTTATTTTACTGAAGTCCAGTTGATTTACAATGTTGTGTTAATTTCTGCTGTAGAGCAAAGTGACTCAGTTATACATATACAGACACATTTTTTTTCATATTCTTTTGCATTGTGGTTTATCACAGGATATTGAATAGAGTTCTCTCTGCTCTACAGTAGGACCTTGTTGTTAATTACTTATTATTTTCTTTTTTTTTTTCTTTTTGACTCAAACCTAGGCCTCTGAGATTTATCCTATTCAGCAAAGGTAAACCTAGTCTGCTGTTAATGGTGTGTATTATTGCATTTATTTACATGTATTTAGTTTATTTAGTTTATGTACCCATTCCTCTCTACATTTAGGGGCCTACTTTAGATTGCTTCCAATTTTTCACTGTTTCAAAACCAGAATGAAAAGATCAACTTTGCTGTGAGAGACGACTCAAAAGATGGACGTTGTACTTCGAGGTGGATAACGCAGTGTGATGGTCAAAAGTGTGATCCTGCTGCTTCCTGGGAGAGCTGTAGGTCCAGGAAGAGCACCATGGGGCCATGAGAGGATCCATGCATGTGGACACATACGCACGCACGCCTAGAACCTTCCTCCTGGATAACTGTTCTTTTGGTACCACTTCACTGTATTGCCCTCCTGATTTCTAGACTAAATGAATTAGGAAAAATGGTCAAATATTTTAATTTTAGAGATAGTGTCCACCCTTTTGATTTCATGGATATTCACTGCATGACAAATATTTTCATTACTCAAACTTCTAAGTTCCTTCAGGCTATACATTCAACCTCTTTTCAAAAATTATTTATTTATTTTTTGGCTGCGTTGGGTCTTCGTTGCTGCGCACGGGCTCCCTCTAGTTGCGGCGAGCAGGGGCTACTCTTCACTGAGGTGCGCAGGCTTCTCATTGCGGTGGCTTCTCTTGTTGTGGAGCACGGGCTCTAGGTGCACAGGCTTCAGCAGTTGTGGTACGTGGGCTCAGTAGTTAGTTGTGCCTTGTGGGCTTAGTTGCTCTGTGGCATGTGGGATCTTCCTGGACCAGGGCTCGAACCCATGTCCCCTGCATTGGCAGGAGGATTCCCAACCACTGCGCCATCAGGGAAGTCCTATTCAGCCTCATTTTGATGGCAATGAATTTGATGGTAATTTTCATATGAAATTCCCCCACCACCATAGTGTATATTAAGTTATTTTTCTGATGCAAATCATCTTTTGCACAAACACTAATGTCTACCATTTTATGAGTTATAACGTTTTTCTTCATTATGCCTTTCTTTTGATAATAGTAAGAGAGGATTAACTACAACATTTGCTATCGTGATCACGCTGTGCACACGGTTTTTGCCATTTTATGTGTTATAAAAATTTTTCTGCATTTATGCCTTTCTGTTTTATAATTCACTGTTAATAAAAGAGAAAATTAAATATTTCTGCAATGGAAATGGGAAATTAGGAAGGTTTTATTTTTAGTATGATTTCTATTCTCATCACCTGGACATTCAACAAAATGAATCATTTTGGTATGTCAGAGAACGTTTTCAAAGAAACCAACTGGGAACCCGCCAAATGGGTCAGCTGCCATTCTTTTCAGGCTTGGGTTTTTGCCAAAAAAAAAAAATCTTTTTTAAATAAATAAATAGCGCAACAGCCTTTTAAATCATTAAGCTCCGTGTCGGCTTTCAAGACATACAGGCTGTATGAGCAGTTGCCATGGCGTCATAGGATTTATGCTGCGCACATCGCCCTTGTGTATGCAGCCTCTCGTCTTGGTTGACACCACACACCTCAGCATTGCTCGCTGCCCAAATCTGCCCACGGCAGCCTCCATATGTGCACTGGCTGCAGGTCACAGGGGAGAACCCTTGTTCCTCCTGTAGCATCTCTAAGATGAAGCCAGTCCCCAGGGTCTCGAGGATGAATAGTGGTTGGATGGAGATGTCTGAGGATTTTGTTTGTGCTGTGCTCCTTTGCTCTCCTTCTTCCTAAGAGTAACGCCAGTGTCCCTGATTTCACACAAGGAGCACGGCTCCCGTTCCTTTCTGCACAGGTGGTATGTTCTGGTCTCCATTATTTGACAGCACTGGAACTTGTGACCAACTTTGCTTTCTTTTAGAAACAGACTCCCCAGAATCCCTCTTACTGAAGCTGAGTGAGACACGTTCTGTACATTATCCATGGGACATTTATTTTGGGGCTAAACTCAGACACCTTAATTTTTTTTTTTTTTTTTTTTTTTTTGCGGTACGCGGGCCTCTCACTGCTGTGGCCTCTCCCGTTGCGGAGCACAGGCTCCGGAGGCGCAGGCTCAGCGGCCATGGCTCAAGCCGCTCTGCGGCATGTGGGATCCTCCCAAACCGGGGCACGAACCCGAGTCCCCTGCATCGGCAGGCAGACTCTCAACCACTGCGCCACCAGGGAAGCCCCCAACTTAATTTTTTTTTACATGACTTTTCTACCAGAGCTCCAAAATTTACGGCATGTAATTTATTTATCATTTAATGAAGTACCAGAGAAAATGAATTTCTTCTGAGAAAATGATATGTTTTCTTCATTGGACAATAAAAATTACATATTCCTACACAGTTCCATTTTTGCATTAGCTGCAACAGAACTATAAACATCTAGATTCCATAACAAATTATTGCAGTGAAAGATTATTCTATATTCTGTAGTGCTTTTATGCTGATATTGTTTTAGTTATCCTCTTTTAAAACTATGGCTAATTGTATAAACCAAATCCCTTTGGATCTCTCTCTGTATGTAGAAATATATACTCGCTCTGTCTATCTCCCTGTGTTTCTCTCTCACACTATCTAAATATATATATATATAAAATATGCATATATATCATGCTCTATCTCTCTGAGTATATATATTATACACGCTCATATATATATTTTATATATAATATAAAAATTTCTCTGTGAGAGAGACCGGCAGATTTCTAATATATGTACATATACATATATTTATAGTATAAATCAACACACATGTACAAATATAAATCAATGCACACATGCATATATAAATATATACACACACGTGTATATTTTCAATGTGTGTGTAGGTAAAAATAGATGTGTGCATGTTACTTGCTACAGTTTTTGTTAAATTCAGTTTTTTTGTGTTTTTTTTGCGGTACGCGGGCCTCTCACTGTTGTGGCCTCTCCCGTTGCAGAGCACAGACTCCGGACGCGCAGGCTCAGCGGCCATGGCTCACGGGCCCAGCCGCTCCACGGCATGTGGGATCTTCCCGGACGGGGGCACGAACCCGCGTCCCCTGCATCGGCAGGCAGACTCTCAACCACTGCGCCACCAGGGAAGCCCCTAAATTCAGTTTTAAAGGACATTTATCTCTTTTCCAGTTAAGGTTTTGGATGAGTCAAATAACTTATCAATAATCATTTCACCTTGTTAATACCAACCCACTTACCAGGTGATTATTTTTTCACTTCTGTTTTACCCGACTCCTTCATAGTTATCCTCAACCAAACCCGCTGCCATGGTTGTGAATTCCTGGGACATTCCCTTATTTTTAGATAACTACAAGCATTGTCCAATATATGATTTGTCTGGAAAATACACATTACGGGGTGATGATTCTACCTCCTTAAATATTTTTACTTGAAACAAACAAAACAAAAAGCTTAGGCAGAGTTGATGTGATTTACCATTGAAGCTCATAGATGAGAGTCTGACAACATGAGTTGGATCTATTAATATGTTTCTCTTTTTTCCCAATTGAACTCATTAATGATTAAATGGATTAATCAATTGAATGTGTTTTCTCATTGGCTGTTGTTCCAGAGACCATTTTCCCACATTTTAGTATAAAGACTTACAAGGTACTAGATTTTTTTTCTGCAAATGAAAAGGAAATTGGGTCTCTTTAAAAACGATAAAGAGAAAAATCTATTTTTAATAAAATTACATTTGATTGCATTGCTCAACTGTAATACCATCCCCAGCACAATTTACAACAGAACAAGTCACTATAGTTCTATGATAGCTACAAACACTTCAAAGAATATCCTTCATGTGACAAAGATGCAATATTTTAATAGGGATGCTATTATAATTGGAAGAGATGGAAAGTAATGCATTGGCATCAATTTTTTTTTCCTTTTTTTTTTTTGCTAGTAGTGTTTCATGGTAAAATTTTACAGTTATTTATCTTGGTGGGGTACTAGGTTATTTCCTTCAAATCAAAGTCTTTATTTATATGTAGTCTTTCATAACCAAGGATATAACTGATGCTTTGGCTCTTTTTTTGTTTTGTTTTGTTTTGTTTTTGTTTGTTTGTTTGTTTTTCTTTTTTGCGGTGCACGGGCCTCTTACTGTTGTGGCCTCTCCCGTTGCAGAGCACAGACTCCGGACACGCAGGCTCAGCGGCCATGGCTCACGGGCCCAGCCGCTCCGCGGCATGTGGGATCTTCCCGGACCGGGGCACGAACCCGTGTCCCCTGCATCAGCAGGCGGACTCTCAACCACTGCGCCACCAGGGAAGCCCTGCTTTGGCTCTTTGATGTAAGTGATCGATACATATCGTGAAGCTGCTGTTGCTACCCAGTGTCATCTGCAAAATAAACTTTGTAGTCTAACCCTTTTCTGACCATTATTCCTCCCCCTCACAAGAGCAGGATCCCTAATACTGGTTTCCTTGCTTATTTTTGGAGAGGTTTTTTGTTTGTTTGTTTTGTTTTTTCGACAATGCACCATTGCACCATTTGACAATTTCGCCATTCTATAAGGAACTCTGCACTAGGGACCTCCCTGGTGGTGCAATGGTTAAGAATCCGCCATGGTCTGGGAAGATCCCACGTGTCGCGGAGCAACTAAGCTGGTGCACCACAACTGCTGAGCCTGCGCTCTAGAGCTCACGGGCCACAACTACTGAAGCCTGCGCGCCTAGAGTCTGTGCTCCACAACAGGAGAAGCCACCGCAATGAGAAGCCCGTGCACCACAGCGAAGAGTAGACCCAGCTGGCCGCGACTAGAGAAAGCCCACGTGCAGCAACAAAGACACAGTGCAGCCAAAAGTAAATAAATAAATAAAGTTAAAAGGAAAAAAAAAGAAACTCTGCACTATAGGTCTAAAATAACAATATTAGAAACTCCACATCTCAGTTGCTATCTCCCCACGGATTTAAGACACCCAGACTGGAACAGTGTCTTCCACAAAATGAGAGTAGGTCGGTACAGGTACTTTCTGGGGCTTAGCCTCTGATTACTGGTTTTCTAACTCGCCCCTCATTATTGTAAACCCTCCAAGGTTCCAGATAACTCCTCTTGTCTCTCAGCGTAAGTCCATACTGACAAGAGCTTTTCTAACTATGGGTGGCAGGCAGAAGCACACGCCAACTCCTTCTAGGAGACACTTCCAAAACAGCTTTTCCCTTTCGTCTGCTGGATTTTCCAAGCCCGTACAGCTTGTCCATTCCCTCGCTGAGGTTAGAGAAAGTCTTCACCCCCATTGTACTTGGCTGAAACTGAGATCTTAATCCTTATCAGTATGGCAAGCCCCCAAGGGTCAACACCTTGTGCTTCTGCCAACTGCCCCATTTGGAGGCTGTGGGTTTCCACCCCCCATCTCTATCCATGAACACCAAGATTTCTGTCTCCCCAAACCTGTCAGGCATTCAAGTCACCTGGGGAGTTTGTGACATGTTCAGGTACATGCACATCATTCCTTGATATTCCAGTCCAGCAAGTGTGGAGTGGAGCTAGGGAACTGTATATTTAAAAGCTTCCAGGTGATCCTAATGGAACTCGTCGATAAACTGTCATTCTTCACTCACTCCAGAACTTTGAAAACCAACACTGACCAACCCACACTCAAAAATCACCATATTCTATTATCTTGTTGAACACATTCCTGGAAGTAGCAATCCATTTTTCTTAGTTAACAGTATGTCCAACTTATGGACTATTTCTCATGGTCTCTGACTGTTGCTTAAACCAAAAATTTCTTGGTACCTTCCACTTTTCGGTAAAGTTTTTATATCTTTAAAAGTACACTTGGGATGAAAATGATTCTCATAATCTCACACATGGGTTGAGCATAGAGAACGTTCTGGATATGCTTCTTAGGAAGCACAAGTATAATTTCTGAATATCCACAGTAACCCTAGCTCCACTGTAACCCACTGATGCCTCATTGCTCCAAACTATACACTGGATTCCATGCTGCCTTTGGTGTCATTTAGAAGGAGAGGTTATACATGCGAGTAAAATGAAATGAAATGGCATGACAATAGTTACCTCAGCAATGTGAACAGATTTCCCGCTATTTGGAACAAATGCTAGTGAGTGAAGTGGAAAAAGAGACCACCGACTCTTTTAGTCATAGTTTACAGATGAAAAGGACCACATTCAAGGTCAGAGCCACATGCCCCACCAATGGTGGGGTGAGAGGAGCTGATTTTCAGTTCACGGGGCATCTGGTCCACTAGACGGACATCATACCTGCGTCCAGGTAGGATGCAGTAAGGTGGGAAATGGCAGTGTCTCATCTTCCCTCTGTCTGTTGAGTTTGGGATGCTGGAAACATCACATCCATCTTTTTGAAGAACTTCCACAGCAACACATGTGAGTCATATTTATCAACATATGGCAGAATGGTACAACGAACCACAGCCCCTCAAGAAGATAACCAGTATAGCTGCACAGAAGGAACTCTTGCTACATCATAGCACATAGATGGGGCAATACTTGGCATGCAAAGATTAACAGAATTTACCTGAACACTTCCACAGAAATATTTATCCTTGCTCCCTCCAAAGTCGAACACTGAGAAAATTAAAAATTACAGGCAAACAAATACTTTTTTTTTTTGCAGTAAGTACGTGGGCCTCTCACTGTTGTGGCCTCTCCCATTGCGGAGCACAGGCTCCGGACACGCAGGCTCAGCGGCCATGGCTCACGGGCCCAGCCGCTCCGCGGCATGTGGGATCCTCCTGGACCGGGGCACGAACCCGTGTCCCCTGCGTCGGCAGGTGGACTCTCAACCACTGCGCCACCAGGGAAGCCCAAACAAATACTTTTTGATAGTCATACCTGAAAGCCAATGTGAAGCTAAAAGGTTATCACTTTTTCCCTCAATAATTAGAAACGGTCGATATTCTTTAGAGTAAAGGTGTGGTATCTGCAATTTCATCAGAACGCTAACAATGAATTTTCTGAGACAGAAGGAGTCCACGGCCTTTTTGCTACTTATATTTTAAAATTCTGTATGATTGCAAAAGACAGGAGGAAGGTCACTACAGACTGTGCATTTGTTCCAGTAAGCGTAATTAAAGCTGATGGAAGTCTGCGGCACATGTTTCTTTTTAATAATGGGACCAATCAGCCCGATATTAAATTCTTCATCATTCCTCTGAAGAATAATTAGAGATGAAACATCATAACATAAACAAGATATTTGTTCTGACCAATATTGAGACTGTTGTATTTTAACATCATGCCCTGTTCCACTTCATGGACATATAGCCTGAATAACGCCAAATTAAAGGATTTTAGTCAAATCACATTTCCACACTACACAGATTCCAAGAAAACAGTTTCCTTGAATGACCTCTGAACATCTAAATTTCTGAAAATATATCTTTCATCTCCATAGCTTAAAACAGCTGTTTTAAAACATTCTTTAAGGAACCCAATCATAATTCTGCTAATAATTACCTTGTTGCATTAGCTACCTTGATGGCAAACCCTTTGAGAATCAGAGTGAAAAAAATCTTCTGAATTGCTTTTATTTACCTAAGCATACATTTGCATAATTTATTTCCCTATAGCATTTATATGCATATATAATATATATTATGCATATATGCATATAAATATATATTTTACCTTCATCTACCTTGTAATAGCAATATAATTAGGTTAACTATTTCTAATGGTTACCTGGGATTCCACTAAGACGTTGAATTGTACATAAGTATTCTGATGTTTTCCTGGGAAACTGCACATTGGGTTTCTTTCTGCTTGCAATTCATATTAGTGTTTAATCATCTCTTTTCCTAAACTCATAATGACATTTCAAAAGAAGTTTGTTTTACCTACGTCTATCTAAAAATTTCTTTCAGAGAAATTTTCTTGTAGATATAAGATATATAATCTCATATTCTGCAATTTTATATCTCAATAATTGTATGTTGGCAAATAATTATTACTTTAAACAGCTTGATTCAGTCTGTTCCTGCTGCTATAACAGAAAACCACAGACTGGGTGACTTATAAACAACAGATATTTATTTTTCACAGTTCCGGAGGCTGAAAGTACAAGATCAAAGTGCTGGCAGATTCACCGTCCGGTGAGGGGGTGCCCTTCCTGGTTCATAGAGGATGCCTTCTCACCGTGTCCTCACCTGCAGAAGAGGGGAGGGAGCTCTCAGGGGCCTCTGTTATAAGGGCACTAATCCCGTTAATAAGAGCTCCACCCTCATGACCTGATCACCTCCCAACTGGCCCACCTCCTGGTACCGTCACTTTGGGGGTTAGGATTTTAACATGTATTTTGGGGAGACACAAACATTCAGTCCATAACACAGCTGGTTTTAAATATCCACATGAGGGAATGTAAACTGGTGCAGCCACTGTGGAGAACAGTATGGAGGTTCCTCAAAAAAGTAAACAGAGTCACCACATGACCCCTCAATCCCACTCCTGGGCATATATCCAGACAAAACTCTAATTCTAAAAGATACATGCACCCCAGTGTTCATAGCAGCACTCTTTACAATAGCCAAGACATGGAAACAACCTAAGTGTCCATCGACAGAGGACTGGATAAAGAAGATGCGGCACATGTATACAATGGAGTACTACTCGGTCATTAAAAAAGAATGAAATAACGTCATTTGCAGCCACATGGATGGACCTAGAGATTATCTTACTGAGTGAAGCAGGTCAGACAGAGAAAGACAAATACTGTATGATATCACTTACATGTGGAATCTAAAATGTGACACAAATGAACTTATCAACAAAATAGAAACAGACTCACAGACATAGAGAACACACTTGTGGTTGCCAAAGGGGAGGGAGGTGGGGGAGGAATGCAGTGGGAGTTTGGGATTAGCAGATTCAAACTATTATATATAGAATGGATAAAAAACAAGGTCCTACTGTAGAGCACAGGGAACTATATTCAATATCCTGTGATAAACCATAATGGAAGATAACATGAAAAAGAATGTGTATGTGTGTGTATATATATATACACACACACACACGTATAACTGAATCACTTTGCTGTACAGGAGAAATTAACACAATGTTGTAAATCAACTATACTTCAAAAATAAATTTTAAAACAATAAATAAATATACAGATGATTATCCTTCATTTAGTTTTAAAAAGTGTCCACATAGTTTAAAAACTGGTGATGAAAAGCTTTGCCAAGCAGTTTTGTAGAATAACTCGGAAGTTTTCTCTCAGATAGCTTCTCACTTCCTAGTTTTATTTCTACCAATCAAAAATAACAATTAATGTACCTCACATAAAGGGACAGTGTCAGGATTACAAATAATAGAAATATAGTTGTCTGGCTTATTTAGGAACTAACAGGTAGTGATACTAGCTATTAATAAATTACAATGCCCAAGTAAATTAGGCAAAAAGCAAACCAAAAAAATGAGCTCTTAAAGGTTAATCTGTAAAGACAAATATTTGTAAAGCCCAAGAACATAGCTAACACAATGACAATTTTACTTTAGAGAAAAAAAATTCTACACTTTCAAGGGAAACACTTTTCTAGACTCTTTTAACCCAGAAGGACTGTACAATAACTGTGAGACCCTCTGTTCAAGGGGGAACCTTCACCAGATTATTTTTATACGGAAAATTTCCCAAATAAGTCACAAGAACAGTTCGATCTCTATTCTATCAATGCCTATCTGCACTGAGAACAATACTGTGATTTCAATCAATGAGAACGTTTATAAAGACACCGAACTTGTGCTGAGTTACAATTATGAATGGACTTACAATGGTGAACTGCTTTTTACTGCCAATCGTTTTGAGAAGCGGCAAAATATTTTTGGTTGGTTTATTCTTCACCTGCCATCTTCCCAGGGGCGTTCCGTTCCTTGTACACTGGGATCAGGTGGGCTTGAGAAATCACAGATTCACCTTTGGTAACCGTTAAGTCTGTTTTCAATATCTGTAAGTGTGTTTCTGTTTTGTGAATAAGTTCATTTTTAAAACAATTAGATTCCACATATAAATAATATCATATCCCGTTTGTCTTTCTCTGTCTGACTTGGTTACCAAAGGGGAAACCTGGGGGGAAGGGATGAATGAGGAGTTTGAGATGAACATACACACGCTACTATATACAAGATAGATAACCAACAAGGACCTCCTGTAGAGCACAGGGAACTGTGTTCAATATGATGTAACAACCTAAACGGGAAAAGAATTTGGAAAAGAATAGATACATGTGTGTGTATAACTGAACCACTTTGCTGTACACCTGAAACTAACACAACATTGTGAATCAACTGTACTCCCATAAAACCAAAATTAAAAAAAGATAAGAAATCAAAGATTTATAAAGATTCGATGTGTGGTTGACACTGATGATAGCCAATGTCCAAGGGGGTCTTCTGGGGGCTCCAGGAGCAGCTGGTAGCTCAATGAATCCTCTCATGCAGCCAGCAAGTGTTTCTCTTCACGGTGCCCTCCTGTGCTCAGCGAACATCCACCTGTGCCCTTCTGGCGAGATCTCTGGACCTTGGGTGGCTTTGCCTCTCTCTGCTGCCTGGTAAGGTCAGCTGTTTTCCTCCTCCTGGTAGAAACGCTGTGCTGCTGCCAAGGCGACGGAGTGTGATGGGATGCATCACGGCAGCCTCCACTTCGCATGGTCAGAACCTATAGAGAAGTGGGTTGGCCTCACTCCTCTGGCAAAGCATGTCGCGGGTCTTTTCTGTTCTATTCAGTCCGTGTCTCCAGAGTCTGGCTGACCTTTCCAATCTCCCTTGAATTGACTTTCTTTCTTAGGATGTTCAAACCCTCACAGCTTTCTGTCATTTGATACACTGGGTTTCCTGTTCGGACCAACACTGTGCTCTGGACACAGCTCCCACTCAGGGTCAGCCCTTTCTTGAAAATTATGGGTTAAGCCTGCACCTTTATTATATTTCAGTTTCATTCTACAATACTGGACTGTTCCCACTAAGGCAGTGTTAACTCTCATCATCATAAATTTGGGAGAAAAAAATGCAATCTTATTTAACAACAACAGAAAAAGACTAAAAACACTATCCCTGTGGTTAAAACATAGGAGTGTAAGATAATTCTATCCGACTATGCTCTTTGGATTAGTATTACTGTTCAATTATTTTATCAAGCTTACTTAGAGCAGCTATTCTTTTAAAGTGTTAATTATTGTCAACCTGAAATGTATCTCTTGTTGTCGTCGGAGAAGATTCAGTACAGAACTTTAAAAAGTCATCTTAAAACGAAGAGTCAAGGGCTCATCCTGGTTTCCACCACTGAATCTGCATTAAACTGGTCAACCGTTCCGTGGGTCTGCACCCCAATTTTTGTACCCAAAACGACGACTGAGATTAAACAGCAGAGGCTCGGCAGTGAAATGATGCTGTGACCCTAGCTACTGCGTCTACACGACATAAAGCAAACAATTTAACTCTTCTTTTTCCACCCACTTCCCATTAAATTGGCCAATTTTTTGATTAAGAGGCTGGCTTGAGCATATACTGATTTCAAGGAGATGATATCCATGCTAATTAGGTGGCAGAAACCATGAAATTCTAGAGGCTGGGACTTGCAATGATAGCTTCCACTTGACATGATTTTGCAGGGACCCCTCCCTCACAGTGATAGTTTATGGTAGTGTCTTTCAAGTCATATGCTCCTGAACTTAGATGACACAAGAGACACCAGACAGGACCGAATAGGTCGATCCAATGGAGACAGACCATCGCTGTTTTACATTGCTCTTGGTTAAGGATTGAAGAATTCCCAGGAAACTTATCTAACAATGATAGAGAAGTATCCCTCAGGGGAAAGCATGGAGTGGGGAGTGTACTGAATTTAAGGAGAGAAAAGCACGTTTTGAGATATAAAAATATCTGCAGTCTCTCCCTATATGTATCTGGGCATATACATATTATTATTATAAAAGACCTGTACGTGCCAGGGGAAATTTAGGTTAGAAAACATCTCTGTCAAGAGTGAGTGTCTGTCCCAAAATAAGCATCTGATTTAGGTCATGTGGTTAGAACTGTAGACGGAAAATTTTGCTGCACAAAGGGGTACGAGAAAACCAATGTTCACGATGCTTGCGTACCCCAAATGTCCTATGTGTGCACACCCGTGTGTGCGCGTGTGTGTGTGTGTGTGAGAGAGAGAGACAGAGAGAATGGAACGGAGAGGTTGAGAGAATGGAGGATTCTTTTGAAACCAAAATATACCAAAACACACTTTAACAAACATCGAATATTTTATACCCAGACCATTTATCTAAAATAGAACTTTAAAGATTCAAAACCTATTTTTTTTAATAAGTCAGGTCTGCTCTCCTGGGTGAGAAAATTGCAGTGGATTTTCCATTCTCACTCTACGTGTAATTGTAATCCTTCTATATGCAGAAATGCAATAACCAAGCAAGAGATTTTCACAGACTTTAGGTGGTGATGTAGGTTTGCACCCATTTTGTCTTTTTTCCTTTCTCTGCTATGGAATGATTTAAATAGTGGCCCCAGGTCAAAGATCCCTGTGAATTGCAAAGAGTTTAAAGCACATGTGAATAAATTAAGGATCAAGTATCAGATAAAGGTCATCTTTTTTTTTTTTTTTTTTTCCCAGAATAACGTCACCCCTCCAGCTGGGAAATAAGTGTTCTACTTAAGAATGAAGGGTATTGGGAATATAGTCGTGTTTGGATTATATTAGAACTAGGGTTTTACAGTGGAAGTTCCAAAGACGCACTTGACTCATCATTAATACTACTCACTGGGTATGCGTGCGCGTCTGCAGGATTAAACAGGGAAAGAGCAACAATAATTAAATGATGTTCCCACATGGCAAACTTTTAAAAATGTATACGTTCATGCTGTGCCGTTTTTAAATTTTAACAATTTCAATAACGTTGAAATGGCGCATTTGCTGTCAACTTTCGAGCTGTGTCTGAAAGCATATCAAAGTGTATGCTTTGTGGCTTAGAAAATTCATTTGGCTCAAATGATGTACTGCTGATGTAAGGGGATGCTGCCAGGTCTTCCTCGGCCTAGAGAGGAATTCCTAAACAATGTGAGACATGGTTATTTCTGGTTGCAGAATCTTTGGGGTCTATTCTCTGTGCCAGCTGCGCACAAACATTTTACTGCAGCCATTAAACACGGTATCTTATTCATAGGCAACTATGATCCAACCCAGACCTTTGCAGGGAAAGCGTCTATCACCGTAACGGTGAATCAAACTGAAAAACAAACAAAAATCCACCGGAAAACACAAACTTTACATAAGGCCTTTCGAGGAAATGTCTCCAAGATAAGATTTAATCTACAGTCTCCCCAAAGAATACCCCCAAAGGGGATGTTAGTGCCTTGTGGTTACACAACTCTTTATCTGCTCAGTTATACAATGAGGCGAATAAACAATGCCCAGGAACGCCTTAAACACTTACCAGTGCTAGAGAAACCCAGAAACAGAAGGATGGGTGGGTGTTCCCTGATTCTTACGGAGACCCCTTGCTGAAGGATCTCTCATTTTCAAAGACAGACCATGCATCAATACCTCCCTTCGTGTCTATTTAAGACCTACGTTTTCCTGGAAGGACTGAGTTTGAACATCGGTTTCAAATTTAGGAAGGAATCCGTCCATACAGAGAGACCAGACCCAGGCAAGCTGGCTGTTTGCCACCTCGCTTTGCATCTTTTCCTCCAGAGCTTTGCCAACAAGCTCAGTGTGGATACCAGGCCAGCAAGAGGAGGTGGGGCAGGGCGCAGCTTCAGGCACTGGAGAGGGAACCCAGAACCCAGGATCTGCAGAGTCCCAGCTAACAGAGATGCCAGACCAGCAGAGGTAGGAATACAAATCCTCATCATTACACGTCAGAGCTGTGCGATGACAAATCCGAAGACCTAGACCACAGACCATCTACACCCTCAGCTCCTGCAGAATCCTAACCTGGCCCCACCTCCGTGAGAGGGACCCCATCCTTGTCCATAAATGCGGTCGGGCAACTTCATTCACAGAAGCATCAAGTTCTTCCGACATCTCATGTCCAACACTTGTAGTCCATAGTTTCCGGGCAGAGAATAAGAACTCCGTGTATGGCAGCAAGTTTAGCATTTACCCTCTAGATGCAAAGCAGCATCTGCCCCCAGCTGTGACGACCAAAAATATCTCCTGGCGTTGCTAAATGTATCCTGCGGGGTGATACTGGCTCCAGGTGGAAATCACTCTCCAAGCCCTACTCCGGATTCACTGCAGTCTGGTCATCAAGCCCTCACGATGGAATGCCCCCTGCAGTGCCGGGCTCCAGTTTCCATTCCCAGGCTCCATAAATCAAGACCCTTGCAGAATCAGAGTCTACAGGCTTGGAGCCCCTACAACGCTAGGAAGTCTCAGACCCTACCAGGACCCTCTGTTAACGGTACTGGGTTGCCACTGCCTCATGTGTTTGGCCTTGGAGCCTACAAGGTTTCAGCACAGGAACAGTGAGAAATTGAGAAACGCAGAGACCTGGATGGAAGACCCCTGATCTGCCACCTACCAGCCAAGACCAAGGACCCCAGGCCACACAGAGAGAAAACAGTGTAGAAACTTGGAAACTGAGCCCGCAGGGCGGAAATGCTGGGAGCGGGGCGGTGCTGGGAATGCCAGGTTGGGGACACAGTGCTATGGTGATCACGGGGTCGAGAAATCTGGGTCAGTACATGTTAGACTGATCTCGCGCTCCCTGTATATCGTTGGAGTCCTTGCCCCTGGCAGGGTATGTTGTGGAGGATTTCGCTTATACCTAGATTATAAATCAGTATACTTAGGGTATTTGCTTTAAAAGACAGTTATTTGTACTGTTCTAAACACCAGTTCAGTATTTTCGTGATTACAGACTGATCCAACCCAGTGGAAAACTTTTAAGCATCTCTTTAAACACTGAGGGATAAAGAATTCTCTCATAACCTCTCCGCATGTTTGTGAGAGACATTCTCCTGAAGACCCTTGAGAGAGCACACTCTGTTCTCTCAAGCACTCCTGAATGCTTGGCAGGAAATAAATCCCCTCATTCTCATTCTGCGGGAGTAACCCTCCCTTGATGTGGAACCTTGCAGCATCTTGGGAGCCGCTGGGGAAATGAGGAACCACATCGGCAGCCATGAAACCAGAAATGCCTGATAAACACCAGACAGGAGATGGGCTTGACTCATGCAAATGAACCTTTACTCATCTTAAAGGACGTCTTCGGGATTTTTAAGATGTTGATTTAAAATTACCCTCCTCTGACTTACGTTTGCTGTACTGGTTCAGGAATTCTGAAAAAATAATTTATTAGGCAATGTTGCTCCAGAAGAATGCAAAGTGTTTATTTTATTTTTGGTGTAAAACTTAATTAAGAAGACAGTAATTGTGTGTGTGCATCCTTCATATATAAAATAAAATTATTTATAATATCATTTCATGTATGGACATATATATGCATACTATATGTATATACTATAATATATAGTATACTATAATTAGTACATAGTATGAAATATATAATATATATCAATACATAGCACATATAACATAGTGTGTATGTTTCAATATAGTGTGCTATTACATTGTATACTTTATATAAAGTATACTATGTATACGACACATGTGTTATACGTATACACATGTATATATGCTGTACAGAATGTTGACAGTATACGGGTAGTAATTATATATCTATGTGTTTCTTTATGTAATATTTAGAGGGGATCGTAGTTTTTTGTTTGTTTGTTGTCATGGTAGCATGAGAGGTATAGACTAAGAGAGAGAGGCATTTGTCTTTCTTTTAGATGCAAGAATGTCTGGCTTTGGAGGTTCCTCATCCGTTTCACAGTGAACTGCTTTCGAGCATCGCAATGCAAGTCCTTGGCAATCACACCAAATTTCTGACTCTGAAAGCCCAGGAACAGCTTGGCACCAAGACAGCTCCTGTAGCATTAACAGAGCTGGGGTGGATATTCCATCATCCTTAGTCATGAAGAAATCCAGGTTATTGGATCCCAAAGCATGAGCAGCGCATGGTCTGTGAAAGATCTACTTCGGTACCCGAAGCGCCCAGAGCCCTCGAAACAGGTTTGTGGGAGGAAAGAATAAATTACATGAATGAATGAAAGCAGTGTGGGTGGGTGTTCAGGGGACTTGTGTGGATTTCCTACAGGGGCACCGTACGTTTGGATACAGACGCGAAGTCTAACCATGGGTGGTTTTCAAAACTCACATGCATGAGTTTAGCAACGAGAGAGTCTGATGTAAACATGGCAAGTGTGGAAGCAATGTGATAGGGAAGGTTTTCCTTGCTTTGATGATGGATTAGAAAGGGAGTGGATGAATCCACCCGGACGATAGGAGGAAGGAGGGGGAAATCGGAAAGGTCTGTGAAGAAAGAGTCAAAGAGAAGTGGAGAGACTTCTTTAAAGGTCTTTAAAGACCTCCTTTAAAAGTCTCATGGCACTCGATGGACATGGCTTTGTGGTTCTTTGTAGAAGTCAAGATGGGACCTGGGATGGAAAATCCACTGGTTATGCTTCTGGCCCCAGCTCGATGGCCTTGGGTGAGCTCACTGGCTTTGCATGTGTGTGTGTGTGTGTGACTGTGTATCTTAGTGTATGTGTGTGCCTTTGTGTGAGTGTATATGTGAATGGGTGATGGTGTGTGTGTGTGTGTGTGTGTGTTGATGCATGTGAATGTGTGAATCTAAAATAAGGAATTCATCTTAATACCTGCCTCAGAGCGCTGCAGACACTATATCAGTTAATATGTAGAGAATATATCGCTTAATCCATGGATTTTACGAAGGGTGTCTGGCTCACGGCAAGTGTTTAAGAGTCGTCAACTCTTTTCCACAACCACTGTTAAGTGCTGTGCTGAAAGACCGAGTCTGATTCACCCATATTCACCGGATAATCCCAAGCTTAGGCACCTGTCCGCACACGCTCACACAATGCATACGTAAAGGAACACACCCAGCGATGGCTTGGTTTCGGGGTTGCCGGGACAACGTTTAGATCTGAAACTAGAGCAGCATCACAGTTGCTAGGAGGAAACAGAGCCAGGCCAACGCTCTTGTCAGAACTGGAGGGATTTTACATCAGATTGGCAGGATACAAAGTCAAACAGTCCGTGCTGGTGGCACAGCTGTCGGAGAGGAACCCCCTCGTGCTTTCTTGGCGAGAGGGGACAGGCTGGTGCCAGCCGTGTGGGACACAATTGGGAAGAACTGTCCAATCGACAGGGGCACTCGACCACTGGACCAGCCATCTTCCTGTGGTCACTGTACCCTCCAGACCCATGTGTACCTGTGTAAGGTGATGCGTTCAGGACACACTGCCTTGACACACAGCACCAGGGCATACTGAGGGGTTTAAGGTGACGGAATCTGAGACACGGCAGGTGCAGGAAGGACCTTCCCCTGAAGCAGGTCGGGAAACCCTCGGGGGCACGTGCCGTCCATATACCCAGAGAAAAGGAGTACCCTCCTCTCGCAGATGGAGGGGCACCGAGAGGAACTGAATCATAAAGAACAGACCTGCTGTCTCTCCCAGTTTACTCCATGCGCCCCCAAACTGCTGTCCTGTCACGCGTATGCACAACTCTCCACTCTTCCTCAAGCCCAGTCTAAACACGCTCGGGCCTACGGGGGGACCTAGAGGTGATCATACTGAGTGTAGGAAGTCACACAGAGAAAGACAAATACCCTATGATATCACTTATGCGTGGAATCTAAAATACAGCACAAATGAACTTATCTACAAAACAGCAACAGACTCACAGACACAGAAAGCAAACTTACGGTTAGCAAAGTGGGGGAAGGCGGAGGGATAAATTAGGAGTTTGGGATTAACAGATACACACTACTTTATATAAAATAGATAAACAACAAGGACCTACTGTATGTATAGCACAAGGACCTATATTCAATATCTTGTAATAACCTATAAGGGAAAAGAATCCGAAAAAGAATATATATATATATATATATATATATATATATATATATAACTGAATCACTTTGCTATACACCTGAAAGTAACACAATATTGTAAATGACCCCTAATTCAATTTAAAAAATGCTCAGGCTTAACTATTTCTTTGGGTCTTCATTTCCTTATGAAGTCTCCCCTGTGACATAAAACTTCTATTAAATAAATGCGTATGCTTTTCTTTTGTAAATTTGTCTCCTGTTACCGAGACACAGCTGAGAACCCAGAAGGGTACGAGGAAAAGGACATTTTTCTTCTCCTACAGAAGGGACGTATGTACGTGTTTATTTACGGACATGTTTTCTGTCGTGTCCAGAGACTGGAAACAACTTATGAGGATCAAGCTAACCGATGCTACTCTATGGAGGCATAAAATAAAAAAAAGAAAAATCACCTTATGAAGGGATGTGAAAAGACCCTCCAGGTAAAAAATTACTTAGGGAATAAAAAAGTGCAGCTCGTCTAAATTCTGAACGAACAGGAGAAAAAATTCCCACATTTACATCTATATGTGTTTGTGTGTGTGTTTACTCTATTTGCATGCATATTTATTTTTGATTTTAAGTATAAAGAAACAATGGAACAATTTACAAAAATGTACAAGGTTATCTAATGGGGTCAGCAAGGCTGGCTGTATGGGGCGTATACAGAAGCTAAGCTTATCAATGTATATCCGTTTATACATTTGTTTTTAAATTTTGAAACATGTGAAAGTGTCACCTACTAAAATTTTAAATGACAATGTATTTTATGGAGCTACCCAAGCTTAATGATTCTTCTTGGATGTTCATAATTTTAGACTTAAGAATTTAATTAAAAAGATAGGAAGAATTATTAAAAGGTAATGTTTACAATTTAGATATATGTAAGTACCATTGCCTGGAAATATTTCTGTGTGTGACGTTTCATTAATAGAGACTGTGGGAAATCAGCAAGGATTTCCATAGCTTATACTTCTCCAAATACCTTCATGTAACTATGAGACTGAAATCTGATAAATTATTTTTAAAAATTAATCTATGCAAGCAACATTTACCAAGCAGTTACTCTTACTAGGCTTTTCATGGATGAAATAATCATGTGTGGTGGTTCTTTAAAATTCACTCCCAAGGATGTCACTGAGTGAACGTTTCCTTATGTAATTAGAAAATAAGATTGACAAGAGATGGCCAATGGCTTCGATGAAGAAGAATTGCACGATATTTTACAGAAAGGGCAATTCTACAAACTGGGTCCCCAATTATCCTGGTGTGATAGCCATGTTTTAAAAAGCATGGCCGTTTATATCATGTTTTTCTGAAATAATAGAGATGCACCTCTTCATTTCATTTTGTCCTCCAGAATCGTTAGGTTTTTGGTTTCAACGCTGGCTAGTAGGCTTTGTACAGAATTTCATTCAAGAAATGCGATGTTTGGGGACTTCCCTGGTGGTCCAGTGATTAAGTCTTTGCCTTTCGATGCAGGGGGTGCAGGTTAGATTCCTGGTCGGGGAGCTAAGATCCCACATGCCTTGTGGCCAAAAACTAAAACAGAAGAAATATTGTAATAAATTCAACAAAGACTTTAAAAAATGGTCTACGTCAAAAAAAAATCTTTAACAAAGAAAAAGAAATGCGATGTTTGCCCAAGCCTGAGTGGTCACAATTTTGCCAACACTACTGAACATTTGCACCCAATATACAAGAGGACATCTGCTCAGTACTGAGAACATTTGCTTTGAAATGAATCAAATTTCTTCTAGATAACTAGGGGGGAAAATCGTGTCCTTTTTCTTTTTTGATGAAAGAACACATTTTATCAAAGAATACAGTTTATCCAAGTAAACCACACTTACAAACAAATTTTCAATTAACAAGTAGAAAATGCTACGGACTTCTTACAAAATGCAAATAGATGCACAAGGGCCAGATAAAGACACAGAAAATGATCAGAGACTCAGAAACCAGCTCTCACGTCTCCGCATCAGCCAGAGTTCCCGAAGGGTAAACACTGTCCTGACAGCGAACAAGATTGATGAGTTTTGCATTGGTTCTGACCTTTTTATAAATGGAAAGCTTGAGAACCATCAAGTGGAGGACATCACTTGAGAGCTAATTAGACAGAAGGAACCAGAGGTCACGCCCCACACCTGCAGAATCAGAATCTGCATTCTAACAGGTTGCCCTGGGGGCTTGCTTTCCTCTTAACCTGTGATTCCTGCTGATTTAAAAGAAACCACCGCTTCTTCCTTTTCTGATGACCCTTATCTCATGACCGTGTGGTCCCCCGCGCATACTAATGATATGAAGCAGGGCCCCACAGGGCTCCTGGGCACAAAAGCCTTTGTGTCCCTCCCCCCCAAGACCATTTGTTGGTTACAGGAAATAGGCTTCATTCGGCCCCCAGGACCTTCCCTGAGTTCCAACGGGGCAGGTTCAAACAGATGCTAATCAGGGAAGAGAGGGGATGCAGAGACAAGGGAGGAACAGTCAAGAGAAACAATGGTGCAGCCTGGGGTCCTGGCTTCCCCTCAAGGGATACATGTAACAATATCTTTCAGCTGTGTTGCAGATACTGAAAGCCCCAGCAGGTGGAAGAAGTTAACTGCTTGCTGCCCACCAGCACGCAGACCCCAGACCCGCTGGAACCAGAAGGTCAATGATGCTGACTTCCGATGACCTCACCACCAACCAATCAAAAGAAAGTCCATGAGCTGATCACACTCTCTTTGAACCATAGCTATAAAAGTATTCTACCCTCTCCAAGCTGGGGGACACGGGTTTGAGGGCATTAGCCCACTGTGTCCCCCTTTGCCTGGCAAACGAATACAGATATTCTCTTCTACTTCACCCCAAACTCTGTCTCTGAGATTTACTTCGGCGCCGGGGTACAGAGGCGGGATTTGGCTTCACTAATGGACCATCTCTGAAAGAAGGGTCCCCGCCGCAGCAGTTCACATATGTCACAGTATCTTCCGGACAGTGGTAAAACGTGTGTTGCACGGATTACGTCTTAAAAATTGCTGAAAGCTTTCATAACTCCTTGCCCTAACCCTGATACAGAAGATATACGAAAGGCTAAGGGTATAGGAAAGAATGAACTAATTATTAGTTTGGTCAATTAAAGATATTTAGATCGACATATGCATTGTATAGAGTGATAACTTTTGCCTGTTTTTGGTATGGATATAACTCCTTTGCTAATACACGAATTATGTGGTTAGGATGGTGGATGTGTTTTCATCAACAATTACATTCTTTTTCCTTAGCATTTTCTCTTCTCTGTAACAGGCTAGTCCGTACTTTTGACCAGGTGGTTACTTCCCTGGCCTCTGTCTTGATTTGTCAACCAAAGTGTGCTTTCAGCTTGGACGTCTGAGGTGGTTTTAAGGTCAGCTCATTAAGCATCACCTTTTTATGTCACCTGTACGTAGGTCATTGCCTATACTTCTATTTCTTTCCTTGTTTGTACGGCTACCACAAGAGTCTGCATCATTGGCCAGCTTCAGGAAATACGTATCTTTTTTCAAAATTCAGTGAACATTGTCTGTCTACAGGGAAGAAACCTATTACGGCTTTTGGATTTTACAAAGGTTCAAATATGTAAACCTGAAAGAGGAATTCTCTCTTACAGGTTCCTGGAGGAATTTTCTGCATTATTCAAAAGGTCTCTCCTCTGCGACAGAGTTTGTATATTGTAATCCTGCCATCCCACCCACTTGCCCATGGCTTCAGTGACATGCGGTCATCATTTTCTTGTCATTCTTGAACAAGCCATTGACTAAAATTGCATTATTAAATTACTCGGCAAAGAAACATTTATTCTGACAAGTAACATGTATAAAGAACAAGAACCCATATAAAGTAGTTCTCCTTACAAACTGATGAGTCTTAAAGAGATAAAATTACAGAAAGGTCAGATCTCAAAATGCCTCTTCTTTGAAACTTACTAACATGATTAAAGAAATAAGAAAGTATCATATTAAAAATACACTGACTGAGAAAATATTTGCAACTCACATACCTGACAGAGGAGTAATAGGCAGAATATCTAAAAAATGTATCCAAACTCAACAATAAAATAAATCAGACAATCCAATTAGAAAATGGACAAAACACAGGCATTTCACAAAGAGGTTGGACTGATGGCGGGGAAGCAGATGAAAAACGATATAGTGTTATCAGGAATTGGGGAAATGCAAATTAAAATCACAGACATATAGCCACACACCTATGAGAATGACCAAAAAAAATACAACACCAAATGCTGGCAAGGATGTGCAGAAACTGTGTCACTCATACATTTCCATGGAAATGTAAATGGCACTGACCCTCAGCAAAACAGTTTGGTAATTCCTTAAAAAAAATAAACAAGGAGCTACTTATTATACAACCCAGAACTTTTGGACATATAGCTTAGAAAGATGGAAGTTTGTGGCTTCACTTGTGCATAAACTCTTGTTCATAATATTCTTACCACCTTTATTCATATAGGCTCAAAGTGGAAGCACTAAATGCTTCAGCATGGGAATGGTGACATAATCGTGTACATCCACAGAACGCCATATTACGTGCTTGAAATTAAAAAAATACATATATACACACACACATACACATACTGTGAGAAGAGAGAAGAGACTGATGGTTCTCAGGGGTGAAGGGGTTGTTGAGAAGGGTAAGGAAGGTGGAAGTGGCCATAAAAGGACACATGAGGGGGCTTCCCTGGTGGCGCAGTGGCTGTGAGTCCGCCTGCCGATGCAGGGGACACGGGTTCGTGCCCCGGTCCGGGAAGATCCCACATGCCGCGGAGCGGCTGGGCCCGTGAGCCATGGCTGCTGAGCCCGCGCGTCCGGAGCCTGTGCTCCGCAACGGGAGAGGCCACAGCAGTGAGAGGCCCGCGTTATCGCAAAAATGGAAATAAATATAAAGAGATTTAAAAAAATATATGCATACACACTTAGTCTTGTAATTTCAGGCAAGTAAGTCTCAACACCATTTTGTATCTGTTATTGTATAATCAGGATAACACAGATATCCTGGCCTATTGTAAAAGAAAATTATGTACTATCAGTCAGTCAAATGTGAATGAACACGCTTTGGAAATTAAAGGATAGAAAAAAAAAAAGGATTCTCCACGTGAGGAAAAGTCTGTATAGCGGAAATGACTAGTGGTTTTATTTGTGCCTCTGAGATAATGTCTACCCTAGACTACGCCTTCATCCTCTGAATATTGCTGGATGGAATACTGAGGACTGAGGACTGTGGAGAGCCCCGGCATAGGTCAGCTAGGGCGTCCATGACAAAGTACTCCAGACTTTAGGTCTTGCACAAGGTACAGTAATTGTTTCCCAGTCCTAGAGGCTGCCAGTCCAAGATCAAGGTGTCTGCAGGGCCGGCCTCTCTCCTGGGTGTGTAGACAGCCATCTCCCTACTGTGTCCTCAAAGACTTGTCCCTCTGTGTGTCTGTGTCCTAATCTCCTCTTCCTATAAGGACACCAGTCCTATGGGATCAGGACCCACCCTAATGACTTCATTTTACCATCATCCCCTCTTTAAAGACCCCAGCTCCAAATACAGCCACATTCTGAGGTCCTGGGGGTTAGGGATTCAATGGACGAATTTTGAGGGGATGCAATTCAGCCCCTAAGGACCCCCAGTACCCTTCAAGAATAATCTTTTTTTTTTTAAATTTCAGTTACATTTGGGGCAGAAGCTGTGTTAGCGTTTGAAGAAACAATGCCCGTAGTCTTTTCCAAAGGCAACCAGGACAAAGATGAAGTTGGAGCAAAGGTGTTAGGTTTTTGTTGTTGTTTTTTTTTTCCCTTACTTCCAACATGCAATTTTCCTCTAAATCTGACACGTACCTTGAATTCTTCCTCTTCTCTCCATCTGCACGATTAACACCCCAGTCCAAATCTCTATTGTCCCTTGTCTGGGCTACTGAAACACCTCCTAGTATGTCTCCCTGAGTTTGCTATCATTTCAGTCCTAGAATCCATTGTCTACAAACAACTAGAATAAGCTACTGATGTTTTTGAAACTTATATTAAACATATCACTTCACTGCTCAAAATGAGCGGATTTCTGATGCGCTAAGAATCAACAGCCCACGAGGTCCTAGACAACTTTCAAGGTGTTAGTTTTATCAAGGCTATGTTTATGGCACCAAAAACACAGAAGGATTCTGGAGTTAATGTTATATTTCAACATAAATTCTCCGTATCTGTTCTTCTCTTTCTTTCCAGGCTGCTATAAATTTGTATCATGTGGGTAAAGGAACTGGATATTCATGGACCTCCTTTCCTATCTATCTATTTTTGGTGGGTTATGGTGAATGGAAGCACTCGTAACATTGGCCTTTTGCCTGTTTCTGCAGAAACTCAAAGGTAGAGATTACATTCTGGTCAGGTGGAGGTGTTCTGTTTGTGTGTTTAACATTTATATTTTTATTGCCTTTGGACTCTGTTCCACTTAATGCTTCTCACTCAAATGGCTGTTTATGGGTGAAGAAGGACTCAGAATACGAGTGAGGGAACTTCATCTTGAAAGAAGAAAGTAATCTAGTTGGACATGAAAAATGTGAAAGGAAAAAAAAAAAAACTTCCTGTGGATAAAATGCTTGAGGTATTAACTAGAAATAGATTTATTACAGATTGAAATTATTAAAGATAAAGATAGTAATTTATTAATTATCTTTAGGAGTATCACAACAATCATTTCTGCATCGGGTGTAAGTATAGAACATACAACTGAACATGAGTACTGTGTTCTAACTTCTACCTTACTAGGCCCTGATATTAAAGTCAATATTATACTTGCATTTAGAAGAGTCCATGCTCAGTTTCCGTGGAATAGACTCTTCTCAACAGCAACATGATTTTTGAAAGAGATGATTTTCTGCCCATGAAAACAATGAGAATGCTTGCTAACTTCACCGGGTTTCTCCACCCCAAAATCAAGCCCTCAACCAAATGTGTATGTATTTTTTCACATTAATTTGTATGCCTCATGTCTTCAAACAGCCCTGTAGACTGCAAGCCTTATTTTAAACTCAGCGTGCCTCTTGCCACCAGCGGTTTATTTGGAGTAATTTAATGCATATTGCAATCCATTTCCTTCAAGAAGGAAAGTTCGAGGCAAGTGAAGACACCAGTCCCTTGGTTTGTCATTAAACTCTTAAGGGCTTGGGGGCCAGAATGGCCAGGATCAAGGATTTCCATTTGTCTTTCCAGATGCAAAGTTTAGCTGTACACTTAGCGTTCCAGGAACAACTAAATTCACACACAATAGAATTTGCCAAAGGTAAACCAGGCAGGGAAAGCAGATGCTGTCAGGTTGCTTGCTAGGTGTAGAGAGGCCTGAACGGTCTCCCCTCCCAAGATGAGCCTCGTGAAACATCTCCGTGGTCCTCTGCCCTCCTGGTTGTCAGGGACATGGCACGAGGAGAAAAGGGATTCACAGGAGGCGAGCAGAGAGTCCAGGGCCCCGCTGTGGCTGACCCAGAGCCACGCCTGCGCTACAGTGATTCCGGCCTCCTCAGGGTCAGGGGCCCATCAGAAGCATCACGTGGTCTGATGTGAGGCCTCCGATGGGCGAGCCCTCCCCGACGTGTCAGTCAGCAGAATGAAGGTACCTCCCCAGGAGCTGCCTTTGGTTGAAGGCAGCATTTTCCAAATGCCACATCTGGAGGAATATTCCCCACGTTCATGGTGACATGAGGGACATCTAGCTGTCACAGTGGATTTATTGTCTTACTCTTTAAAAAAAATGAATAGACTTTATTCTTCAGAGCAGCATTAGGGTTACAGAAAACTTGTGCAGAAAGTACAGCCATTTCCCATATCCTCTTTCCCGATACCCGTGGTCCCCCCGATAATTAGTATCCTGCACTAGTGTGCTGCATCTGTTACAACTGATGAACCTACTGTCCGCTGGAAAAATGCGCAACCTAAAAGTGGAGAATTAGGTTTTATTGGGCAGGTTTCCTGAGGACGTAAGCCCAGGAGGCAGCCTCTAAGCTCTGTTCCCAAGAGGTAGGGGAGGCGCAGGGGTTTTTGCAACAAAAACCACGTAGAACATCAAAAGATTACTGCTCATTGAAGAAAACCAGGCATCTCAAGTTGATGAATTTAGTACTTTTCTACGTATGGGAAGATGCAGGAGTCTGGGCTCAGTGAAAAGTCATTCCTTTGATGTGCACCTCAGCTACCTGGGGCCAGTATCCTGTTTATCTCCATCCTGAATCCCCTCAGGGGGCACCGCTGGGAGCACCTTCAGTGACTGAGGGCTTAAAGGCATCAACATCCTTTGTTTACCCATATGGCAGGTAACATTCTCCATCCACACACTTCACAGACACATCAGCGGGGCGCCCAAACTCCATAGTTTACATTCAGGTTCACTCTCGGTCGTGTTCATTCTGTGCCTTTGGACAAATGTATAATGACATGCATCCACCATTACGGTATCACACAGAGCAGGTTCTCTGACCCCAAAATGCTCGGCCTCTTCACCGTGGATTTGTGTTTTTTTTTTTCATTGTTGAGTCTTGTGCATTCTTTATGTACTCTGGATAACAGTCCTGTATTGGATGTGGAGTTGGCAAATATTTTCTCCCAGTAGGTACTCTGTCTTTTCACTGTCTTCACACGAGCTTTCAAGTAGCAAATGTTTCTAATTTTCAGGAGGTTCCCTTATCAGTTTGTCTCTCAGTGCATCACGTTTTCATGCTTTGGGGGTCAGCTCTCACAACCCTGAGCCTAGCCCTTGATTCCAAAATTGTTTTCCTGTGTTTTTCTTAAAAAATAACACTTACATATTGGAGTCTATGATCAACTTTGAAGTAATTTTTGTTCAAGATTCGTGGTTGAGGTTTTGTGTTTGTTACCTGTGGACGGACGTCCAACTGCGCCAACATTTGTTGAAAAGCTACCTTTCCTCCGTTAAATTGCTTTTGCAACCGTATCAAAAATCAGTTGACTTGTGGGTCGTGTGTGTCTTTTTCTGAGTTCACTGCTGTGCTCCACAGAGCTCTGTGTGCCCCTCCATCAATATGCCACACTGTCTTGATTACCATGGAAATATGGCAAGACTTCTTATAAGACAGCATGACACGTCTTACTTTATGCTTCTTTTTCATCAAATGCTTTCAACTATTCTAGGGCCTTTGTCTTTCCATATAAATTTTATAATAAGCTTGTCTATGACTACACAAAAAAACCTCGGTGGGATTTTGATGGGAATTGTATTGAAACCTACCAATCACTTTGGGGAGAATTTGACTCTGGTGTCTTTGGGTGTCAGGGCTAGCAGGGTAGGAGGATGCTACCCCCCAGCCACGTATCGTTGGTAGGACTCCGCATCAATCTCCTTTTCTGGTGGTGTTGGACTCAGGCAGAAAAGCATGGTTACCTGAGGCATCATCCTCTGTTGCAAGGCTGGAGGTTCCAGGTCTCCGTATTCTTCTTCTGTTGAGCAGGGCATCCAAAGACACTGCTGCTATGTCCTTCCCCCAGTGTTGAGATCCTAAACCACGCTGCCTTCTGCTTTTTGCCTTTCAGACTTCTCCTTTGGTTGTTTCCTGTACCATTTCTAGGGCTTTTAGTTGCCCTTGATGGAGAGGAGTAGGGAGAGAGGAATCAAAATCATCTTCTCTATACAGGAAGTAGATAGTGTTTATATTACTCCAAAGTGCACTACTGGATCAAATTAAACATCTTTTTTTTTAAAAAAATCCCTTTCTGTTCTATTTAGTTAGCTATTATTTACTTTTGGCGGCACTGGGTTTTAGTTGCGGCACGTGGGATTCTTGGTCGCAGCAGGCATGTGGGATCTAGTTCCCCGACGAGGGATCGAACCTGGGCCCCCTGCACCGGGAGCATGGAGTCTTACCCAGGGAAGTCCCAAATGAAACATGTCAATCCTATCTGCAGAACCAGTGCTAGAAGGAAATTCTAGTCCTTACAGAGAGAAGAAAACCAGTCATCGATAACCAAATGCGAAGTGATTGACTTGGTTTTTTTAACATCCAGGTAATAAATCAAACATATGGGCTTTTACGGTGCTGGTAAATATTTAGCAACTGCCTACAGGGGAAAAGGTCTGATCTGTAGCTGCCCCCAAGTTATTTGATGTACATATCCTCTTCGCTGACAATTTTAAGCTACCTACATGACATCACGCAGCTCACAAAATTCTTGAAAATGTCATCAGCTCTCTCAAGCCAGGATGAGTTGGCCCCAGCACGCCACCAACTCCACGCCAAACACACAGGTGAGGTTGTGTCTTGTGAAAATACTGAAGTGGGTCTAAACGCTGTGACATAGTAAGTAGCATTTCGGGCTCTCAGAGATGCAAGGTCGTTGGCAGATTCTAAACACATCATTTCTTATTGACATACAACGAGCAAAGCATCTTTCAAATACACTGAATGGGAGATTCTCCCCTTGACAGGAGAGAAGGCTCACTTCTCTTCTCTTTCTTTATGTACATGTGTTTCTCTAGGAAGCACCACTAGAAAATGAAATTAAACCATCATCTGGAATTTTGGGGGGTATGTTAGTCACAGAAATTTGATTCCTATTGGTGTCACTGACTGACATAGATGAAATATATTAGATAAACGATATTAGATAAAAGACATAGATAAAAGATATTATCTCCTGAGATAGTGGGATTTGGCATCAAAATCTCAATCTCTGCATTGTTCCTGTCTATAGATGGTACCACTTGGCGTGAGAGAGCTTTCGACAGACACACCCTTTGGCTGGAGGAGAAATAAGCTAACATTTGCTTCTTCCAAATTAATTTTTGTAGGTACTTTTAGATAAATCTTTCCCGTAAATACGTAGTCTGAATATCTTTTCCATGTCTGAAACTTTGCTGTTATCCTTTTTTAATTTGTAAATTTATTTTACTGAAGTATAGTTGGTTTACAGTGTTGGGTTAATTTCTGCCGTACAGCAAAGTGAGCTAGTTATACATACATATATGTTCTTTTCCAGAGTCTCTTCCACTGGTGGTTTATTACAGGATATTGAATATAGTTCTCTGTGCTATACAGTAGGACCTTGTTGTTTATCCATTCTATTGAACCTTTTAATTGATGTTCTTTTTTTTTTTTTACATCTTTATTGGGGTATAATTGCTTTACAATGGTGTGTTAGTTTCTGCTTTACAACAAAGTGAATCAGTTATACATACACATATATCCCCATATCTCTTCCCTCTTGATGTTCCTTTTATCAGCATGAAGTTAGTTGGCCAAAAGTTATCCTTTTCCTCAAAAATACACTATGACGATCAAAGGTTGGCTTGTTCTTAATTTGTAAAAAGTTTCACAGATTCAAGGGAATGGTATTTGGAGAAAGGGCATTTGGGAGGTGATTAGGGTTAGGTAAGGTCATGAGGGTGGGGACCTGACAATAAGATTAGTGTCCTTATAAGAAAAAATACCAGAAAGCTTGCTCTCTCTTTGTCTCTCTGCCACGTGAGGACACAGCAAAAAGGCAGCTGCCTGCAAGTTAGGAAGAGAAATCTCACCAGAGCCTGACTCTGCTGGCCCCCTGATCTCAGACTTCCAGCTGCCAGAACTGTGACAAAATACATTTCTGTCCTTGAAGCCGCCCGGTCTGTGCTATTTTGTGACAGCAGCCCGAGTTCTCTAGTAAAGCGTCATAACCGTGATTTGTGTTAAACTCCGGGGAAGACAGTTCTGGCAGCAAAAACTCATCAGCAGTGCAGTGAGTGTGGAACACACAAGGGGAAGAATGAACATGTTGCCAGATGTTCATGCATTTATTCATGTCTGCCTGCCCCTTCCTTGAACGAGCTCACCAGGTGTGGACAAAAGACAAAACAATGCAAAAACAGAAAAAGCTTTCAGGGCAAATGCCTTCTTTTCTTTTAAGCTCCCTGATTTCTCCAAGAAGGTCTTTGCCAGCACGGACCCCACGTTTCACTGCACACTGTGCACAGCTGTCTTCGAGCATAGTTGGAGTATGGATGGCCTGCATCCCTTAGGTGTTTACCCAAGGAGTAGAATTTGAAATATCTGCGGGCAGGGATCACGTGTTTCAATGCTATGTTCTTAGCATCCAGGAAAACCCTTACACATCACAGAACGTTAATATACACTCGTGACCGAAGGAATGAAATGCAAGAATACAATAAAGGTTGTCATCTTCCCTGTGGTGAGGGAGTGATTATGAAACGCACGCACTGTTTTCTATATTTCTCTCTTCCACTGCCCATGCCGTGCTCTGTTCTGCAGGCGTGAGCGCCCTCCCCTGTCACAGGTGGTAGGAAGAAGGCTGCCCAATGCCCCCTATAATGCTGGCCTTTATTTTCCTTCAGAAACAGGACATTCTCAAAAAACAAAAAACAAGTGAGACAAGTTATATTAGATGCCTTACCAACGTGATTTACTTTCAAAAGTTACCTTTGTCTTTTCATTTCTAATTAGACTAATTTTCCTCCTTCAGAGACCGTATGTAAATACGACATTTTCCTTTGGATTTGGCTTCAGGATGAATTCTGACTGGATATGTTTCTCATTTTGTGGGGAAGGACACGCAGTAGCCTGGCCATTGGCAGTTGGAATCAATATCTAATTCCCAGGAGAGTATTAGAGACAGCAGAGGGGGAGCTCCAAGCACTGCTTTCTAACGAAATGCCAAGGGTAGATTCAACATCGTCTTGGTCATTAGTTTTGTCAGTCGTTTGCATGCTACTATTTATAAAGATTTCTCCCGTCAATCTATGACTAGTTTTCCTACAGGTCAGCAACTTGAAAATGACCATTTTGTAAAAGAACCTAATACCAACACCAGCCCCCAGGAGCCAGCTCATGTACGGAAACAACGGGGGGCGGCGGTTAGTGACATTTGACTTTAATCAAAACACTATTTAATCCTTTGTGAAACTGTAGTTTATCGTTCGTTGGTACCTGTAAGTTATTGTTATAAATATTACCTGTATTTTTTTGTTATATACAACTTTACACTTTGAAGTGTGTATCTGTGAATTTGCAACTGAAATTTATTTTGCCAATGTGTTTGAAGGAAGTGAACAAAGCTTCTGTTGTAGCATGCCAAAAACAAAACAAAACAAAAGCAAAAAAAACACAAAACTATTCAGAGAAGGAAGAGTTTGAAGAGACTGTTGATATCATTGGGTACCAGCTGCACAGCTAAAACTCCCGTGCAAAAAAGATACACTTTTTTTTTCTGTAACAACTGAATTTTGGTTTTTAGCCTCCACTTCACCAAGGCTGGAAATGTAATTTTGTTGATTCATGCTCTTGCACTAACCAGGTTGTTTAGGGTTTTAACTGATGGTTGTGGAGGAGGGGGAGGGTAGACAAAGAAGGTCCAACTTGTGTTTGGCGTTAGCTTCTGCCCAGACGTCACTACTTGATAGATGCCAATTCCCATCTGGTCTTCAGGGGTGGGGCTGTGCTGGGCTCTGCTGTGGGTTTTTTTTTTTAGTCCCTTTGGCTTAAACTCATCCCCTGCCTCTTTCCACGTGCTCCCAATGGGTGGAACCATTGCTACCAGCTTGCGCCATGCTGGGTCAGAGTCCATTCCAAAGAACCAGTGGATCCCTCTGCCTAGATATGCCATAGCTACTGTTATATTTCCAAGGGCTATGGCAACAAGGAACTCTAGGAGGTCAGAATTTCCCATGAGCTAGATCTGGAGACAGGACAAGAAAGAACTGATTTGGTTTGGAGGGCCCAGAGCAACGCTCTTGACCACAAAGATCAGTGTTTCAGCTTTCCTGATAGCCCCTCAAACTTCCTGTAGTCTTTGAAATCTTTATTCCACTGAAAAGTGAAGAAATATTCACTTTTTGACCTGTATTCATTCAACCCATTTGGCTATTCCAGGAACGTGAAACTCAATAGCCACGAATTGACTTTTCTGCGCCTTGTATTCTGTGGATTAATGACCTCTTCTTAAATTCAGAGAATGGGCATGGATTTATAAAACTGACTGGAGAAGGGCACATCACATCAGGAAACGTGACTGGAGGGCAGAAGACGAAATCGCCATAGTTGTCTCATCAAAATGATACCGTGTCCCACCAGGCTTTCACTGAATGTCACCTTGGTGAATTCCAATTCAATTTGCATAGTTTCCAGAATAGAAAACTCTTCATCCTCTCTCCTTGGAAGTACATGTCAAGTCACAGCTTCTCCAAAAAGATCTACCTGAAGAATTCTGTTGTTTTCTGGGCACATGGTGTTCTAGGTTAACCTGCATCAGTTGTCCACACTCATGGTACCACCATTGCTGGAGACAACTATCATCCCAACAGCCTTCTATGGACCCCAGCTCCTCCCACCCACGTGGCTATTTCTCTGTTCCTACAACCTTCACAGCCCCTCTGACCACACAGTTTGTTTACCCTGTGACGACCATCTATTTTGAGCTGCATTATTCCATCCCTTTGAACGTGAGATAGCGTTCTCTTATATGGTAAATTGGAAGCAGTTCAGGCCACTATTTCTTTTGTGCTCACTGGAATTCCAGCAAAGTGAGAGCGAGAGAAACAAAATCCCTCACTTGGTGCTCCCTCCAAGGTGAAGTATTCCAGAAAGAGATGAGAAATAGAGAAGCCCATCAACCCGAACCCTACATTCTTTTCAGCCATCTGGTCAACCTTATTAACCACCATGTCTTAGAAATTATTATATCTTTAAATCACAGCTGTAAGAACCATAGCTCTCTATCTATATAACTTGTCATCGGTCGCATTTTAAAAATAACAGATATTGGTCTTTAATTACAATTCTTTGAGAAGGCTAAAATACACAATTGGAAGTCCTCCAATTCACAGTGCTCAATAATTACCTGGTTTGGATATTTCTCGAGTATATATACACGTGAGCCAAATGGATCTGTCATCACTGACAGCAATAGGATGATTGTTCTCTAACTGGAAAGACTGCTATCTAAAGTATAATGTACACTCTCTGTAACATAGCCTACCAGAAACACATGCACGTGTAATTTAAAGATGTATATTCCCCTGAGTTATCAACCATGTGGTGAATATTCAAGAATAAATCATTTGAACCCTACTCTTCATCAATCACTGAGTTAATTCTGACAATAAAATAATCTCACTTGAAAGAATCATGCTAAAAAATCAATACCCTGTGACATATATGTGCTAAGCTTCTGGGAAAATAAAGGACAATGAATCATTAACATTTATAATATAATCTCATTCTCTGTGATGTTGCAGGTAAAATAATCTTACAGAAAGGGAGAGTTTACATTTTTATATTTCTCGATGGTACAATGTCATTGTTACACATCTATGGCAGAGTTTCAATTTAAAAAATAACCTGTCAACAGGATCAGGTTTCCAAATTGCTAATGAAATGTAAACCAGTTATCAGTATTTCATAAATCTGTTTTTCGCTACATAGCATTTTGGATCTGAAAAAGAAACAAAGGTGTTATCTGAGAATGAGGAATTTCCCAAGAGAGCAGGGGACATTAATCTCACTTTTGAAAAGAAGACCTGAGA